>NC_079312.1:175428635-175731942 GCF_029931775.1 Euleptes europaea | reverse complement strand
CTCCAGCTGCCCTGCACACGCAGAGGAATACAGCTGCAGCTGGAGGCGGACAACAGTCCCAAAGGAACACATGAACACGCATGAAGCTGCCTTCTACTGAATCAGACCCTTGGTCCATCCAAGTCAGTCTTGTCTACTCAGACCGGCAGTGGCTCTCCAGGGTCTCGGGCAGGGGTCTTTCACATCACCTACTTGCCTGGTCCCTTTAACTGGACATTGATTCATAGGGTCGCCATGAGTTGGAAGGACCTTGACCGCACTTAACGCACACACAGAGAGAAGGGTTCCTGGAGCAGAACAGCCACAAGGTGGCGCGGGAACATGGAGGAGGAAGAGGCTGGTTTGGCTGTCCTTCTCTCCGTCTTTTACCTGCAGGGCAGGGAGCCAGGAATGTGCGGAATCCGATCTCATCTGATCTCATCCCAGCCAAAGACAAACACACCACAACAGCACCTAGAGCTGGGCTGTACCATCTGCCCAGGACACAGGGGTGGGAGGCAGAAAGGCCCTGCCTGGGAGAATTAACCCATACTTTGCTGGACATTCTTGGACACTGGCTCCTTAGGGGGGAAAGGTATGTCTTTGGGCGGCTGGGTTTGCAAGGTGCGTTGGCGCAAGCCTGTACTTTAAAGCACTCGCCTGCGTGTTGCAGCGTGGTGGGAGCCAGCGTGGTGTAGTGGTTAAGAGCGGTGGTTTGGAGTGGTGGTCTCTGATCTGGAGAACTGGGTTTGATTCCCCCACTCCTCCACGGTTTGGAGTGGTGGTCTCTAATCTGGAGAGCTGGGTTTGATTCCCCCCCTCCTCCACGTGAGCTGCGGAGGCTAATCTGGTGAACCGGGTTGTTTTCCCCACTCCTCCACACGAAGCCAGCTGGGTGACCTTGGGCTAGTCACAGTTCTCTTAGAGCTCTCTCAGCCCCACCTACCTCACAGGGGGCTTGTTGTGGGGAGGGGAAGGGAAGGTGATTGTAAGCCAGTTTGATTCTCCCTTAAGTGGTGGAGAAAGTCGGCATATAAAAACCAACTCTTCTTCTTACCTGGATTAACGCTGCACGGTAGAAATGCTATATGCGGTTGCCCCAAGTGGAAATGTGAAATTTTAAAGTCAACCCCAGGGCAGTTCATGGAACACAAAGAGATAGGGTTGCCAAGCCCCTCTTTGCCACCTGCGGGAGTTTTTTGGGGTGGTGCCTGAGGCTGGCAGGGTTTGGAAAGGGAAGGGACTTCAATGCCCTAGAGTCCAATTGCCATTTTCTCCAGGGGAAACGATCTCTATCTGCTGGAGATCAGCTGTAATTAGGAGATCCCCTGCCACCACCTGCATATTATAATAGGAAGGACTGATGAAGAATTCAATTGCAAAGAATTTGAAATGGCCGTATCCTCCATGAAGTGAATCCTCCTTGAATATTTATTACAACTGTTCACTTACCTGCATGAGATTTATACAGAAGATTGATATACATATAGTGAGAGACTCTGCACTCCTGAATTGATATTGTTCTTGCTTATCACCATTCTTGAGATGGGTTGTATATTTGTTATATATCATTGTATGTTGAGTCCATTTGTGTAATTGTGCGTATGGTTTAGACACAATAGCTTATAAATATTTTTGCACCTTGAGTATCCTTCGCTCCTGTACTGATTTCCTTATCTCTTGATACCAGTACAGTGGTGTCTATTTTCTCCACCACCTGGAGGTCGGCAACCCGACAAAGAGATGGCACAATAGCTTTCACTTCAGACTGGAAGAAGAAAGAGTTGCATGTTTATTGGTTCTGTGTGCGTGTTGCATACATTTCATGTAGACAACTAATTCAGCAGGGAACAGACTGGGCTGGAATCATTTGTCCTTGACCTGCTACTTTTCTTCTAGCTAGAGTTGCTGTTGTTGTTTTACATCAAGGAAGCACTCAAAAATTGTATCTACCCGCGGCTGGAAATAGTACTTCGGCCTAAGGCGTCAGGTGTCATTCTGCAGGGTGTAGGCTAGGCCTGAGATAACAGGGAATGAGGTGGCATACTTGAGGCGGTACCACTTCAGACTATACTGTAGGGGAGTAGTATTTTTTAAATGCTCCTACAAGCGAGAACCTTCCATACATATGGTAAACAAGCACATAGAGGTTGCCCTCTCCTTGGTGTGGTAGATCCCGATAGCATTTTGTGTGGGAGAACCATCCGAAATATGTCCACACCTGCAGTTTGCAATGGTGCCGTGCAAAATTCTACCCCCACCCCGTAACGACAGTCCAGGATAAGCAATGTCAGAGAGAGAAATTGTAGGGATCCTTCAATGTTGTCCAAAACACACATGAAGCTGCCTTATACTGAACCAGACCCTCGGTCCATCAAAGTCAGTATTGTCTGATCAGTCCGGCAGCGGCTTCTCCAGGGTCTCAGATAGAGGTCTTTCACCTCTCCTGCTTGCCTAGTCCCTTTAACTGGAGATGCCGGGGATTGAACCTGGGACCTTCTGCATGCCAAGCAGAGGCTCTACCACTGAGCCACGGCCCCTCCCCAACGACTCTTAGATCTTCAGATAATCATAGATCTTTAGATAATAAACGACTCTTATATCTTTAGGTAACCATACCACACCATTGATTTGTGAATTAATTTTGCATCGAGAAACCTAAACCTGGGAAATGGCACGTGCGCATCTCGGATTGCCGGTCCGAGGCTGAGGCGTGCCTGGAGATTTGCTGGTGGAGCCCGGGGTAGAAGGCCATAGTGTCCGTCCTCCCAAGTAGCCATTTTCTCCATCTGGAGAGCTGCTGTCATTCCAGATCTCCAGGCCCCGCCTGGAGGTTGGCAACCCTAGGCACATTTGTGCTGGGGGGGTGTTTTGAGTTTTTTGGTGTGGTTTTGCAGCCGGCATGTTTGCATTTCTTAATTTGGTGCGTAATAAGACAGCGCGCCACTGTGTACGCGCAACTTCCGTGTGCGTTCGTTCGTTGCCTGTTGGACCCTGCATGACTCATGATGTGCATGCAGGTACGACTCATTGGCTGGGGTTAGAGTACATCGATTATTAATAATGTGTCTCTTTCTCCCTTGCCTGTGGGTAGGGCGGTTTTGCTGTTTTCCCTGCTGAAGGAGAGTGTGACCTCTAGCTGCGGGGGTGGGGGTTGGTTGCCAGGCTGGACGGGTTCCAGAACTCCGAACGTCCAGGGCCCAGGCTTAGATCTGGAACCTGTGAAGGCGAGCATCTCTCTGAGCATACATAGAGTGCCTTTTCCAGCTGTCACCCATATGCCTGGGATGAACCCGGAATCTACCTAGTTAATTTTTTCAACACCCTTTCTTCCAAGGAACTCAAGAGCGGCATTCATGGTTCTGCCTTCCTCCGTTCGACCGTCACCACAACCCTACCAGGTAGGACAGGCTGGGAGCGTGTGAGCTGCCCGAGGCCACCCAGAGAGCTTCAGGGCAGAGCCGGGATCTGAACCCGGGTCTCCCAGATCTTCGTCTGAAACCCTAACCGTTTTACTACGGCAAAGGAGTCCTGGCCCCCAGCGCCTCTCCTTTTGCGATTGACACCTGTCAAAAGATGGAGATGGAGGACTATTAAGGCGGTGGAGCAGAATGCACCTCTCTGGGTGAAAGATGCTTTGCCTGTTCCCTTAGTAGGGTTGCCAACCTCCAGGTACTGGCTGGAGATCTCCTGCTGTTACAACTGATCTCCAGCCGACAGAGATCAGTTCACCTGGAGAAAATGGCCGTTTCGGCCATTGGACTCTATGGCATTGAAGTCCCTCCCCTCTCCAAACCCCACCCCCCTCAGGCTCCGCCAAAAAAACTTGCCGCTGGTGGCAAAGAGGGACCTGGCATCCCTAGCTCCGCCCCAAAAATCTCCAGGTATTTCCCAACCCTTAGCACAAAACGTCTCGCAACCAGAAAGCTAGCGCCGCAGGGAAAAAAGCATCTGCCCCCTTGCTGGGCTGGTTTTCTAGCTGCGGGGAATTGTTCAACCGGAGGGGGGGCTTAAAAACCCGTTTTATTTCTTAAAATTAGTTTTGTGCAGTGGGGGCACAAAATTAATTTTATGAAATAAAATAAAAAATAGCAAAAGCATATGAAAGCGAAGATGGTTATTTAACCAACTCCTTAAAGCAAATTCATGTTCCTCCCTAAGAAATCTGGATAACATCCACGCGGGTTTTCGTTTCTACTTTCTTGAGGCTGATGAAGCTGCTTATGGTGAAAACGCCAGAAATATCTGGAAAAGCGTTTCCTTTTCTTCTTTGCTTGCGGTGTCGCAAGGGCAAGACTTGTAACATTTGAAATTGACATCGTACTCACCTGTTGAAGTGGACTTTGCTTCCCCTCCTTTGGATACAGCCAGGGTGCTTATTTGAGCGGTTTACTGTTGAAACAGCTTGGGTATATCACTGTATATAATTGGACATAATTTTTTCACACTGTGACTGTAACGAGTTGTTGTTTTGCCCTTGTCATAATGTTGAATAGATGCCCTTGATACTTTTGATTCATCTGAGCTGGCCCTGTTTATTTCTTACCCCCTCCAGGGACTGGCTGGTTTTCTAGCTGCGGGGAATTGTTCAACCGGAGGGGGGGGGGAGCTTAAAAACCCGCCCCGCCCCCACCTCGGGCAAACCCTGCCCCCAAACTGGGCGGCAAGGCGGGGGTTAAAAGGGGCGGCCCCTCCCTCCCTCCCTCCCTCCCCGCCTGGCTGGCTGGCGAGCCGGCGCGCCACTCCGCTTTCGCCCAGCGCCGGAGCGGGCTGGATTCGGGGCGTCGCGATCCGGGGGTGGGGAGGCAGGTGAGTGGGCGCTCCGGATCGGGCCAGGGGGGTAGGTGGGTGGGTTGCCCGCTCCGGGGGGGGGCGCTGCAAATCCGCACCCCCCCCCCAAAAAAAGTCTGCGCAACTTTGCAAAACTTTGCAAAACTTTGCAAAAGGTCCCGAAAGCGGATCCCGGGGGGGGGGGGGGCGGCGATCGGGCGCGGCTCCGAAGTGAAGGGCTTGGGGGGGGGGACTGACCCCGGGCTGCCCTCCTTGCAAGGCTGGCCTTTCTGCTTTTGTTTCCTGGTGGAAGGGAGGGGGGGAGCCTCCCATGCGGCGTGACTCCGGAGTCCCGGCTGCGGATCGGGGGAGGCGAACCCTTGCGAGGGGAGCTGGGACCCATGGGGTGGGTCCCAGGGGGTGGAGGGAGCGGTTGAGTTTGTGGGGTGGGGTCTGGGGCTTGGATTTCTGCCGGCGGCTGTGCGGTTTTGGGGGTCGAGGGCGGGGGAGATCCCCTGCCTGCCCCATAGATCGCCTGCCTGCCCCATAGATCGCCTGCCTGCCCCATAGATCCCCCTTGCTTGGGTTTTTGGGACCTTGGACCGCTGCGTTTTGACTCCTTGGGAAAAATGGGGGGCGCGGAGGGGCGTTAACCTCTGGTTAAATATTCCCCCCCCTTTTTTTGTAGCGGGATTTTCCATTTGAGGAGGGGGCTCTGCTCTCCAGGGGGAGGGGGAAAGACTCTCCTAAAAATTATTATTAATATGATGATGATGATAATAATAATAATAATATAATGCCCCCCAAAGATCCCAGCCACTCCACTTCCCAAATACCAAAAATTCAGGCCGATGCGCTTTCTGATCCAGACCTGTTGATTACTTGCAAGTATTGTTGGGACAGCAGGGAAGCTTTGAGGTGGAGAGTCCTGGGTTCAAATCCCACTCGGTCAAAGGCAATTCACATTGCCTCGCGTCCTCTCGCCCGCAAGAGCCAGGGTGGTGTCGTGATTAAGGCGTCGGACTAGGATCTGGGAGGCCCAGGTTCGAATCCCCGCTCCGCCGTGGAAACTTGCTGGGTGACCTTGGGCCAGTCCCGCCCTCTCAGCCTCGCCCCCGGCGAGTATTTCGAGGGGAGACCTCCAAGGAATACCTGGAGGCAGGCGGTGGCAAACCACCTCTGAAGGTCTTGAGTCAGCAAGGTAGACTTCCTCTGAATGTGGAGGATCCACTTAAGAGGAAGTCTACCTTGCTGTCTCAGTCTCTTGCCTTGAAAAAACTACGGGGTCTCCATAAGTCTCCTGTGACTGGACGGCAAAAAATAATAATTGTTGGGACAGCACAGCAGCTAAGAGAGTGAGCTTTGAGGTGGAGAGTCCCGGGTTCAAATCCAGATTCCCACAGTCCTCGGCAACTCATTCCTTCTCTCCCAACTCGTTTCCTCTCACCTGCAAGATGGGGAGAGTCATGGGAGCAGGAATACTGGTCAGCCTTGCAGGGTTAGTGTGGTGTGGTTAAGAGTGGTGGACTCTAATCTGGAGAACCGGGTTCGATTCCTCGCTCCTCCACATTAGCAGCGAACTCTAATCTGGAGAGCCAGGTTTGATTCCCCGCTCCTCCACATGAGCAGCAGACTCTAATCTGGAGAACCGTGTTCGATTCCTCGCTCCTCCACATGAGCAGCAGACTCTAATCTGGAGAACCGTGTTCGATTCCTCGCTCCTCCACATGAGCAGCAGACTCTAATCTGGAGAACCGTGTTCGATTCCTTGCTCCTCCATATGAGCAGCAGACTCTAATCTGGAAAACCAGGTTCGATTCCTCGCTCCTCCACATGAGCAGCAGACTCTAATCTGGAAAACCGGGTTCGATTCCCCGCTCCTCCAAACGAAGCCGGCTGGGTGACCTTGGGCCAGTCACAGTTCTCTCTGAACTCTCTCAGCCCCACCTACCTCACAGGGTGTCTGTTATGGGGAGGGGAAAGGAAGGCGATTGTAAGAGGATTTGATTCTACTTAAAAGGTAGGAAAGGTTGGCATATAAAAACCCACTCTTCTTATTATTAAATATAATTAATAAAAACATAAAATGCTTTACTAGCCCGGGTTTTCGTGAAAGCCCGCCAAGTGACGGCACCGTCCTTGGAACACATTAAGCCGCCTTACACCAAATCAGACCCTCGGTCCATCAAGTTCAGCACCATCTTCCCCGACTGGCAGCGGCTCTCCAGGGTGTCGGGCGGCGGTCTTTCACACACACCCCGACCACCTGATCCTTTTGACTGGGATTGACCCTGGGACCTTCCGTATGCAAAGTTTCGGCTCTGTCGCTGAGCCAGTAGCCTTCCCATTTTACAGAAAAGGACGACCGAGGCTATAGAAGAACCTCTCTTCCCGCAGACGCTCTGTTGCAACCTAAATGGGGCTTCGCAACCCGGGTTCATCCCTCGCTGCCAGATCACGGTGCCAAAGTCTCTTGCGGGATGAAAGATTTATTGTCCCACCTGCATCAAAAAGGGAGTTGATCGTGCATGGGGCGGTGGGGGGGGGAGTCTCTAGGTGTAAAGTTGCACAAAATCTGTTTCGGTGTTCCTACTCTCTAGCAGGTATTGCTAGGACGATGTTTTCCGTTTGGGTTTTCTGTCCTGCTCTCCGCTCGGAACAAGATGTTGAATTGTTTGCCAAGAGGAGGGGTTATTCGCCGCTCATGTCCTGGAGTGACTGGCTTCGGTTCCACGAGAGCCAGCGTGGTGTCGAAGAAGAAGAGGAGTTGGTTTTATGCATGCTGGCTTTCTCTACCACTTAAGGAAGACTCAAACCGGCTTACAATCGCCTTCCCTTCCCCTCCCTACAACAGACACCCTCTGAGGTAGGTGAGGCTGAGAGAGTTCAGAGAGAGCTGTGACTAGCCCAAGGTCACCCAGCTGGCTTCGTGTGGAGGAGTGGGGAATCAAACCCGGTTCTCCAGATCAGACTCCACCGCTCTAAGCCACCGCTCTTAACCACTACACCACGCTGTAGTGGTTAAGAGCAGTGGACTCTAATCTGGTGAACCGTGTTGGTTTCCCCCACTCCTACACATGAAGCCAGCTGAGGTACCTTGGGCTAGTCACAGTTCTCTTAGAGCTCTCTCAGCCCCACCCACCTCACAGGGTGTCTGTTGTGGGGAGGAGAAGGGAAGGCGATTGTCAGCCAGTTTGGTTCTCCTTAAAAGGTAGAGAAAATCGGCATATAAAAACCAACTCTTCTACTTCTGAGTGTCATTTTAAAGATTTTCTTATTTTGGTTATTTAACAACTGCTTTTTCACCATGCTTTTCCTAAGTGGGTCAAAGAACAGTAGCCTGTTGGGAACTGGAATGGGTGGGTTTGACCCCCCCCCCGGGAGGGCAAGAGAGCCTAGGAGTTAGAGCAGGGTTAGGCTCTAAAACACTGTTTCACTTCTGACTAGCCAAGAGTAAGACCTAAACCTGCTGGGAAATCCCTCTCTTTGGTGCGGAAGCCCCCTTTCCCCGTTATCTCAGATGTGCCGAGACTGGTTGTGTTTCCTTGGAGGGGGTGGCGGGAAGGCTGTCTGTGTATGCTCAGAGGCACTTACTTTGCTGGCTGCTTCAGATGTTCAGGAGTGAGTGTGCCCAGGAACGTTGGAAAATACATCCAAGGGTTTGAAGAGCCTCATCTCTTGAAGAAGAGGAGTTGGTTTTTAATATGCCGACTTTCTCTACCACTTCAGGGAGAATCCAACCGGCTTACGATCGCCTTCCCGTCCCCTCCCCACAACAGACACCCTGGGAGGTAGGTGGGGCCGAGAGAGTGTGACTAGCCCAAGGTCACCAAGCTGGCTTCGTGTGGAGGAGTGGGGGAGCCAACCCCGTTCCCCAGATTAGCGTCCGTCCGCTCATGTGGAGGAGGGGGGAATCGAACCCGGCGGTCCAGATCAGAGTCCGCCGCTCCAAACCACCGCTCTTAACCACTGCACCACGCCGGCTCCCTGGAACGAAATCCTGATTAGAAACCCGGATTCCTGGGTGGAGCCTTCTGCAGAGAGGAATCCGAGTCGGAAATGAATGGGTGCTGAGGCAAGGAGGAGGGGGGGTGTAGGAAATTGCTACCTTGGGTCCCTGGGAGAAGAAGGATGTGTTGAGTCCTGCCCGCTTTGACTCTTGTCTGGAGATTAGGTGAACCTTTGCCTCGGGCAACCCGCCAAGGTGACGTGACTCGGGTGTCGCAAGGATTTCCGGGGAAGGGCCCCACCTGCTCAACTCTGCCCATCCAGCTTATAAAAATACCGTCTCGCCCAGCCTGCCGGACTCTGCCCTCCGGATTGGCCTGACGTTTGCCCGATTGTCTTTCTCCCAAACGCCCGCATTTTCGGGCAAGAATGAGCCGGCGGCCAAGAATGTTGAATCCCGCAGGCGTCTGTTGGCACCCTAACGTCGGCTGCCTCTGTTTTCTCCATCTGTAAAATGGGAACAATGGGAACTTGGTATGATCTGGTGAGGTGGAGACGATCATACACGTTTTTTTTTCTGGTGCCCATATTATAGTGGATTGAGGGTTAACCTTGTCTATCCTATAATAGCTAAATTCATGAAAGGTTAGGATGAATTTTCTAACAGAGCGGTTCCTCGGTGGAACAGGCTTCCTCGGGAGGTGGTGAGCTCTCCTTCCCTGGAGGTTTTTAAGCAGAGGCTAGATGGCCATCTGTCAGCAATGCTTGATTCTATGACCTTAAGGAGATGATGAGAGGGAGGGCATCTTGGCCATCTTCTGGGCGTGGAGTAGGGGTCACTGGGGTGTGTGTGAGGGGGAGGTAGTTGTGAATTTCCTGCATTGTGCAGGGGGTTGGACTAGATGACCAGTCACCATGGAGCCAGCGTGGTGTAGTGGTTAAGAGCGGAGGTTTGGAGCGGTGGAGTCTAATCTGGAGAACCGGGTTTGATTCCCCACTCCTCCACATGAGCGGACGGACGCTAATCTGGTGAACTGGGTTGGTTTCCCCATTCCTACACATGAAGCCAGCTGGGTGACCTTGGGCTAGTCACACTCTTTCAGCCCCAACTACCTCACAGGGTGTCTGTTGTGGGGAAGGGAAGGTGATTGTAAGCCAGTTTGATTCTGCCTTAAGCGGTAGAGAAAGTCGGCATATCAAAACCAACTTTTCTTCTTCCTCCACATGAAGGCTGCTGGGTGCCCTTGGGCTAGTCACAGTTCTCTCAGAACTCTCTCAGCCCACACAGAGGCAGGTCATGGCTAACCACCTCTGAACGTCTCTTGCCTTGAAAACCCTACAGGGTTGCCATGTGAGCTGTGAGTTGACGGCACTTTTCATCCCCAATGGCCTCTTTTTACCCCAGTGGCTCCCAATGTGGGGCACACTCCCCACAGGGAAGCAATTTGGTTTTTAAGGGCGGCAATTCGAGAATGAGTTATTAACAGTGAATTTTTTGCATTTCTTATGCTTCTAGGGGCCTCATATACAGTACATAAATATATGTTGTGACATACACATTTTTAAAATTAAAATCAGAATATACACGGCGGTCAGCGGGTGACGATGTCACGGGGGGGCATCAGGATTTTAGAGATGCTTAGGTGGGGCATGGCCAAAAAACGGTTGGGAACCACTATATTACCCCCCTCGCCCCGGTGCCAGATCCCCCATCTGAATCTTCAGCCTCCACCCTGACATTTTGTTTCAGGCAAAAGTTTTGCGGTGTGGCCAGAAGTATACAGGTTGACGTCTGTGTCATGCGCTGCCTGGGCAGACCGGCCTGGCGCACGTTATGCGGCCACACGCAGCGCAGCCTTCTGCTTCCGCGGCCCACAGAGGCACGTCCGCGATCGGCTGCCTGGGAACAAGCAGGCGGCCGAGGTTGGGAGGGGTAGAGAGGGAAGGTGTTGACGCTGAACAGTCATGGGAAAGGAATTGGCTGCTGCAGTTTCAGGAGCTCGCAAAAAGGAAATTCCCCTCGGCAGAGATGAAAATCGGTCGTCGTCGTCCCCCTCCCTCCTTGTTCCCGCGCTGGAGTTCGGCGGGGCCGATTCTGCTCTGCGAGGGTCAGAAATGGTGTGTGCCGGTGTGCATGCGTGTTGCCTGGGTTCACCTTTGATTCTGCCTTATTTGCAAATGTTGTGGGCATTAAATGCTGAGGGGTAATGGTTGGTCCGATATCGTCAGATCTCAGAAACTAAGCGGGGTCAGCCCTGGTTAGTACTGGGAACGGGAGACTCCCCCGCAAGGAAGTCCGAGGTTGTCATGCAGAGGCAGGCAATGGGAAACCACCTCTGAACGTCTCTGGCCTTGACCTGGACGGCCCAGACTAGCCCAGACCAGCCCAATCTCATCAGATCTTGGGAGCTAAGCAGGGTCGGCCCTGGTTACTACTTGGACGGGAGACCCCCCAAGGAAGTCCAGGGTTGCCATGCAGAGGCAGGCAATGAGAAACCACCTCTGAACGTCTCTGGCCTTGACCTGCATGGCCCAGACTTGCCTGATCTCGTCAGATCTTGGAAGATAAGTAGGGCTGGCCTTTGTTACTATTTGGATGGGAGACCCCCAAGGTCGCTATGCAGAGGAAGGCAATGGGAAATGACCTCTGATTATCTCTTGCTTTGGAAACCCCATGGGGGTTCGCCATAAGTCGGCTGCAGCTTGACTGCGCTTTCCACCACCGCCGAGGGCGCCAACGCGGCATCGGCGTTCCGGTTCACGGAACCGTGCCGCCGCGTGACTGCCCTACCTGAAAGGGGTGTCGTTGGCGGGGTGATTCACGGAGCGCTGCCCTGATCTCTGCTGAGCCGGGGATTAGTTACGTAAGTGTTTTCTCCGGACTCCCAGCTGGGCTTGGCCCTTGCTCTGGTCTCACAGGGAAGCAGCTGTGGGCCTTGGCCCCAGCCCAGAAACGGAGGGAGCCAGCCGGCTTCCCGGCTGCCCCCGGACTTCCCACTGTGCCGTGTTTACGGGGGTTGTTTTTTGGCTGGGAGTGGAGAGGCAGAGCTGGGGGCAGAGATCCTCCGCCTCGGTTTCCCGTGAGGCCGTGAGCCAGCCTCAGTCAGGTGAGGAAGAAAGGCCATTGCACGCAGTTGGCTCGGGAGCCGGTGCGGTGAAGAGCGTTGGAGTAGGACCAGGGAGAGCCGAGTTCAAATCCCCGCTTCACCGTGAAGCTTACCACCAACCTCATGGTGTTGAGAGCCCGCGTGGTGTAGTGGTTAAGAGCAGTGGTTTGGAGCGGTGGGCTCTAATCTGGAGAACCGGGTTCGAACTCCTCCGCACGAGCGGCAGAGGCTAATCTGGTGAACCGGCTTTGAATCCCCACTCCTCCACATGAGTGGCGGACTCTCGTCTGGTGAACCAGATGGTTTCTCCGCTCCTCCACATGAAGCCAGCTGGGTGACCTTGGGCTAGTCACAGCTCTCTTAGAGCTCTCTCAGCCCCACCTACCTCACAGGGTGTCTCTTGTGGGGAGGGGAAGGGAAGGTGATTGTAAGCCGGTTTGATTCTTCCTTAAGTGGTAGAGAAAGTCGGCATATAAAAACCAACTCTTCCTTTCTTCCTTTCTTCCTTTCTTCCTTTCTTCCTTTCTTCCTTTCTTCCTTTCTTCCTTTCTTCCTTTCTTCCTTTCTTCCTTTCTTCCTTTCTTCCTTTCCTTCCCTTTCCTTCCCTTTCCTTCCCTTTCCTTCCCTTTCCTTCCCTTTCCTTCCCTTTCTTTCTTTCTTTCTTTCTTTCTTTCTTTCTTTCTTTCTTTCTTCCTTCCTTCCTTCCTTCCTTCCTTCCTTCCTTCCTTCCTTCCTTCCTTCCTTCCTTCCTTCCTTCCTTCCTTCCTTCCTGTGCTACCTTGCAAGGTTGTTGTGAGGGCAAAATGGAGGCTCGGTTTAAAATACACTCAAAACGGCGCACGCATGAAGTTGAGACAGAAATGGGACATGAGATATGCAGATATATTCTTCCCCTCCAGGTTACTCTTTCTTCTGGAAGAGGATAGCCCTCTATTAAGGATGCTCTAAATGAGACCAATCGACTTAATATAGGCAAATGTTTATTTACATGCAGCGCTCCCTCCCCCACGGGCTTGGTCTACCGCGGGCTTGAAAACAGGTACATGAAACAGCCCATTAGAATCCAGATGACTGTAATTGCTAGATGCAGCCTCCATGTTCAGAGGCAAGATACCTGCAATTACCAGACTCCTGGGGCAAGCGGCACCTGGTTGTGTTTGTGGCCGCATCTCTCTTGCCCCATTTCTTGGCTTTGCTGAGCTGTCAGCCGATCCCTACTAAACACAGGCCATGCTTTCATCCAGTGGACATCCAGAGAGCCATGGACTCAAATCTGCAGAGCCGGGTTGGATTCCCCACTCCTCCGCATGAGCGGCAGACGCTAATCTGCAGAACCGGGTTGGATTCCCCACTCCTGCACGCGAGCGGCGGACTCTAATCTGGAGAACCGGGTTGGATTCCCCAGTCCTACACAGGAAGCCTGCTGGGTGACCTTGGGCCAGTCACAGCTCTCTTAGCCCCACCTCCCTCACAAGGTGTCTTTTGTGGGGAGGGGAAAGGCGATTGTAAGCCAGTTTGATTCTCCTTAAAAGGCAGAGAAAATCGGCATTTAAAAACGAACTATTCTTCTTCGACCTGTCCTAGTGTTCCCTGTTGGGGATTAGAGCAGCAAGCGTATGACGTCAAAGGTGGCGTCACAGTGATATAGCAGGAAGAGGAGGGGCGTCTCAACTCCAGCGGGGCAGTCCCCGGTCATCCCAAGTTCACCCTTGTGAGGTTGGCCATGCCACCCTGCATTCCACAGACCGGGTGGTTAGCACACAAGAAAATGAGAGAGGTTCATACACACTGAATTGACCCATTAGGTATTCTCTGATGACTAGCTATTAGATTTCTGTTTAATATTAGGGTCAATACTATAAACGTAAGAAATACATTAATCTATTTTGAAGCAGAGGGAGGTGACGGGGAAGCCACTGTTTAATTCGTTACTATATTTTTAACAACATTACAGAGATATTCTTTTATGATTGTTATTACAACCGTTGTTAAATGGATGTTAAATTTACTTTTTTTTTTGAAAATAATAAAAAATTTATTTAAAAAAGAAAAGAAAATGAGAGAGGTTCTCTTCCAGATGTGGAGGAATGGAAGGATAAACTAACGGAATACGCTATCATGGCCAAAATGACCCACATGATGAATATAAATGTGACACATTTATTATCTTTCCGCCTCAATATATCTATGGAATGGTTTCCATTTATCGTTAATAAATCGTTCAACGATAAATGGGAACCATTCCATAGGTATGTTGAAGCTGAAAGATAAACCAGAATGACATCTAAAATTCAATGTTACACAATCAGTCGTAGTGGCCTAGCCAACTAGGAAACCATTTGGCTAGTTATAGAATACGTACGACGTTTATTTTTGAAATGTACTTATACTCTTGCATGGATAGTAATTGCAAACGACAACTATAACGTACTCTGCTCGATAAATTTCTTAAGACGATGTGTTCTGCTGTATTGTATTTCCGCCCCCCTCCCCATCATCAGACAGATTTCTCCCCCTATTTTTTTCCATCCCTCTTTTTTCCTTCTGAAAGGTAAAGGGTAAAGGTCCCCTGTGCAAGCACCGGGTCATTCCTGACCCACGGGGTGACGTCACATCCCGACGTTTACTAGGCAGACCGTGCTTACGGGGTGGTTTGCCATTGCCTTCCCCATTCGTCTTCCCTTTACCCCCAGCAAGCCGGGTCCTCATTTGACCGACCTTGGAAAGGATGGAAGGCTGAGTCAACCTTGAGCCGGCGACCTGAAACCGACTCCCGTCAGGATCGAACTCAGGTCCTGAGCAGAGCTTTTGACTGCAGTACTGCAGCTTACCACTCTGCGCCACGGGGGTCTTTTTTCCTTCTGTACCCATACTAAAATAAATAAATACATATTATAAAAAAAAAGAAAATGAGACAGGTTCATCGCCGCCCAGCTAGTTAGCTCTCAGTGGTGGAAAGATGCTGTTTTCTTGCCTGCATACTTTATTTATACCCCACCTTTTCCCGCAGTGGGGACCCAAACTGGCTGAAGTCATTCTCCCCTCCGTTCACATTAAGGTTGCCAGGTCCCTCTTCGCCACCAGCAGGGACGTTTTTTGGGTGGAGCCTGAGGAGGGCGGGGTTTGGGGAGGGGAGCGACTTCAATGCCATAGAGTCCAATTGCCAAGACGGCCATTTTCTCCAGGGGAATTGATCTCTATCAGCTGGAGATCAGCAGGAGATCTCCAGCTAGTACCTGGAGGTTGGCAACTCTACCCTCACAACGACCCTGTGAAGAATTGTGGGCTGTGACTGGCCCAAGGTCGCCCAGCAAGTTTCCATGGCAGAGTGGGGATTCGAACCTGGGCCTCCTGGATCTGATCCCAACGCTCTAACCGCTGCCCCGTGCTGTCTCCCCTTCCTTAGCACGACAGAATCAGGAAAGACTTCCGAAAGACCCGATAGGATCCGTCGGGAGCCGCTCCCTTTATCTCTGTTTCGTTGAAAGTTGCCGACCGAGGCCTTGAACACATGAAGCTGCCTTCTACTGAATCAGACCCTCGGTCCATCAGAGTCAGTATTGCCTGCTCAGACCGGCAGCTGCTCTCCAGGGTCTCAGGCAGAGGTCTTTCCCATCACCTACCCGCCTGGTTCCTTTAACTGGAGACGCCGGGGATTGAACCTGGGACCTTCTGCATGTCGAGCAGATGCTCTACCACTGAGCCGCAGCCCCTCTCCATGGCTCTCCAGGGTCTCTGGTAGAGGTCTTTCCCATCACCTACCTGCCTAGTCCCTTTAACTGGAGATGCCGGGGATTGAACCTGGGACCTTCTGCATGCCGAACAGATTCTCTACCACTGAGCCGCAGCCCCTCTCCATGGCTCTCCAGGGTCTCTGGCAGAGGTCTTTCCCATCACCTACCTGCCTAGTCCCTTTAACTGGAGATGCCGGGGATTGAACCTGGGACCTTCTGCATGCCGAACAGATGCTCTACCACTGAGCCGCAGCCCCTCTCCATGGCTCTCCAGGGTCTCTGGCAGAGGTCTTTCCCATCACCTACCTGCCTAGTCCCTTTAACTGGAGATGCCGGGGATTGAACCTGGGACCTTCTGCATGCCGAACAGATGCTCTACCGCTGAGCCACGGCCCCTCCCCTTTCCCCTTGTCTCCTGCTGAGCTCCTGTCTCCCTCGGCTCCCAAACAGCGTTCCCTTGCCCTTACTGATGGCTTCTCTTGCCTCCCTCTTGCAGAGACCCACCGAGACGCCCTCCGTCTGACGGCCTGATGGGTCCCGGAGCAAAGTGATTCCCCCCTCGGAAGCCACGCCGCCTCTCCCAGCGATGGAGGTGAAGGGGCAGCTGATCAACTCCTCCAGCTACAGCTCATCCGGTAACTTCCTTCCTCCCTCTCGTGATTCTCACCTGTGTCCAGGAGCTACCTGGCCACTCCCCTTCCTCCTATGTAGGCTTGCCAGCTCCAAGCTGGGGAATTACTGGCGATTTAGGGGTGAAGTCTGGGGAGGGCAGGGTTTGCGGAGGGACATTGGAAGGGGGCATTGTGATACTGGCCTCCCTCCGAAGCAGCCGTTTTCTCCCAGGGAACTGATCTATGTCATCTGGAGATCTGTTGTAATCCGGGGAGAAACCCAGGAGGTCAGCAACCCTCTCCCTTGAGGATGACCTGGGGCCTGGAGACCAAGCCCTATGAGGAAAGGCGGAGGGAGTTGGGGATGTTCAGTCTGGAGAAGAGGAGGTTGGGGGGGGGGACAGGATGGCTCTCTTGAAGTCTTTGAAGGGCTGCTGCTTAGAGGAGGGCAGGGAGCTGTTCCTGTTGGCAGCAGAGGACGGGACTCGCAAGAATGGGTTTAAATTGCGGGAGGAAAGGTACCAGCTGGATATTAGGAAAACTTTCTTTACAGTAAGAGTTGTTCGATAGTGGAATCGGCTACCTAGGGAGGTGGTGTGCCCCCCTCACTGGCAGTCTTTAAGCAGGGGCTGGACAAGCACTTGTCAGGGATGCTCTAGGCCCGTGTTGGCGAACCTATGGCACGCGTGCCGGACTTGGCACGTCGAGCCCTCTCTGTGAGCGCGCGTGGGTAAGTTGAGCAGCCGTCGCGTCTGCCTTCCCTGGACTCCCCGCTGCCCAGCTGGGCGGCGGGGGCTTTGAACTGCTCCGCGCAGCGCAGAGCAGTTCAAAGCCCCCCCTTCCCTGGACTCCCCGCCGCCCAGCTTAGGGGCTTTGAACAAACATTAATTGTTCAAAAGCATGCCAAATGCAAACTTTTACCTTTCAATAAAAGGTTGTTTGTATCATTGAAAGCTCTGTAATTGTGTTTTTCTTTTAAGGCAAAAGATGTTAATGTATGTGTTGTTTTTTTCTAAACTAACACCTCAGTATATTGTCAAAGGCTTTCACGGTCAGAGTTCATTGGTTCTTGTAGGTTATCTGGGCTGTGTAACCGTGGTCTTGGAATTTTCTTTCCTGACATTTCGCCAGCAGCTGTGGCAGGCATCTTCAGAGTAGTAACACATTACTACTCTGTTACTACTCTGAAGGTGTTACTACTCTGAAGATGCCTGCCACAGCTGCTGGCGAAACGTCAGGAAAGAAAATTCCAAGACCACGGTTACACAGCCCGGATAACCTACAAGAACCAATAACACCTCAGTATTCAGGTTAAATTGCCGTGTTGGCACTTTGCAATAAATAAGTGGGTTTTGGGTTGCAGTTTGGGCACTCGGTCTCTGAAAGGTTTGCCATCACTGCTCTAGGCTGATCCTGCATTGAGCAGGGGGTTGGACTAGATGGCCTCTATGGCCCCTTCCAACTCTATGATTCTAGGTTTGGACCCACGGCGCTCCGCGCGTCTCGAGCCTCCGTGCTTGCTTTTTTCCTTCCCTACAGAGGCTTTGCAGCGGGAGCTCTGCCCCCGGATCCGGCTGGAGCGGGTTCAAGAGCTGCTGGAGAAGCAGCGGGCTCTGCAGCAGGTGCTGAGCCTGCGCCTGAAGGAGTTGCGGCGGATCTGCATGCAGGAAGCGGTGAGGCCCAGCAGCGGCGCGAAGGGGCTAGGAGCGGGTGGCGGCTGAGGGAGGGAGGGTGCCAGTCCTGCTCAAGGAGCTGCGGCCCGGCCCGGAGAGCTGCAGGCAAGCTGAGCCAAAAATAATACTTGGCTGAGGCAGCCCTGTGTTCGAAACACAATCTTCCTGTCAGGTCAGTGTTACTGTCCTCATTTTGCAAGTGATGTGGGTGGACAGGGATGAGTCTTAGGGAAGGTGGCGTAATGTCATCTACACACTTCTTGGCTGAGGGAATCTTCGAACCCAGGACTTCCTGGATGAGCAACACAGCTCTTAGCTGCTGTTCTTTCGATTCCTTCTCGTAGTTAGGCAAGTTTCTTGCATTCATTCACAATCTTTGTTTCCACCTTTCTTCCAAGGAGAGCGGGGTGATGAAATCCTGCTTTCCCCTTCACAACAATCCTGTGAGGTTGGTCAGGCTGAAACAAAACGATTGGCCCCATGTCCATGAATTTCATAGCCTGAATGGGGATTTGAACCCAAGTCTCCACAGTTTGGGTGCAGCACCTTAACACGTGAACACATGAAGCTGTTCTAATTCAGACCCTGGGTCCATCAAAGTCAGTATTGCCTGCTCAGACCAGCAGGGGCTCTCCAGGGTCTCAGGAAGGGGTCTCTCACATCACCTACTTGCCTAGTCCCTTTAACTGGAGATGCCGGGGATTGAACCTGGGACCTTCATGCCAAGCAGATGCTCTACCACTGAGCCACAGCCCCTCCCCAAACTGTATGAATACACGAGGCTGCCTTATACTGAATCAGACCCTTGGTCCATCAGAGTCAGCATTGTCTACTCAGACCAGCAGCGGCTCTCCAGGGTCTCAGGCAGAGGTCTTTCCCATCACCTACTTGCCTGGCTCTTTAACTGGAGATGCCGGGGATTGAACCTGGGACCTTCCGCATGCCAAGCAGATGCTCTGCCACTGAGCCACAGCCCCTTCTCTACCACAAGACCCCGTGGATTCTTACACACATATTTACAGTGGAGGAAAACATCTGGCAATGAATAGACAGCCTAAACGCGGAAGATTCTGGAAACCAGGTAATTGTTCACCCTTTAGTGAAGAACAAGGAGCAATAGGGACCAATGAAATACCTTGAAAATAACCTTTTCAGAATGTAGGTGCCACAGTGGAGTAGGCCCTGCTCTTGTACCTTGTAATGGATGGCGCATGAATTTCAGGAGGAACATATGAAAGGAGGCCCTCCTTGAAGTATCCAGGGCCCAATACACACTTGGTTTTGATGGTGCTCACCATAAATTGGGCTTGAGATTATACTGTGGAGCCTATTACGCGAAGGGGAGGGGCTGTGGCTCAGTGGCAAAGCATCTGCTTGGCATGCAGATGTCCCAGGTTCAATCCCCGGCATCTCCTGTTAAAGGGACTAGGCAGGTAGATGATGTGAAAGACCTCAGCCTGACACCCTGGAGAGCTGCTGCCGGTCTGAGTAGACAATACTGACTTTAATGGACCAAGGGTCTTTTTCAGTATAAGGCAGCTTCATGTGTTCATAGGCCGCTTTTCCTAACTGGTATCTAGGCTGCAAAACACTGCCGTTTCTGGCGCAGGATTTTTACCCCGAATCGCAGATTAGGCGCACCTGCTTTTAACCCGGATTCCTCGCCCTGCCAAGATTAAGTAACGCTCCTTGCCTCACCCTCCCGTTGCCAGGAACTGACCGGAAAGCTGCCCCCGGAGTACCCGCTGGAGCCAGGGGAAAGACCCCAGCCTGTGCGGAGGAGGCCGGCCCTGGCCTATCGGATCCCCGCTGCCCTCAAGAATGAGGTGAGTGGACCGCACACCCACACAGAGAAGTAGGCCTGGAGAGATGGTTCCGATGAAACGGTGGGAATCACTCCGGACATCAGAGATTAAATCTACTTCCTCACAGAGCGTTAAAGAGAACTGGTATAAGATGTTCCTAAGATGGTACCTATCACCCAAGGAGCTTGAGAAGATCATAGAATCATAGAGTTGGAAGGGACCACCAGGGTCATCAAGTCCAACCCCCTGCACAATGCAGGAAATTCACAGCTACCTCCCCCTCCCCCCACACCCTACTCCATGCCCAGAAGATGGCCAAGATGCCCTCCCTTTCATCATCTGCCTAAGGTCATCAAATCAGCGTTGCTGACAGATGATGGCCATCTAGCCTCTTCTTAAAAATCTCCATGGAAGGAGAGCTCACCACCTCCCGAGGAAGCCTGTTCCACTGAGGAACCGCTCTGACTGTTAGAAAATTCTTCCTAATGTCTAGACCAGTGGTTCCCAACCTTTTCAAGTTTGAGAACCCCTCCTTAACCTTTTGCAGACCCCCATACGATAGTAACTGTCCTGTTAGAATCTGCTGATGGAGAAAATACATAATGAGAAAAAGACCAAATGACACTGCTTTGTGCACATCTGGTTTCGTGGACTCCTTGCAATAATTCTGCACACGCACACCCCAGCAGTCCCCAGATCCCAGGTTGGGAACCACTGGTCTAGACGGAAACTCTTTTGATTTAACGTCAGCCTGTTGGTTCTGGTCCGACCTTCTGGGGCAACAGAAAACAACTCGGCACCATCCTCTATATGACAGCCCTTCAGGTATTTGGACATGCTTATCATATCCCCTCTCAGTCTTCTCCTCTTCAGGCTAAACATACCCAGCTCCTTCAGCCTTTCCTCATAGGACTGGGGTCTCCAGACCCCTCACCATCTTTGTTGCCCTCCTCTGGACACATTCCAGCTTGTCTACATCTTTCTGAAATGGTGGTGCCCAAATCTGAACACAGTTCTCTAGGTGAGGTCTAACCAGATGTATAATATGCCCCGAGCTAAGTTCTGGAAATGTTCAGATGCGGAAGGAACTTTTTATCATCAATGGTAGACTTGTCATAGAAGCCAAAAATATTGGCGAACGATACATTCAGAACTCTGGAAAATGTGCCGGGAGAATTTTGATTTGGATCGTAAGCATATGCTGTTGGGAACGTTTCCCCCCCCCCCATAATTAAACTCCATGTGCAAAGAACTCTTATCAGTATCCAACTTCAGCTGCCAGAATTCTGTATGCTAAACATCTGAAATCCAATATAATTCCAGACGCTACAAAGTGGATTAATAAACTTTTCGATTTTGCTCTGACGGCCAAGTTAACCCAACTGAGCGAATCAGAAGTCAATTGAAGGATTTGAGTTGAAATGGCAACCTTTTTACGATTATTATTCAAATAGTACGTAAATACTTTACAACATAAGAAGGTACCTGTAACGAGAATATGTAGTGAAGCATTAAGAGTACGGTATGTTTAAGTTACCTGAAAGAGTTTTAAGGCGTTCTAGAACAAGAATGGAATTTTTGGCAAAGATTGTTATCTTCCCTTTTTAATATAGTCTTTGTTAAGGCTCAGAAGACAAAATCTGTTCTGTACTGTTTTTCCCCACCTACCCTCCTTCTTTTTTCTGTCTCCTTAAATTGTAAAATTAAATGTTTTTTTTTTTTAAAGTAGGACTGGAGGATTTGCGCGTTGAGGGTAACGGTCCCTCCTTTCTTGTAGGAAGCGCCTTCTCTGGAGGAGCTGGCCCGCGAGCTGGCGCTGCAGCAGCAGGTCGTTGAGGCCGCTCGGCGGCTGGTGGCAGCCCCGGAGTTGACCGCCGAGCAGCGTCGCCGTCGTCGACAGGTCCAGGCGGACGCCGCCCAGCGCCTCCGGGAGCTCGAGGTCCAGGTGGTCGAGTGCCGAGTGCGGCTGAGCAAAGGACCCCTTCAGAGGAGCAACCACGGTGAGCGAGGGCGGTGTGGCATGATCCTTTTCCCCAAGGGGAACCGGCAACCCATTTGCTCTGAACCCCGCTGAGGTTTAGTTTGAGCCAAGTTAAACACGAGGGAAGAAGAAGAGTTGGTTTTTATATGCTGACTTCCTCTACCACTTAAGGGAGAATCAAACTGGCTTACAATCACCCTTCCCCTCCCCACAACAGACACCCTGTGGGGCTGAGAGAGCTCTAACAGAGCTGTAACTTGCCCAAGGTCACCCAGCTCTTCATGTGTAGGTGTGGGGAAACAAATCCAGTCCACCAGATTAGCCTACACCACTCATGCGGAGAAGTGGGGAATCATACCCGGTTCTCCAGATCAGAGTTCACCACTCCAACTCCCTGCCCCAGGATGTGGTGATGGCTGCCAACTTGGAAGGCTTGAAGAGGAGAGTGGACACGTTCATGGAGGAGAGGGCTACCCATGGCTACTAGTCAAAATGCATCCTGGTCATGATGCATGCCTATTCTCTCCAGGATCAGAGGAGCAGGCCTGTTATATTAGGTGCTGTGGAACGCCAGCAGGATGCTGCAGTTGTCTTGCTTGTGGGGCTTCCTAGAGGCACCTGGTCGGCCCCTGGGAACAGACTGCTGGACTTGATGGGCTTTGGTCTGATCCAGCAGGACCTTTCTTATGTTCTTATGAGGGCATTTAAATTGTCTCGAAGGCCCATGACATTTAGTTTGGCCTTTTGTCTGGTTTTACTCATTGGTCCCCCAAGCAGGGAGAGAATAGTCCAGGGGTCCCCAGCATAGTATGGTTAGAAAGTGGGTGGGGCTTTTATCTAGCATTGAAGATGGGCCATTGGAGATTTGATTGGCTGTGCAGATTTTTTAAAAGGTTGCTTTGGCAGCAGTGGTCACCATCGTGCAAGGGATTTTCCCTGTGTGACAGTAGGTTAGATGCGGCATGCTGGGTCAGAATTCCCAAGGGCGCCTAAGGGCTCAAACAGGGTTGGGGGGGACCCCCAGAACTAGGGTCGCCAACCTCCATGTAGTAGCTGGAGATCTCCTGCAATTACAACTGACCTCCAGCCAAGAGCAATCAGTTCCCCTGGAGAAAATGGCAGCTTTGGCCATTGGACTCTATGGCGTTGAAGTCCCTCCCCAAACCCCGCCTTCCTCAGGCTCTGCCCCAAAAACCTCCTGCCGGTGGTGAAGAGGGAGCTGGCAACCCTACCCAGAACAGTCAGAAGAAGAAGAGAAAGAGGAATAATAATAATAATAATTGGTTTTTATATGCCGACTTTCTCTACCACTTAAGGAAGAATCAGATTGGCTCACAATCACCTTCCCTCCCCTTCCCCACAACAGACACCCTGTGAGGTAGGTGGGGCTGAGAGAGCTCTAAGAGAGCTGTGACTAGCCCAAGGTCACCCAGCTGGCTTCATGTGGAGGAGTGGGGAAACCAACCCGCTTCTCCAGATCAGACTCTATCGCTCCAATCCACCGCTCTTAATCACTACACCACGCTGGATGTGGTCTCCTCTGAACATCCATTTTCTTCTTCTCTCCTCCCCCACCCCATCACTTATCGGATTACCTGTACTCTTTACAGCTGCAAATATCTTAATACATAGCCTGGCAAGACCAGCACTGCTCAGGGACTCCCTACTTCCTGGAAGTATCTAGCTTGCTTATAGGAATCCTTTTTTATATGCAGATGGGAATTTGCAGAATTGTCCGCCCTGTCTTCCTGGTATTTTATGTATCTAATCACCCAGTCTTGGCTATTCACCCATGTGTTTTCTTTCTCCCTCTCCCCACACCCTGTGCACGATCCAATTTTTAAAAAAGATGAAGCTTTTCATTCGGAGAGCAGCTCCCTTTCAGAATCGGCCAGTCACGAAAATGGTAAGTGCAGGATCCAGAATACTGTGTTTTGTTTTTTAGAGCAAAGAATGAGGGGGGGAGGACCGTGAGGGGCGTGGGGAGCGACGCGGCAGCCGACTAAATCAGTTTCTTGGTAAATCGATGATTAAAACTTGCCCCGGGGACCTGATTTTGAGAGAGATGGCGAGGCGGAAACACTCTGTCCGTGCTCAGAGGCGATCTCCCCGGCAGCCAGCCACAAATGTCAAGGGGTTTTGTGCTCACGTAGGGTCATCATCAGTGGTGTGATCTGGCAGCCGTGGAAACCCAGCTGTGGGAAACAGGACCTGAAAACAGAATCCTGGTCCAAATGAAATGCAGATCTGGAGCCAGGCTCTCCGGGTTTCTTATGTTTAAGAGAGTGGGTGTAGGAATTTGGCTTTTTCCCAAAGCAAATCAAAGGTAGCAAGGGGGGGAAAACCCTCTATTTCTTTTGGATGTTTCTGAAACCTCCCTTGGACAAAGAGTTTGGTGTTTTCTTGCTTTTTTGCCCTAAAGGGACCAGTCAAGGGACTGGACTCTTTCTTGGTCTGTAAGAGAGTGCCGGTGGGGTGTAGCAGGGGTGTCAAACATACGGCCCAAGGGCCGGATCCGGCCCCTTGAGAGCTCTTATCCGGCATGCAAGCGAGCCGAGGCAGCTGCCACCCCCCACTCTCGTTCTGGGCTGCCGAGGCATGGCTCGGCCCGACCAAGTGACATCTATGTCATATTCGACCCTCGTAACAATTGAGTTTGACAACCCCTGGCTTAGAGAGTCAGACTAGGATCAGGAAGACCCAGGTACAAATCCAATTAGGATTGCCAACCTCCAGGTCCTAGCTGGAGATCTCCTGCTATTACAACTGATCTCCAGCTGATAGAAATCAGTTTACCCGGAGAAGATGGCTGCTTTGGCAATTGGACTCTATGGCAGTGAAGCCCCTCCCCAAACCCTGCCCACCTCAGGCTCCGACCCCCAAAACCTCCCGCCGGTGGCGACAAGGGAGCAGGTAACCCTAGGTACAATCCAGGAACAGTTATACCATACAATGATGCTCTTTGCCTCTGGACTGGTAGGTTTTGAGAAGAGTAGAATGACCAGTTGTTTTGGGTGTGTGCTTGTGTGCATTTTTTGCTAAGGTAGGGGCACGTGGGTGCCTCTTTCTTACGCATTGCGCTCTGTCCTCAGATGACCCTCACGGCTTCCATTCCTCCAAAGCCCCCAACCACCAGGGACCCTTCCCTGACCGACCGTCGCCCCCGAAGGCCCGCGATCATTTACGGGCCATCTCCAGCAGCCCTGACAGACGCCCAGGATGGCGGCTCCTGCCGCCGGATCTCTACACCGAGGCCAAGGACCGCAGGAACTCCGTTGCCAGCCCGACCAGGTGAGCTGGAAATGCCCGCCGATTGCCCACCAATCCATCTGCTGGCTGACAGCAAGGACCGCGTTACACCTACCGCATGACCATGTGATTGCTGCAGGGACTTGCAGCCACACAACATCCGCGCGTTCCCCATGGGAACTCAGTTTAGGAGCGCCGCAAGGGTCCGATCCTGGTTGGGACTGCAGCTCAGGGGTGGGGAAGGGGGGCTCCGGCCGCCTCCTCTCTGGGCCTCTTTCCCAACCAGGACTGGAGTCCTGTGGTGCTTCTGAATGGAATTGAACTCGGAGCGGTGGTATGGCCGCGAGTCCCCGTGGTGATCATGTTGTAAATGTATGGTGCGCTTGGGCCTTAATCCAGCCAAGCGCATTCCGGGTTGGAGCTTTAATGTGCATGGAGAGCCAGCATGGTGTGGTGGTTAAAAGTGGTGGTTAAGAGCGGTGGACTCTGATCTGGAGAACCGATCTTCCCCTCCTCCACATGAGCGGTGGACTCTAATCTGGTGTGCTGGGTTGGTTTCCCCACTCTTCCACATGCAGAGCCTGCAGGGTAACCTTGGGCCAGTCACAGTTCTCACTGAACTCTCTCAGCCCCACCTACCTCACAGGGTGTCTGTTATGGGGTGGGGAAGGGAAGGCGATTGTAAGCCGCTTTGAGGCTCTTTAAAGGCAGAGAAAGCGGGGTATAAAAACCCATTCTTCTTCTTCCTGGGGAGGGGTTTCCCTTAACCACGGGCTTGGACCTGCTCTTCTGATCCTTTTCTCTTTGTCCTGTCGCTCGTGCAGCCCGAACCGCACCCTCCCCAGGAGCGTGTCCAGCTTTGAGGGCCGGAGTGTCCCAGCTACGCCGGTGTTGGCGAGAAATGCTTGCAGCGGGAACCACCAGTTCAGGTAGGAGGGGCGCTGTTGGTGCGTGGCCTGCCAAAGGAAGGTTGGCTGTTCCGCTCCGCAGCTGGAGATAAAAGCTGATCTGGAGGCAGGGGAGGGATCAGAGAGAGAGCAGAGCTGGTTAACAATGGTCGTATTGTTTACTAGTTGAGCGAGTTGGTGCATGCCAATATTTCGGTTCAGCGGAGCTCTGTGTCTGTCTGCACAAGGAAAGAGAGAGGCCTTTGCAAATCAGATTTACATGGGACAGTTAAAAACTGAAATCTGTCTGGAGATGGGTAGAAAGAGGTAATGATTAGAACGACCCTATAAGGGAACGGTTATAAGGTAATGGTTACAATCCCTGTAAGACATGTGATGCATAGAAACCCTCAGCGGTGGTGTTATAGAGTTTGGAATAGTAAAAGGCTGATGAAGCTGCGGTCTGGCGAAAACGTTGAACCTAATCCGGAGGGTGCGTTTCCTGCTATGTTATCAGTCTGAAAGAATTATTTGGACTATACACAGATGTTTTTGGACATTTACCAAGTACTATCTTAACTGCACAGCGGGAATTTGTATGGACTTTTCTGTTGCTGATTCCCACTGGCTTTCACGTTTTACAACTCTGTTGGCTAGTTGTTGTTACATTTCATACAAGTAATGTTATATATTGTGCTGTGTATTCTTAATTAAAAGATTGCATATAATTGAGCCTTCGTGCTGTTTTCTTATATTTGATAACAGCTCTTTTGTGGCACATAGTCCGGGAATTGATTGCCTTTAACTTCTCCCCCTCTCTCTCCTCAGGTCCGAGGCCCCAGCGCTCCACCCTCGGCAGTGGTCCGGAAGCCACGATTCCCAGCTCGGCCCTCCGAGCCGCGACACCAGTGCTGACCGGGCCTCCGTTTTCGCCGCCCGGACCCGCCGCAGCAACAGCTCCGAGGCCTTGATCGAGCGGGCCCCCTCGGAGGACCCTCTCCTGCCCCTGGCCCCCCCTTTCAAGAGCACAGAGGCCCTGACCCCTTCCGTTTCGGGCAGGAACCCCCGCCCGCCCTACAATGACCTCCTCCTGGACTACTACCTGGAACGCAGGTGCTGGGGGGGTGGGGAGCACCTCTCCCGCCGGGATGGGCCCCCCCAGCCAGAGTGGGTGGCCTTTCCAGAGAGCCCCTCGCAGCGGCGAGCCCGCCCGGCGGCCCGCACCAAGTCCTGCGGCCCGCTGCTGCCCCCCCAATCCCGGGAGGTCGGCTACGGACCCCCGTTGCCCCCTCACCGGAACTTCCACAAAGCCCTGGCCCTGGAGGGACTCCGGGACTGGTACCTGCGCAACGCCGGGGTCAGCCAGCGGTTAGCGCCGGAGAGACGAGGGCCGGCTCCATCTGTCCACCAGCAGCTGCGTGGTTACTGTGAACCGGTGCCCCCCAACCCGGAGATGGGCTACTATGGGGGGCCGGGAGGGCTGCCCCATTCGCTGAGCTACGCTGGGCAGCCACTCTACGGCAGGTATGGAGCCCGCTTCCATCCCCTGCCCCGATGACCCCATCTTCCCCCACGTCTGCTTGCCACGATCACTGTTACCCTTTTCAACTCATCTTTTTCCCTAACCATTTGCTTTTTCGGGGGTGTTTCTACCTTGGCCAGTGCGGTGTAGTGGTTAAGAGCGGTGGTTTGGAGCGGTGGAGTCTGACCTGGAGAACCGGGTTTGATTTCCCACTCCTCCACATGAGCGGCGGAGGCTAATCTGGTGGACCGGATTGGTTTCCCCACTCCTACACATGAAGCCAGCTGGGTGACCTTGGGCTAGTCACACTCTCTCAGCCCCACCTACCTCACTGGTTGTCTGTTGTGGAGGGGAAGGGAAGGTGATTGTAAGCCAGTTTGATTCTTCCTTAAGTGTTAGAGAAAGTCAGCATATAAAAAACAACTCTTCTTTTTGCTAACCTTTTGCTTTTTTGGGGGTGTTTCTACCTTGGCGTTTCTCTCGCTGCTAGGTCAAAACATCTCATGTTCTCATTTTTCAGGGCTTCTCCTTTCTTCCTTAAAAAGGCATTGTTGGGGTGGGGGTATCCCATATAGCCAATCTTCTTCAGCCAGTTTAAGGTCTGAAGAATTATTGTGGTAATCTGAGGGGAGGGTGAGGCGTGGGACTATTTCGGGAAGGAAAGTATCCAGGAAAGGGACAAATTCTTCATCTAACGCAGGGGTTTCCAACCTGGCACCCATGGGCACTATGGCAAAACTTTCCCTGGCACCTGTCAAAAGGGAGCCAGCATAGGGGTTAAGAGCAGTGGACTCTAATCTGGAGAACCAGGTTTGATTCCCCACTCCTCCACATGAGCGGCGGTCTCTAATCTGGTGAACCGGGTTGGTTTCCCCACTCCTGCACATGAAGCCTGCTGGGAGACCTTGGGCTAGTCACAGTTCTCTCTGAACTCTCTCAGCCCCACCAACCTCACAAGATGACTGTTGTGGGGGAAGGAAGCTGCTTTGAGACTCCTTAAAAGGTAGAGAAAAGCAGGGTGTAAAAACCAACTCTTCTTCTTCTTTTTAGAAAGTGGGTAGGGACAGACAGGGCTTTTGCCCAGCAGGATTTCTGCTTGGAAACCAAAGTGTTGAAGATTCACTATTTAGAGTGATGAATAACCTCACTCCCTGACATTTTGGGGCTGGTGCCACCTCCCGCAGCAGCCATCTTGTGTCAGAATCCCAAAGGTGCCCGTAGGGTCCGAAAAGTCGAGAATCCCCGGTCTAACTCTTGCTGGTTTTCCTGCCTGACCCTGTCTAATCCTTTCTTTCCTTCTTTCTCTCTCTTTTCCTCCTTTGTTTACTCCGGGCATGCCCTTCCCCAGACCTTTTGGGGAACTGCTTTATGCAGACGACTCGGCCAGCCCCTACACCTTGGACTCCACAGAACACCCGGCCCCGGGGACTTTGGTCTGACGCCTACGTTTTTTTCCCCCAAGGGGAACCTGCAGTTCCGTTTCCATTTATGTCGCCGGTGCCTCTTTTTTGCTTTCCTCTCCCGTGCTTTACGCCTCGTGTCGTGCGGGGATCCCTGCTGGCAGGGCTTCTGTGCATCTGTGTGTGTGCGAGAGAGCGTGGGCCGTCGCATGTTATGCTAGAGACACGGTGGGGAGGGGGGGCAGGAACGTCTCCCGCCCGGTTCCTACGCATTGCTATCCGTTTCCCCCCCCAAAAAAAATATTGGGGTAAGTGTCTGCTGTAGCATCTCCCCCCGCAAGGGTCTGAATGCTATTTTAATGCTCTCTTGTGGTCACAAGGAAGGCCTGGGGTTGGAATTTATAGCCAGGGGAGGGGGATGCGCGTGTGCGTTTTGTGTATGCACGTGCTTCGTTTCTTGTTTTCCTTGTGAAATGTCAAATAGCACATAGGATCAAACCTGCCGATGAACATCAGTCTTGTAAAACGACAATCCCCCCGTATCACGTTTTGCCCAAAATGTGGTGTTGTCTCTGCCCCAAGGTTCTATCAGTGTTGGGTAGGTAAAAGACCAAATTCTGGAAACAGTGATACTGAGAACGTCTCCACCCCTTGTTATGACCTCACCGGGGTTGCCAATCTCCAGGCGGGTACCCAACCTCTGATATAAAATTGTATCAAACACAGTAGTCTATGTATTGGTATAAACGTGCATTTATTTAAAATGTAAATTTAAAATTATTATTTTGAAATATTTGATTTATTGTTTGCAATTTTGTTAGAAAGAACGTTCGGAGGAAGTTAAAAAGGTAAAGGTCCCCTGTGCAAGCACCGGGCCATTCCTGACCCCATGGGGTGACGTCACATCCCAATGTTTACTAGGCAGACTTTGTTTGCGGGGTGGTTTGCCAGTGACTTCCCCAGTCATCTTCCCTTTACACCCAGCAAGCTGGGTACTCATTTTACCGACCTTGGAAGGACGGAAGGCTGAGTCAACCTTGAGCCGGCTACCTGAAACTGACTTCCGTCGGGATCGAACTCAGGTCTTGAGCAGAGCTTGGACTGCAGCTTACCACTCTGCGCCACGGGGCTCCTACTGCTAACTTTGGAGGAAGTTAGCCTCTGTGCAACGAGCACCACATAAGAGCTTGTTAACACACATGACCACACATGAAGCTGCCTTCTACTGAATCAGACCCTCGGTCCATCAAAGTCAGTATTATCCACTCAGACCTGCAGCGGCTCTCCAGGATCTCAGGTGGAGGTCTTTCGCATCACCTACTTGCCTAGTCCCTTTACCTGGAGATGCCGGGGATCCAACCTGGGACCTTCTGCATGCCAAGCAGATGCTCTACCACTGAGCCACAGCCCCTCATGAAACAAACCGGCCACACAAAGGAGATAAACTTGCTATTTGTGGTATATGAAGAAGCGTCACATAAAAGAGTTTCAAGCAATCGAGTTTCCTTTAACTGTGCATTAGAAGGTGCTTATTTGTAAGAATTGTATTACAAATGTAAAATAGATATCGATTTGCAACCATAGTGTTGAATACAAATTTATGTTTATACCGATACATGTAGAAATACACTACTGTGAGTGTTTGATACAGTTTTGTATCAGAGGTTGGGTACCAGTTGATATATTGTTAGTACTACACCTTTACTACCTGACTCCCCCCGTAATTCTTATTTAACCTCCAGGTGGGGCCTGGAGATCTCCCGGAATTACAGCTGATCTCCTGGCGAAAGAGTTCAGTTTAGGGTTGCCAACCTCCAGGTAGTAGCTGGAGATCGCCTGCTTTTATAACTGATCTCCAGCCGATAGAGATCGGTTCCCCTGGAGAAAATGGCTGCTTTGGCCATTGGACTCTATGGCATTGAAGTCCCTCCCCTCCCAAACCCCGCCCTCCTCAAGCTCCGCCCCAAAAACCTCCCGCCGGTGGTGAAGAGGGACCTGGCAACCCTAATCCAGTTCCTGGAGGAGATGGCAGCTTTGGAGGGTGGACCGTATGGTATTATACCCTGCTTAGCTCCCTCCCCAGGCCCCACTCTCCCCAAATATCCAGGAATTTCCCAACCTGCAGTTGGCAACCCTAGTCCCCACCTTTCCCTGTTGGCCGAATCTTGAGTGCAGAGTTCTTGGCTGTGGTTCAGTTAAATTATGGTCCGGCAGTGGCGGGGCGAGCCGTGCCCGCTGAAATGCCCATTTATGTCGGGCAGCTCCCCTCCTTCCGACTCTCCCGGGGAACTGCTGGCGGTCATCAGGGCAAAGGTGCAGAAGGCGGATTTGCACACAAGGGGGGCGCATACCCTTAAAGCAGCTGCGCGCACAAGATCCGGGGGGCCTGCGCACGAGCGGGGTCAGAGTACTGCAGGTGTTTACACACGGCAACATGCCTGCGTGCCCTTTGAGCTTCTGAAAGCACAGTTCTTAACCCTTCACCCCTTCCCAGACTGGGTTTTCCCCTAACCCTCCCGCCTCTCTCCTCTCCCCTCCACCTCATAATTTTACAAGAGCTTTTCCTTAAAAAGCAACGTGAAGTTATAAAATCTGACACACACACCCCTCAACAATTGCACAAGAAAGAATAGTCAAGCTGGGCCCGTTCACACATGCCGCATAATGCGCTTCCATTCCACTTTCGATGCGCTTTAACGATAGTTTGCAAATGTGTGTACGTGTGGGTTAACGCACCAAGTGTCCAGAACGTTTTCCGGGCTGTATAAAAGCCGTATTTTCAGGACTCATCGCACCTTCCCCCCCCCCCCCGGTTTGGTTGTGGAGCCATTTCCAACGCGCAAAAAGGGCGTACTTTCCGGAAACCCTTTTCCCGCGAATTATTTTTTCTCTCTGACTCCATGACATCTTCGTAGGTGCAAAGGGTTCAGAGCTTTGCTGCGAATCCCAACCCTCAGTTTTCCCATGTTACCCCTCGCTGACTCCACACACACACCCCTTTCCAGTTCGTGTTTCCCGGCCATTTCACCTCCTTCCACTTCCAATTTTTTTTTTTAACCCGGTTATTAGCGTTGGGAGGAAGGGACATTGGGACAAAAGAATATAGGGCCTCTGGGACAAACAGTCAATTTCTTTTTCTTCGCATCCCGCAAGAAGATGAAAAAAAAAAAGGTAAGGTACGATGATAATTCAAATTAAGAAGCACAGGGTAGCCAGCCAATCACTTTGGCCCAATGGCTCTTTGGCCCGATGGCTCTTTGGCCCTACATCACCACGTTCCAATGTTAACACTCATGCGGGGGAATAAAAAAAGGGGGGCGCGGGAAAGCACCACGATGTTTCAATGACGCGGCGCTTTCCCACTCCTCCCCCTTCGGAAAACACGTTATACAAGACCCGGTGCGTAGGGACAATGTTACGTCTTGGACCCAATGTTGAAAGCGTCAACGGGGGAAGCGCGGGGAGGAATTTCCTAAACGGATTAGTTTACAGGTGGTGAGGACGCACCATTTGCCTTCGTGCGATAACACCCGGGTTTTTGCCGTTTCACATAGTAAAAACCCAGCTGCGAAGTGCGTCAAAAGTGGATTGAAAGTGCATTATTCGGCATGTCTGAAAGGGCCCAGTTTAAACTCTGCATTGAACACATGAAGCTGCCTTATACTGAATCAGATCCTTGATCCATCCAAGTCAGTATTGTCTACTCAGACCAGCAGCGGCTCTCCAGGGTCTCAGATAGAGGTCTTTCACATCAACCACTTACCTAGTCCCTTTAACTGTAGATGCCGAGGATTGAACCTGGGACCTTCTGCATGCCAAGCAGATGCTCTACCACTGAGCCACGGCCCCTCCCCATTTTGTCCCTTGAAAACCAGACTGAGGTGGGAGGAAGAGGAGAGGAGAAACACTCCTGCCCCCCCCCCAACATTCATATGCAAAGAAACAAGATCCTTACCAGAGGCTTGTGTGTCTTTTTAGTATACATTTATGTACAGATTGTATATGGGGGTCTGAATGTAAAACTGAGCACTGTGCATATGGGGAAAGGGTTTCTATAATAAAGATTGTTAAAGTGGACGAGACTGTGATGTTTGTACTGTATCGGCCTTCAACAGGGACTGTTAAAGTATGGGCTTGGGTTCCTCCATTCTCCTTGTCTCTGGGTACACTTCCAGCGTGGTGTAGCGGTTAAGAGTGGTGGTTTGGAGCGGCGGACTCCGATCTGGAGAACCGGGTTTGATTCCCCACTCCGCATGAGCGGCGGAGGCTAATCTGGTGAACTGAACCTGGTGAGCTGGATTTGTTTCCCCGCTCCTACACACGAAGCCAGTTGGGTGACCTTGGGCTAGTCACAGCTCTCTCAGCCCCACCTGCCTCTCAGTGTGTCTGTTGTGGGGAGGGGAAGGGAAGGCGATTGTCAGCCGGTATGATTCTTCCTTAAGTGGTAGAAAAAGTCAGCATATATATATTTAAAAAAAACAAAACCTAAAAAGGTTTGCTGCTGGAGATCCCCATTCAGACCAAGCTGGATTTCCATGACCCACCCTCAGCGGGGGTCCCTAATGGGGTGCCCATGGGTGCAAGGGTGCCCACCAACTCCTTTCCTGGCACCCACCAAGTGTTTTTACAAAGTGGGCAGGGCTGGTTGGAGCTCTGGCACAGCGAGCCTGCTGACTAGCCACTGGAGAGAAAATTGGCTTCTTAGATAATGCTGCTGCAGCCGACTTGCTTGGGGGCTTCCTAGAGGCACCCGGTTGGCCCCCGTGTGATCAGCCTGCTGGACTTGATGGGCCTTGGTCTGATCCAGCAGGGCTTTCCTTGTATTCTTATGGAGGATGGGGCTATCTATGGCTACCAGTCAAAATGAATACTAGTCATGACGCATACCTATTCTCTCCAGGATCAGAGGAGCATGCCCATTATATTAGGTGCTATGAAACACAGGCAGTCGTCTTGCTCGTGGGCTTCCTAGAGGCTCCTGGTTGGCCACTGTGTGAACAGACTGCTGGACTTGATGGGCCTGGGCCTGATCCAGCATGGCTTTTCTTACGTTCTTACGAGCGCACTCTGTAGCTGCTCAGGAGCGCTGTTGGCTCTGATCTCTTCACATATTACCAGCGTGAGTCCTGCTGCTGAGAACAGACGCTGCAGCGGATGCCTGCTTGGGTTTCGAAGCAGCGTGTTAGAGAGACCATTTGTGACCTCGCCGGCGGCGCGAAGAAGCTGAAGCCAAACAGCTGAGAAATGTAACACACCGAGGGGTATATCCAAAACGCCCTGATAACAGCGCCAGACTTTATTTGCAAGAATGAGCGTTAATGTAAAAATTGTAGACAAAATGAGCTGTAGTGTGAATCGAAGGTGTTTTTGCTTTTCTTTCTTTTTGTTAAAGCAGCAGGGATAACTGGTGCTTCCTCTACTGTCTTATAACTGCGCCTGAAGGATCTCGCACGTTAGGTTTTTGCCCCAAACCAAAGACCTGTGTGCATTCAAGGCAAGGGTCTCTCTTTTCATATTAGCTTTGCTTTCTGGTAAGTGAATTAATGACACTATAGACCAGTGGTTCCCAAACCTTTCGGGCCACTGCCCACTCGGTTCCACAAACTCAACCTCACTTCCACAAACTGGAAATTTCACCTCTGTTATTTACTTTCCCTAGATTTAACAGCCACCGGCTACCCATCAATCACTTCACACTTTAAAAGGGGGAACTGCAATTTAATTTTTCCTTGACGCTATAAAGAGAAAAGTTGCCACATCTCTCACGCAATTGACCGATCTATTTGACAGCAGATAACGCAGTATCCCCTTCTCGGAAATCGTCTTTAGCGGTTTTATCCAGGGAGCGATATCTTTATTTTGTGCAATATTATTTTGTGGACAAGCTAAAACAATATGGGCTAGGGAGTACTATTTGATCCGGACAAAATGGGCATTTTCGTTCTTCTGCAGTGATTTTATTGCATCGCCCTTGTGTCTTGGCTGAATCTAGGGCATTACATCTTGCCAATAAAAACCCTCGTCTCATCTCTGTTATGAATTTACTCAGGGGGGGTTTAGGTAATCCACACCACACACACCCAATCCGTAATATGAGAAACCACAATTGTCTCAGGCAAAGAGACAGGGCCTTCCTTTCCTCCTCCAAGGTGATTGGGGTAAATGGGTTCAGAGGAGGCCTTGTCCCCCTCCCCAAAAGAAGGGAAGGGCCCGCCTTATTGATCTCTTTCTGCAGTTTCTCTCCTGCAAACTAAAGGCAGAGTCCAGGTCAAATTAAGAATAATACAACTAGCAGCATGACATGCTGAACAAAACATGGATTGGGACCAAAAAAAATAAAATATCAGCTAAAACACTGAAAAATATTGAAAAGGTAAAACCAGGCAAGGAGAAATTTAAAAACGCCCAGTGCTGGAAACAACTGATACTAGGCGCCCTGCAGAATATCCGCAGGGAGATAGTTTCAGAGGCAATTGGCCATTGGACTCTATGGCATTGAAGTCCCTCCCCAAACTCCGCCCTCCTCAGGCTCCACCCCCTCAAATCTCCAGGTCATTCCCAACTCAGAGCTGGCAACCCTATCCATCAATTACTTGCCGTAATGATGCAAGGGAACCTCCATATTGAGAGGCAGCAAACCTTCTAAGCACCAGTGATGGGAGGCAACATTGGGGGAAGGACTTGGCCTCCCTATGCCCGGTGGTTGGACCTCCAGAGGATCGGGATGTGAAACAGGATTTTGTCCTTGATGGCCCTTTGGTTTGATCCAGCGGGGCTCGTGTTCTTATTCTGTAGCTTTTGGACACTGCTGGGAAAGGTGTTCCATACCTGTTTACACCAAGGGAGAGGAAAGGAGGTGTCCGGTGCAATCTTCTGTAGAGTTACTCCATTGGTTTCATAAGCCATAACTAACACTTGATTCCAACCGGCTTAGACTGGAATCCTGGCAAGAAAGTTAAGCCTAAAGGGGCAGTAATTCATGCAACCTGCGTTAAGTACAAACAGGGTTGCCAACCTCCAGGTGGTTATCTATACAAATGACTCACTCTACTGTAATGAGTATTGATCAAATAAACAGTAGTAGGCAAAGGTAAACAAGCAAAGTAGCAAGTGCAAACAATGTATTATCCAAAATTAACAAGATAAACAAGCAACGCTAAGCAACCGAGGTTACAAAGCAAGTAGATAGAAACAATAACTAATAGTAATACATGTGCAAAAGTTCATATAAAGCATATAGTTGCGTTTCTGGTCAGTTTCATATTCTTCAGACAATGGAGGAGTAGGTGGTGGTAACGCGGCTCCGGAAGTATTCCAGCGCTTTCGCTACACAAGGTCTGCACCACGTATGAATTTTCTGCTAGCAGCCCATTTGGGAGCTCTAAATTTGTCCTAGGAATTGTACAATTAAGCCCTTGTGGCTGATGAAGCTACCTTGTGTAGCGAAAGCGCTGGAATACTTCCGGAGCCGCGTTACCACCACCTACTCCTCCATTGTCTGAAGAATATGAAACTGACCAGAAACGCAACTATATGCTTTATATGAACTTTTGCACATGTATTACTATTAGTTATTGTTTCTACCTACTTGCTTTGTAACCTCGGTTGCTTAGCGTTGCTTGTTTATCTTGTTAATTTTGGATAATACATTGTTTGCACTTGCTACTTTGCTTGTTTACCTTTGCCTACTACTGTTTATTTGATCAACCTCCAGGTGGTGGCTGGAGATCTCCCACTATTACAACGGATCTCCGTTCAGTAGAGATCAGTTCCCCCGGAGAAAATGGCCGCTTTGGCCATTGGACTCTATGGCATTGAAGTCCCTCCCCTCCCCAAAACCCTCCCACCTCAGGCTCCGCCCCTGAAACCTCCCGCCGGTGGCAAAGAGGGACCTGGCAGCCCTCAGTACAAAAAGCCCCATTCCCCCTAAAACAAAAAGGATATTCCACAGCAAGTCTTTTGCGTAGCCGTAATACTTTTTGTAGCAAAACAAACAAACAGTACACAGGGTTTTATTACTAATTTCACCCCCTTCCCTTACCAAATAAATACCAGTCCGGTATAGATAGATAAGGACGGGTGTGACATGTTGGCCCCCATCTTTTTTTGGCAATGCTTTTGAACTCTCCAGGAAACATCTTCATTTATTTCCTGGCCCCTTGCCCGTAGCTGTTGTCTTTGACGCCGCTCAGACCTCTGCAGCCTGTTGGTCCCGTTCTTGGAAGTCTTGCGGAAGACCCATCTGGACATGGACTGGCTTGGACAGGCATGCGCTGGGACGAAGAGCGACCTGGACTTTGCCGCTGGAAATGGGTGGGGGTCTTCTGTTTCCCCCCCACCCAAAAACTGTACACAAAATGGGAATTACCTGGGATTGTGTGGGCGGCATGCAGCTTCTGAACTTTGGAGTTTCACCTCCATGCTTAAACATAAAGGGAGTGATACCTACGGGGTCATCAGACCGCTGGTCTTCGTCGTTCATGTGAACACTTAGCTTGGTCATCTTTTAAAAGAACCCTTCCTTCAAATTCCCCTACCTAATTTTCCTCCATTAGGAAATCTTGCTGACAGTACATCCTGTCTATAAAGCACAGAGGCAAGAACCTTTACAGAAGAAGAAGAGTTGGTTTTTATATGCTGACTTTCTCTACCACTTAAGAAAGACTCAAACCGGCTTACAATCCCTTCCCCTCCCCACAACAGACACCCTGTGAAGTAGGTGAGACTGAGAGAGCTCGAAGAGAGCTGTGACTAGCCCAAGGTCACCCAGCTGGCTTCACATGGAGGAGTGGGGAAACCAATCCGGTTCTCCAGATTAGTGTCCGTCGCTCGTGTGGAGGAGTGGGGAATCAAACCCGGTTCTCCAGATTAGAGTCCACTGCTCCAAACCACTGCTCTTAACCATAACACCACGCTGGCTCTCAGAAGACCAGGTATAGTGTTGGAGAACTAGACTATGAACAAAATCTTCTCTAGGCTACAAACACAAGATGGATTTAGGCAAGCCTAAATCCTTTTCCCACCCCCGCACCACCAATGGCAGGGATAATACCACCACTGTCCTCCCTTACAGGGTTGCTGGGAGCATTCCAATATGATCCTGCAAGTGAAGCACCTTGGAACATTCGAAAAGACTACCTAAATGCTAGGAACAATTATTCCTGAGGCCAGCCTTCATTGGAACAAGAACTAGGCTGCCTTTTAAACTAGCCGACTACTCTTTGCTCTAGGATCAAGTCTTAGAATTATAGAATCATAGACTTGGAAGGGACCACCAGGGTCATCTAGTCCAACCCCCTGCCCAATCCATGATTTTTTTTTTAAATCGAGAGTCCCACAGGATAACCTTTTCTAGTCAACTTTTTAAAAACACTGCCTTGCTTTTCAACATTCTTATTTGCTGCTTCTAGTGTACGTAAGACGCTTCCTATCATCAGACAGGGAACAGTCCCAAGAATCGACGCTCACTGTCCGACAGAAATGCCACCCTCTTCTTTTGCTCTTATTACGTCTCACCCTCTGCACTTTTGACTCTGGGAGTCCCCGCTGGCGATTCGCAAGAACCCAGGGGACGGTGCGTCTTTTACGCAAGCTCACAGCCAAGCCGATAGATTGGGTTAAGTGAACAGACAGCGAAGGGATGGGGGGCGTTGACAGTCAACGGCAGGAAGGCGACGTTTCCAGAGGAAGGGAAAAATGGGGGCGACCGCGTTTAGGATCCGGCTTCCTGTTCTTGGCCGAGGGCTTCCAGGAGCAGGCCCATGGGCGTCCGCTTCAAGCCGATGCTTTCAATTTTGTTCTCGATCTTGTTCTTGAGATTGCGGAGACGCAGGGAAGCATGGAGGAGAGCCACTGCAGGGAAGGGGGGGAAGGAGGTTTAGAGATACTCGTAGAAAACAGTCTTAGAATCATAGAGTTGGAAGGTACCATCAGGGTCATCTAGTCCAACTCCCTGCACAATGCAGGAAAATCACAGCTACCTCCCCCACACACACCCCAGTGCCCAGAAGATGGCCAAGATGCCATCCCTCTCATGAACTGCCTAAGTTCATAGAATCAGCATTGCTGACAGATGGCCATCTAGTCTCTGCTTAAAAACCTCCAGGGAAGGAGAGCTTACCACCTCCCAAGGAAGCCTATTCCACTGAGGAACCGCTCTAACTGTTAGAAAATTCTTCCTAATGTCTAGATGGAAACTCTTCTGATTTAATTTTAACCCATTGGTTCTGGTCCAACCTTCTGGGGCAACAGAAAACAACTCGGCACCTCCTCTGTATGACAGCCTTTCAAGGACTTGAAGATGGTTATCATGTCCCCTCTCAGTCTTCTCCACTCCACACTAAACATACCCAGCTCCTTCAACCTTTCCTCATAGGACTTGGTCTCCAGACCCCTCACCATCTTTGTTGCCCTCCTCTGGACACGTCTTCTGTCATCCTGCTACAGTTTCCTTCTACTGGAGGGTGGGGGCAGAAGAACAGATGTTTATGCTACCATCCGTCCATCAAGGTCAGTATTGCCCACTGAGAAACCTTCTACTGTTGCCAAATTTTTCGCGACCCCCACATTCAGTTACATTCAGACCCCCACATTCAGACCCACAGTTTAAGAAGCTTTGCTCTAGACTACAGAGATTAGTTCCCTTGGGGGGAAATGGTTCCATTGGAGGGTGGAAAACTTTTCTTTCTAGGTGGTGGAAAGAAAAACGACACCACTGTGCGTATACCTGAAAGGTTTGGAAATCAGCACAGGAGTGAATGACTATAACAAAGTGCAAATATTTATATAAATTGCTACAACATATAACAGAGTCACAACTATATACTTATTGAACAAACAACTGTGAGTTGTGTTACCCTACGTGGGAACTGGTTAAAATTTATCCAGCTTGAATTTTTAGCAAACATGCAATATGTAAGCTGGAGATATTACATGATGACTGATTTTTGAGGGACTAATGAAGAAATGTAAAGCCAAAGAATTTGAAATGGCTGTATCCCTTCTTCAATTTTCGGCATCATCTCATGGCAATGTCAGTAACACCATTTAAAGCTTGAAGAAGAACCAAAGACTTCCTTGTGAATATAACCTAAGGACTATACCTATACTTTGAATTTTCAAGTCTGGTTTGTTCCAACTTGATTATTGTAATATACATGTATGTATACATACATATCATACATAGTAGGATAGATAATTTAGAATTTGTTCAATAAGTATATAGTTGTGACTATGTTATATGTTGTAGCAATTTATATAAATATTTGCACTTTGTTATATTCATTCGCTCCTGTGCTGATTTCCAACCTCCAGGAGGTGGCTGGAGATCTCCCGCGTTTACAACTGATCTTCAGGCGGCAGAGATCAGTTGGACTCTATGGCATTATACCCTATCAAAGTCCCTCCCCTCCCCCAACCCCCTTCCTCAGGCTCCACCCCCCAAAATCTCCAGGTGTTTCCCAACTCGGAGCTGGCAATCCTAGCTCTACGGCATTATACCCCGCCAAGGTCCTTTAACTCTTGAAACCCCACCCTCCTCAGGATGCATGCCCCAAATCTCCAGGAATTTCCCAACTTGTAATGAGCGGTGAAGCTAAAATGACTAAACTGAGGCTATCGTATTTTGGTCACGTCATGAGATGACAAGAGTCACTGGAAAAGACAGTCATGCTAGGAAAGGTTGAGGGCAGCAGGAAAAGAGGAAGACCCAACAAGAGATGGATTGACTCAATAAAGGAAGCCACAGCCTTCAATTTGCAAGATATGAGCAAGGCTGTCAAAGATAGAACATTTTGGAGGACTATGATTCATAGGGTCGCCATGAGTCGGAAGCGACTTGACGGCACTTAACACAGACACAATGAGCGGTCCGCACCAGCATAGCCCCCTCCCCTCTTTTCCACCTGCTCCCAGTCTGGGACTCACACGCTATGGGCAGAGCAACGAAAACCAGGAAGACAGCAGAACCGTCAAAGAGAGACACCAGGAAGTATGCAGAGCCCAGGACGGCGAGGATGCAGGAGCCGGGATAATTCCGCCGGAAGCGCCGCACAGGGGCCTTGTTCTCCGCAGCCCAGACAAAGCCCAAGAAGATCAGAGTGACCAGCGCACAGCTCAGCAGGGTCAGGAGGAGACGGAAGTATCTGCAGGAGACGGGCAAGAGGGGACCAACCCAGGAATCATTCCTCAGTTTAGACTGGAGGACAACAGATCTTGTTTCTTCAATTCTGTACGAGAGATTTCAAAATCTACCCCCCTCAGCAAGGAACTGCCCTTGTGGGAAGGGCTGTATTGAAACTACTTCACATGTGCCCTTCCGTTGCTCCTGCTATGAAGAAATCCGATCAAAAAATGTTAACACCTGATGCATACCTATTCTCTCCAGGATCAGAGGAGCATGCCTATTACATTAGGTGCTGTGGAACGCAGGCAGGAGGATAATGCTGCTGCAGTCGTCTTGCTTGTGGGCTTCCTAGAGGCACCTGGTAGGCCCCTGTGGGAACAGACTGCTGGACTTGATGGGACTTGGTCTGATCCAGCAGGGCCTTTCTTATGTTCTTATGGCGGATGGGGTTATCCATGGCTACTCGTCCAAATGGATACTGGTCATGATGCTTACCTATTCTCTCTGGGATCAGAGTAGCATGCTTATTATATGAGGTGCTGTGGAACACAGGCAGGACAATGCTGTTGCAGTTGCCTTGTTTGTGGGCTTCCTGGAGGCACCCTGGTTGGCCACTGTGGGAACAGACTGATGGACTGGATGGGCCTTGGTCTGATCCAGCAGGGCTGTTCTTATTGAGGGTGGGGCTATCCATGGTTACTAGTCCAAATGGATACTAGTCATGATGCATGCCTATTCTCTCCAGTAACTGAGGAGCGTGCCTATTCTATTATATGTGCCTATTATATAAGGTGCTGTGGAACAGAGGCAGGACAATGCTGCTGCAGCCGTCTTGCTTGTGGGCTTCCTAGAGGCCCCTGGTTGGCCACCATGTGAACAGACTGCTGGACCAGATGGGCCTGGGTCTGATCCAGCAGGGCCTTCCTTATGTTCTTATGGAGGAGAGGGCTATCCATGGCTACTAGTCCAAATGGATACTGGTCATGATGCATACCCATCCACTCGGGGATCAGAGGAGCATGCCTATTATATGAGGTGCAGTGGAACGCAGGCAGGATAATGTTGCTGCAGTCGTCTTACTTGTGGGCTTCCTGGAGGCACCTAGTTGCCCACTGTGTGAACAGACTGGTGGACTTGATGGGCCTTGGTCTGATCCAGCAGGGCCTTCCTTATGTGTTCGTTCGTTCGTTCTCTCTCTCTCTCTCTCTCTCTCTCTCTCTCTCTCTCTCTCTATATATATATATATATATATATATAATTTTTTTATTTTTACAACAAACATAAAACAAAACAAACAAATACAATAATAAAAAATACAAAAGAATATCAGTTATATAATCTACTTAATACGTTCAAAATTAAAAAATTCAAAATATCCTTTTGACCAACCCAAAAAGTGACCCATCACCGGACCTCCGGAGAAGTGCCTGAACAGTTTAAAAATTACACTATTGATCACAGAATACACAAAAAATTAACCTTTATTTCTATATCTCATTAGCTAAAATAGTACGTTGCCAATTTTCTAGTGGATGGGATGAAAGTTCAAAAAGCCCCAAGTTTGTAATTTCTATTTTTGGAATTTACTGGCCTATGTTTTTATCTTAACGACTGCACATTTTATGCCCCTTCTGCAACAACTGTCATATTACTTAGGCCATTAAAGGTTTTCATTCATCCATTCAACTAAAAAAGTAAAATCCATTTTTTGCCGGTTCATCCCAATGCGTGACGGCCCTTCACCCATGTTTCTTTAAATTCTTCCATATCTTTCCCAGGTAGGAACTCCGTTACTTTGGCCATCCTCATATACCTCCATCGCTCCCTTATGCTCTTAACACAGACCCCCACAAGACCTGCCGTTCCCCCCCTCCCCCTTCCTCCTGGATCCCCCCGCGTGCTGGCCTGGCCCTCTCTCGCGGCTCCTGCTGCGTGCCTTCCCCCCGCTTGCCGCCTCCCAGCCCTGCAGCCGGCTCACCCGCCCAGCAGCAGCCCGGCGCCCAGCAGCAGCAGGTAGTTGCTCTGGTAGTAGAGCAGGTTGTTGACCACCCGGTTGTGCCAGCGCTGCAGGTCCCGCACGTCCGGGGCGGCCAGGCGGGAGGAGCCCAGCAAGAAGTCGTCCAGCGGCCGCACCGGAGGCAGCCGCACCTCCGACATCTTCGCGGGCGCCGGGGATGCAGGAGGAGGAGGAGAGGGGAAGGCGGGGAGGGACTACAACCCCCACAATGCACCGCCGCAAGGGCTGACGGGAAACCGAGTCCAAAGGGGGGGGGAATAGACAGCTAGACCATCTCTGTTATGCATTGGTTGGATATGTCAAAAAGGGCAAGAGTCCAGTAGCACCTTAAAGACTAACAAAAATATTTTCTGGTAGCTTGCCCTTTTTGACTACTGCAAACAGACTAAGACTGTGAATTGGTTGAATATGTTACCCACGAGACATAACCATCTCCATTTAGGGTTTTTTTTTTTTTTTAATGTAAAGTGTTCTTAAAATTTATACGTCTACGGCTGTTACCGCACTAGGTATTCCCGCCGATGCATTAAGAGTTTGAAAACATTATAAAAAAACACCGTTCGCACTTTCTGTGTATTCCGCCGATATATTGAGTTTGAAAACGTTATAAAAAATACCGTTCGCACTTTCTGTGTATTCCCAGCGATGTATTAAGTTTGAAAACGTTATAAAAAATACTGTTCGCACTATGTATTCCCAGCGATGTATTAAGAGTTTGAAAACGTTATAAAAAAATACTGTTCGCACTTTGTGTATTCCCAGCGATGTATTAAGAGTTTGAAAACGTTATAAAAAAATACCATTCGCACTTTCTATGTATTCCCAGCGATGTATTAAGAGTTTGAAAATGTTATAAAAAAATACCGTTCGCACTTTCTATGTATTCCCAGCGATGTATTAAGAGTTTGAAAATGTTATTAAAAAATACTGTTCGCACTTTGTGTATTCCCGCCGATGTATTAAGAGTTTGAAAACGTTACAAAAACATACTGTTCGCACTTTCTATGTATTCCCGCCGATGTATTAAGAGTTTGAAAATGTTATAAAAAAATACTGTTCACACTTTCTGTGTATTCCCACCGATGTATTAAGAGTTTGAAAACGTTATAAAAAAATACTGTTCGCACTTTCTGTGTATTCCCAGCGATGTATTAAGAGTTTGAAAACGTTATAAAAAAATACTGTTCGCACTTTCTATGTATTCCCACTGATGTATTAAGAGTTTGAAAACGTTATAAAAAATACGGTTCGCACTTTCTGTGTATTCCCAGCGAAGTATTAAGAGTTTGAAAACATGATAAAAAAATACTGTTCGCACTTTCTGTGTGTTCCCGCCGATGTATTAAGAGTTTGAAAACGTGATAAAAAAATACTGTTCGCACTTTCTGTGTATTCCCGCCGATGTATTAAGAGTTTGAAAACGTGATAAAAAAATACTGTTCGCACTTTCTGTGTATTCCCAGCGAAGTATTAAGAGTTTGAAAACGTTATAAAAAATACTGTTCGCACTTTCTGTGTATTCCCAGCGAAGTATTAAGAGTTTGAAAACGTTATAAAAAATACTGTTCGCACTTTGTTTGGCCCCTTGAGCTGTGAAGACGTCTTCCAACCATTTATAAGCCGTGGCATCCAAAAACCCTTTTAAAGCGATGTTTTTTTATAACGTTTTCAAACTCTTAATACATCGCAGGGAATACAAAGTGTGGTAACCATGTCTCATCTTTTTAAAGCCGTTTTTTATATTGTTTCTGTTGAGGTTTACTGCTGTATAATTTTTTTACTGGTCTGATTGACTGTATTAATAAATTGATTGACAGCTCTAGGCCATTGAAAGACTCCCAACATTTTATGCACGGTATGGTGAGAGTGGACACCGAGAAGCTTTTCTCCCTCTCTCATAATGCCAGAATTGCGGGGTCATCTGCTGAAGCTGGAGGGTGACAGATTCAAAACAGATGAAAGGGAGTATTTCTTTACACAACACACATAGTTACACTGTGGAACTCCCTGCCCCAGGATGTGGTGATGGCTGCCAACTTGGAAGGCTCGAAGAGGGGAGTGGATATGTTCATGGAGGAGAGAGGTATTTGTGGCTACTAGAAAGAAGGCAGTTACAGGGAGATATGCTAGAGGTTTATAAAATTATGGATGGTATGGAAAGAGTGGACAGGGAGAAGCTTTTCTCCCTCTCATAATACCAGACCGCGGGGTCATCTGCTGAAGCTGGAGGGTGAGAGATTCAAAACAGATAAAAGGAAGTATTTCTTCACACAACTCAAAGTTAAATTGCGGAACTCCCTGCCCCAGGATGTGGAGATGGCTGCCAACTTGGAAGGCTTGAAGAGGGGATTGGACGTGTTCAGGGAAGAGAGGGCTATCCATGGCTACTAGTCAAAATGAATACTAGTAGGGTTGTCAGGTCCCTCTTCGCCACCGGCGAGAGGTTTTTGGGGCAAAGCCTGAGGTGGGTGGGGTTTGGGGAGGGACTTCAATGCCATAGAGTCCAATGGCCAAAGCGGCCATTTTCTCCATGGGAACTGATCTCTATCAGCTGGAGATCAGTTGTAATAGCAGATCTCCAGCTAGGATCTGGAGGTTGGCAACCCTAGTTACTAGTCATGATGCTTATAACGGCCAACCAGCTCCTCTGGAGGTCCAACCACAGGGCAGAGGCCAAGATCTTCCCCCGATGTTGCCTCCTGGCACTGTGATTCAGAGATTGACTGCCTTTGATTGTGGAGGTTAAAAATAGATTAGATAGCTTCATGGTCTATAAATGGCTTTGAGCCAGGATGGTTAAAGAGGACCTCTATGGTTATTTATCATTAACTTTATTTATACCCTGCCTTTCTCCCCAACGGGGACCCGAAACAGCTTCACGTTGTTCTCCTCTCCTCCATTTTATCCTCACAACCACCCGGTGAGGTGGGTTACGCTGACAGTGTGACTAGCCCGAGGTCACCCAGCGAGCCTCCGTGGCAGAGCAGGGATTCGAACCCTGGGACTCCCTGACCCTATTCTGACCCTTTAAACCTTACACCACGCTGGCTTAGAGATAATATGCCATTCAGCATCACATGCCGTTGCCACCTACTTGTGGGCAACTGAGGAGCCTCTGAGCAGCCATTCTAGGAAACAGTTTGTCAGACTCTTTCCCCACCCCACTTTAGAAGAAGACGACGACGACTTGGTTTTTGTATGCCAACTTTCTCTCCCACTTAAGGAAGAATCAAACCGACTTACAATCACCTTCCCTTCCCCTCCCCACAGCAGACACTCTGTGAGGTAGGTGGGGCTGAGAGAGCTGTGACTTGCCCAAGGTCACCCAGCTTACTTCACATGGTGCAGGAGGGAAATAAATCCAGTTTACCAGATTAGCGTCCGCCACTCATTTGGAGGAGTGGGGAATCAAACCCGGTTCTCCAGAGTCCACTGCTCCAAACCACCACAGATAATCAATAAGGCAAAGATGCAGTGGCTTAACCTCTACTTTAATAGTCTCTCCTGCCCCCCCCCCCACACACACACACACATTCACACATAGACCCACTGCCTCTGGTCTGTCAACAGCTGGGAATGGCCAGATGGAGCAAACGGTAAATGGATCCCTGATCCCCAAATCTTGCTCCTCCTGCTTCCAAAAATCCCGTCTGAACAGAGTCTGAGAAATGGTGTCTTTGAAAACATCAATCTTCTAGGCCTCCTCCTGGCACTGCAGTAGGTGGGTAGCGAGGCAGATATCTGTCAATTTTTTTTAAAGGACCTTCAGGGTGTGAACTGAGAGAAATGACCAATCCGGTCGCTCCCCATGCCTCCATCCCAACACGCCTCGGGAGCCCAGAAGGATTCCCAGCATGCTTGGTTCTCTTTTTTAACTTCGTCCCCTGACATGCCAACTCTCCTAAAATGCCCCCCGTGGCCAAGCTGGGCTCAAAAGTCATCGTCGTCGCAGATGTCCAGGTAGACGTCAAAGGCCTCCCGGTTGCAGTTTCCGTCCGGAGTGAAGACGTATTTGTGGAAAGTGCCGTCCACGCAGATAGCTGGAGAGGTAGGAAAGAGAAGCGAGATAAGGAATGGGGCTCCAGGAATTCAACCGCCAGCTTATACCCTGCCATAAATTTTGTGGGGGAGGAGGAGGAGGAGGAGGAAGAGGAGAAGAAGAGTTGGTTTTTATATGCCGACTTTCCCTACCACTGAAGGGAGACTCAAACCAGCTTACAATCGCCTTCCCCTCCCCACAGCAGACACCCTGTGAGGTAAGTGGGGTGGAGAGAGTGTGACTTGCCCAAGTTCACCCAGCTGGCTTCATGTGTAGGAGTGGGGAAACAAATCTAGTTCACCAGATTAGCTCGGAGGGGAGAAAACACTGCATGTATGTGAGTGAATGTTCTAAGTGTCTTTTTTGTTTTTATGTAATAAATCTTTAATAAAATGTTTTTTTAAATTTAAAAAAAGTTTTTTTAAAAAAAACTGCTTCTGGAAGTGGCATTCCTCCCCCCTCCCTAAAGGGAGATCTGGGACTTAGCTGGAGCTGCCTGTCATAACCGCTCACAAATGCAACCGTGACAATCAGCCCTCGCGTCCGCATTCTGCCGCCACTCACCGATGACCGAGTTGACGTTCTTGGAGGTGTTCCTGCCGAAAGCGCAGATGCAGGCCGACTCGGCCGGCACGGTGAAACTGGCCAGGCTCCACTGAGAATCCACGTACTGGCCGATCATGGGCCCGACCTTCCCCACGCGTGCCAGTCTGCAGGGAGGAGAGGAAGAGGGTGAGAACGGGACAGAGGCGGTGCGCCCTGCCCCCTTCGTGCGCGCGTCTTCCTGCTACATACGCGGAACGGCGGTTTAAACGGGTGTCTTTCAGGGCGAAGATGTGGACGGTTCCTTTGTCGCTGGAGGCGCAGAGGAATGATGAGTCGTGGCTAAAGTTAATGCTGTGAGGGGAAACAGAAAGGACAGTGTCACATGAACACATGAAGCTGCCCTATACTGAATCAGGCCCTTGGTTCAGCACAGCAATAAAATGGCTGCCACAGGAAATGGAGCCAACCACAAAATGTCAGTGAGTGAGATTAAACAAACATTAATAGTAACTTCTAATAGTAACCTTTCTTCAACACTTCTTCTATTTAACAAGATGATGAAGAAGAAGAGTTGGTTTTTGTATGCCAACTTCCTCTACCACTTAAGGGAGACTCAAATAGGCTTACAATCACCTTCCCTCCCCACAACAGACACCATGTGAGGTAGGTGGGGCTGAGGGAGCTCTAAGAGAACTGTGACTAGCCCAAGGTCCCCCAGCTGGCTTCATGTGGAGGAGTGGGGAAACAAATCCAGTTTACCCGATTAGTCTCCACCGCTCATGTGGAGGAGTGGGGAATCAAACCCGGTTCTCCAGATCAGAGTCCAGCACTCCAAACCACCGCTCTTAACCACTACACCATGCTGAAACAGTCCTTTGAATATGTGAGAGACCAAAGGCCCTTTCAAGAGCTCATGGTGATAAACAGAAAATTAAAATCCAACTCCTCTTACACCTTGTAGCAAACAGGTGAGCGGAAAGGAATGGGGACGGCCAGGTGGGCGGAAGGAGCAGTTGGGCCCTGCTCAGCTCGCGGGCAGACGCTGCGTCACTGGCTGGCATCTGCAAGTCAGAACTGGCCTCGAACAGAGCTGTTGTGGCTGACTGAGAGAGAGCCCTGCTGGAGCAGACGGCAGGCCCATCTGTGACAGCTTTTTTCTTTACAGCCAGGAGAAAAGACGCCGGTGGAGATTTCCAGCCGGGACGCAAAGCGTCGCCAGCTCTAGTGCGGTCGGCTCCTGCGGCTGCCCCCCCACCCCGAACGGCTATTTGGTCCGTTGCAGATAGCAGGTTTCCCCTTGCAAAACTTCACCTGCTGAAAACCTACATCCAGCTGCCCTGTACTGAACTGTATTACTGGTCTATCAAGGTCAGCCTGGTCAGCTCCGATTGGCAGCTCTCCAGGGTCCCAGGTAGAGGCCCTTTTGCCTCCAACCGGGGGGGGGATCACCTCGGCAAACCGGCCTTACTAACCCACTTACGCCGTAAAAATGGCCCGAGGGTTTCTGGAGGGGGGGGCGCCTAGGGCTGTTTGGCTTGGAGGGAGGGCAGTTAAGGGGAGACATGATTGCGGTCTGTACAGTTCTGTGTGGTGTGGAGAGAGTGGACAGGGAGAAGCTTCTCCCTCTCTCATAATGTTAGAAAAAAATAATACCAGAACGCGGGGATCATCTGCTGGGGCTCGAGGGTGAGAGATTCAAAACAGATAAAAGGAAGTGTTTCTTCACAGAACGCATGGTTGGGTTGTGGGACTCCCTGCTTCAGGATGTGGTGACGGCTGCCAACTTGGAGGGATTTGGGAGGGGAGTGGACATGTTCATGGAGGAGGGGGGTGTTCCTGGGTATTAGTTGAGATGGATGCTGGTCATGATGTGTGCCTGTTCCCTCCAGGATCAGAGGAGCATGCCTGTTATATTAGGTGCGGTGGAACACAGGCAGGATGGTGCTGCTGCAGTCGTCTTGTTTGCGGGCTTCCTGGGGGCACCTGGTTGGCCACTGTGTGAACAGACTGCTGGACTTGATGGACCTTGGTCTGATCCAGCATGGCCTTTCTTATGTTCTTATGACCTGATCCTCTTAACTGGAGATGCCGGGGATCGAACGAGGGACCTTCCGCATGCCAGGCAAATTTTCTGTGGACTCACCCCTTCCAGCTCAGTCCTGTCCTCACCCGTCTCCGTTATAGCTGACAGGTAACCACTTTTGCCTCACAACAGGTAGGAAGGAGGGTGGAGCCACAGGACGAGCGGAAGAAGAGGGTTGTAACCACAGCAGCTCTTGCCTAGTTCAGGGACCCTCCTACTTTTGCAAACAATATCTTCAGTTGAGGATCTGAAGTGGTGGTACAGATCTGGTGGTGTGGGTGGAAAGTGCCTCACGTCACAGCCAACTTATGGTGACTCCATAAGGTTTTCAAGGCAAGAGACATTCAGAGGTGGTTGGCCATTGCCTGCCTCTGCACAGCAACCCTGGACTCCCTTGGTGGTCTCCCATCCAAGCACTAACCAGGGCCGATCCTGCTCAGCTTCCGAGATCTGACGAGATCAGGCTAGCCTGGGCCATCCAGGTCAAGGCCAGAGATGTTCAGAAGTAGTTTGCCATTGCCTGCCTCTGCAGGGCAACCCTGGACTTTCTTGGGGGTCTCCCATCCAAGTACTAACCAGGGCTGACCCTGCTTAGCTTCTGAGATCTGATGAGATCAGGCTAGCCTGGGGCATTCAGGTCAGGGTAGGACCTGAAATACTCCATGTTTATTTTAACTAATTCGATGTGTATGCCCTGACCTGGATGATCCTGGCTAGCCTGATCTCGTAAGAGCTTAGAAGCTAGGCAGGGTCGGCCACGGTTAGTGCTTGTAAGAGAGACCACTGAGGGTCCAGGGCTGCTGTGTAGAGGCAGGCAATGGCCAACCACCTCTGTCTGTCTCTTGTCTTGAAAACCCTATGGCAGGGGTGTCAAACATGCGGCCCGCGGGCCGGATCCGATCCCTGGAGGGCTTTTATCCGGCCCGTGAAGCCGAGGCACCTAGTCCCCCTTTCCCCCCTCCCCCGGCCTTTTCTGGGCTTCCTGGGGCCCGTGAGTGGCCGGGGAGAAAGTGGGGAAGGCTTCTGCCCGGTCGCGCAAGGCCGCAGAGCCACATGTGCGGCCGGGTGTGGGGGGAGGAAGGCTTTGGCCCGGTCGCGCGGGGCTGCATGCCCGGCCAGGTGTGGGGGGGAAAGGCTTTTTTTCTTTTCTTCCTCTTTTTTTGGTCACTCTCCTTTTCTTTCTCTCCCTCTTTCTCCCTCCTTTTCTGTCTCTCCCTTCCTTTTTCTTTCTTTCTGTTTCCCTCCCTCCTTTTCTTTCTTTCTCGCCCTCCCTCCCTCTTCTTTTTCTTTCATATTTATTTATTTATTTATGTGCACATGGCCCGGCCCAACCAAGTGACATTTATGTCATATCTGGCCCTCCTAACAAATGAGTTCGACACCCCTGCCCAATGGGGTCGCCATAAGTCAGATGTGACTTGATGGCGCTTTCCACCCTTCGCCACCAGGTCTGTACCCCGCCTTTCTTCCACCGTGGAACTTGAGGGGGTGTACGCCAAGCTTCTCAGGTGGTCTCCCACCCAGCCACCAAACACCCAGCCCTGCTCGGCTTCAGCCAGCAAGCCGCCTCCTGTGCCTCAGGTATAACCTGGGATTCCCCTCGGTCTGCATGGCGTTGACGCTGGGGACGCTCTCACCAGTACAGTGTTGCAGGGTCTGTCCCTCTCCTGAGCTCCACGAGCTTCTCCTTGGTCTGGGTGTCGAAGAGGCGGATGAGGGTGCCTTTCTTAGAGGCGGAAGCCACCACTGTGCCCTGCTGGTTGAGGGAGATGCAGGCGATCTCGCTCTGGTGGGCGTTGATGGTGAACGGGGCAGAGGAGGTGCCGGGCTTTGTGCTGGAAAGGTCCTGAGGATGGGAGAGAAATACTTAAAAAACAAACATAGGGGGAGGGGCCACGGTCCAGTGATAGGAGCATCTGCTTGGCATGCGGAAGGTCCCAGGTTCAATCCCCAGCATCTCCACTTAAAGGGACCAGGCAGGTAGGTGATGAGAAAGGCTTCAGTCTGAGACCCTGGAGAGCCGCTGCCGGTCCAAGTAGGCAATACTGACTTCAATGGACCAAGGGTCTGATTCAGTAGAAGGCAACTTCATGAAGTAGGCAGCTTACTTAAAAGTAAGTTTCTAGCCCGTATGGCTGGAACAATAGCAAGCATTAAAGCAGGGGATCTTCGGGTATGGGTGGACTGTAAGTTAAATTTGAGCAGCCAGTGTGATGCTGCGACAAAAATAGCTAATGCGATCTTGGGGTGTATCAACAGAGACATAACACGAGCTTCTCCAACTCTATGATTCTAGGAGAGATGCAGGCCAGCCCTGATCAAGGATGAGACCACAGGTGATCTTACACCACCACTGTCGCTCCTGACACACTCACCACTAGCTGCAAGCTGCCACATTTGTGCCCAGGGAAAACCAGGAGCTGTTTCTCCAGGCTCGGAGAGAGATCACAGAGGCCTGCACGGAGGCAGAAAGAGAAAAGGAAGGCGGTAATCAGAGCCGAGCTTCGGTCTCAAGGGGCACAGATTTATGGGGCACGTTCTGCGGTTCAGGCAGGTGCGGAGAACAGGAAACAAAGCATGTGGGGTGCTTACCTTTGGGGTTGTCCCGGGTGTCAAACTCAAAGAGCTTGACGGGGTTGTCAGGGAAGGAATACACATAGATCCGGTTCCGCAGAACAATGATAATCCTTCAAGGGGAGGAACGAAAGCGCAGAAGTAAGTGGGTGGGGAGAGGCAGAATCCAAATGGTCTCTCGCATAATCAAAAGACCGTTTCAGCGTGGTGTAGTGGTTAAGAGCGGTGGTTTGGAGCAATGAAATGTCAAACATAAGGCCTGGGGGCTGGATCCAGCCTCTTGAGAGAGGAGGAAGAAGAGAAAAAGGAGGAGGAGAAGAGGAGTTGGTTTCTATATGCCGACTTTCTCTACCACTTAAGGGAGACTCAAACCGGCTTACACTCACCTTCCCTTCCCCTCCCCACAACAGACACCTTGTGAGGTAGGTGGAGCTGAGAGAGCTCGAAAAGAGCTGCGACTTGCCCAAGGTCCCCCAGCTGGCTTCATGTGGAAGAGTGGGGAAACAAATCCAATTCACCAGATTAACCTCCACCGCTCAGGTGGAGGAGTGGGGAATCAAACCCAGTTCTCCAGATCAGAGGCCCCAGCTTCAAACCACCGCTCTTAACCACTACACCACGCTGGCCCGTGAGCCTGCCAAGGTAGCCAGCCCCTCTCCTCTCTCAATCCAAGCTGTCAAGGCATGGCCCGGCCAAGATGCATTTATGTCATATCCGGCCCTCGTAACAAATGAGTTTGACACCCCTGGCCTATTGACTCTCCACCATTTATATGTGAAATTATTCATACGCCCCCCCCCCCCCCAACAGCTGGTCCCGTCCCATGTCTGATACCAGGCGAAACTGGATCAGCCCTCTACTCACTTGTCGTGCCTCATGCGGACGGCCAGAGCTGGCTTGGTGAAAGTGAACTCCAGCACCAGTTTGTCTTTGCCCTCTTTCCCTTCGCGAGCGTCATCCCAGATCAAGACTGCGAGGGAAAAGGGGTGGAGTGAGTGGGGTGGGACAGAGGAAGGCTTGGGACCTACTCTGTGCTGGCGTTAGAAGAAATCTTCCTCTTTTCGTATCTCACTACAGATGCTAATGTGCTGCCCCATAGCATTCCCCCCCGATCTAATCAAGCTGCTTACATTTCGCTTTGTACCTTTGCGTCCCGATTCCCTGCTTTGCAATACCCCTCCCACCTTCTGACTGAGAAGTACTTCGAGATCTCCATTCCAACTTGTATCTGATGAAGGGAGTTTTGAAATTAAGGTCGATGACTGCCAAGCTTGCCAGAGCTGATGATTTAAGATCTCTGTTCTGGAACGTGTACAACAAATGTTTATTCTTCATGTACACAGGGGTGATTTAGGTGAATACAAGACTGTAACACCAAGCGTCTTCCATGCTGAGCTTCCGTCCCATATAAAGTTGGCCAGCAAGTCTCAGTGAGAGGTCATGTACAGATGGTGATTCTAAAATGTGCAGGTTTTGGCATACGACGATCACCACAAAGCTACCACATTACTTACATGGACAGCTTTTCTGCATAAGTATTAGTGTATGAAGCAACCCATGGATTTATGCTGCTCCAGACAAATGCAATCAGAGCTGTGCTATCAGTACTGTCTCAAGTTGAATTGGTGGTGGAAAATGCCGTCAGGTCGCAGCTGACTTACGGCGACCTGGTAGGGCAGGGGTGTCAAACACAAGGCCCGCGGGCCGGATCCAGCCCCTTGAGAGCTCTTATCCGGCCCGCAAGCCCCCACCCCCTCGATCTGGGCTAACGAGGCATGGCCCAGCCTGGCCAAGAGACATTTATGCCATATCTGGCCCTCGTAACAAATGAGTTCGACACTGTTGCCGCAGGGTTTTCAAGGCAAGAGACATCCAGGATTGCTATCCAGTGGCAGGCAATGGCAAACCACCTCTGAACTTCTTCGGCGGTCTCCCATTCAAGTATTAACCAGGGATGACTCTGCTTAGCTTCCAAAATCTGACAAGATCTGGTTAGCCTGGCTTTAATAGACTTAGATGGGCACACCTCTTCTTAGGATTGTAAGGTATATGTCCATATATGTAATTGCAACAGAAGACCCCCTTTTGCTCTGATTCTTCCCCCTACCCCTTTTCCTTTCGGAAATAACGCACCTGAAATCTCAGAGAATTTCGGGTTGCCTCCTCCACCCACAATCGCCAGGAGGTTGGATCGATGCAGCATTTCGACCAGACCCACGCTGCCTACCTGTTCGTGATCTGGCAAGGAAAGAAATTAAGGACATGTACATAGATGGCCAAAGAGAGTAGGCAAAGCCTGGGAACAACCCCAAAGTTCAGGGGGAAAATACCAATGTTTACTAGGCTTTTCCAAGGCCTTTTAAACTAAATTGGAAATTTTGTAGTGCACTGAAAAAAAATCCCTAAGAAATATTTTCTCTTTTGGAATAAAGGAAATGCTTTTAAGACTGGATTTTATTCACTCAAAATGTGTAGCATGAAGATTGTTTTTACTGTATTAGAGAATTATAACTCTTGTATTAGAGAATGGTAATTCTCGAGAACCATCTTGGTGTGGTGGTTAAGAGTGGTGGACTCTAATCTGGTGAACCAGGTTGGTTTCCCCACTCCTCCACATGAAGCCTGCTGGATGACCTTGGGCTAGTCACACTCTCTCGGCCCCACCTACCTCACAGGGTGTCTGTTGTGGGGAGGGGAGGGAAAGGGAAGGTGATTGTAAGCCGGTTTGATTCTTCCTTAAGTGGTAGAGAAAGTCAGCATATTAAAAAACTCTTCTTTTTGCTAACCTTTTGCTTTTTCGGGGGTGTTTCTACCTTGGCGTTTCTCTCGCTGCTAGGTCAAAACATCTCATATTCTCATTTTTCAGGGCTTCTCCTTTCTTCCTTAAAAAGGCATTGTTGGGGTGGGAGTATCCCATATAGCCAATCTTCTTCAGCCAGTTTAAGGCCTGAAGAATTATTGTGGTAATCCGAGGGGAGGGTGAGGCGTGGGACGATTTCGGGAAGGAAAGTATCCAGGAAAGGGACAAATTCTTCATCTAACTCAGGGGTTTCCAACCTGGCTCCCATGGGCACTGTGGGGCCTAGCAAAACTTTCCCTGGCACCTGTCAAAAGGGAGTCAGCATAGGGGTTAAGAGCAGTGGACTCTAATCTGGAGAACCAGGTTTGATTCCCCACACCTCCACATGAGCGGCAGACGCTAACCTGGTGAACCGGGCTTGATTCCCCACTCCTCCACATGAGCGGCGGTCTCTAATCTGGTGAACCGGGTTGGTTTCCCCATTCCTCCACATGAAGCCTGCTGGGAGACCTTGGGCTAGTCACAGTTCTCTCCGAACTCTCTCAGCCCCACCATCCTCACAAGGTGTCTCTTGTGGGGAAAGGAAGGGAATGGGATTGTAAGCCGGTTTGAGACTCCTTAAAGGTAGAGAAAATCGGGGTATAAAAACCGCCTCTTCTTCTTGTGCACAGTGTAGAAAATATGCAGCATATTTCAGAGAATATTGTTTCTATGTGATGTGACTAATTTTGTCCACAATTAATATGCTATAATGTTTAGGATGATAATACCACTATTGTAGAATTCAGTATTATAAAGGAAGGAAGGATATCGTATGCCACTTTGGGTCCCATTGGGGAGATAAGCGGAAAATAAATAACTAAATAAATACAAATATGCTTATAGCTCAACTCTGACTACATGAAACCATTTCTGTCCAAATAACGTATCTTTATGTTCTACAAAAGGCCTATTTTCTTTTTTCAACTTTTATTTCGTCCTCTCTCAGATGGCAAAACAAAGACATGTTTGCTAAGGCAGCAAACAGGGAAGCCATCTGAAGCGCTCTTTCTTTTTAGTATTACACGTATTTTCAAGTTTGCATGTAGAAAGTTACGAGGAAGGAGGAGGAGTTGGTTTTTATATACTGATTATCTCTACCCTTTAAGGAGAATCAAACCGGCTTACAATCACCTTCCCTTCCCCTCCCCACAACAGACACCCTGTGAGACAGGTGGGGCTGAGAGAGCTCGAAGAGATCTATGACTAACCCAAGGTCACCCAGCTGGCTTCATGTGGAGGAGTGGGGAAACCAACCCGGTTCTCCAGATTAGCGTCCGCAGCTCTTAACCACTACACCACGCTGGCTCTGATACAGCTCATTTCATAAATACGCCAAACAGAATATTTTTATATGCTAAGTTATAAATGTTGCATTTTTGTTGTTGAAGTAGGAAAATAAGTTTCTGCTTGATAAGTAGGGCATATAATTTGGCTTTCCCCAACATTTTTCCAAACAAAATGTGGGGCATATAATTTGGCTTTCCCCAACATTTTTCCAAACAAACACTTTCTTTCTCCTAACGGCATGAAAAGTTCTAGAAATTTTACATCTAACCAGCCAAAGCTCCTCCCACCCCTTAAGCCAGCCAGTCTCCACAACTTGCATGAGATGCCAGCACAAACCCCAACCAGGGTGGAGAGAGACGATCCACCAATTTTTTTCTAGCCCATCCCTTTCTTACCAAGATGCCCCTTTTCCATGAGAGGTTCCACGTTATAAATCCGGACACCAGTCTCCATAGCACAGCAGAAGCAGCCTGACAGAGAAGCAGAACACACTCATAACATGCACCAGGAACATATTACACGTTGAATACCCCTTATCCAGATTGCCTGGGACCAGAAGCAGTCCGTATTTCAGCTCTTTCCGTATTTTGGAATTTTTGCACATCCATATTGAGATATCTTGGGGATGGGACCCAAATTCATTTATGTTTTACATATGTTTAAATATACACTTTATATACACAGCCTGAATGTAATTTTAAACAATACATTAAACAACTTTGTGTACATTGAACCATCAAAAAGTGAAGGTTTAACTATCTCACCAGACTTCAGAGAGACCGTGCGGCATGGATGTGAGTCAGATCTGTGCTGCCCGGCCTCTCAGAAGTCAGGAGAGGCCGGGCGGCGCATATCTGCCTGCATGCCAGCTCGAACAGTCCGAATACTGGATGCCCAGATAAGGGATATTCAACCTGTATCATTATTGTTAATATTAATACCCCACCATTCTCTCTGAGAGTGTAGCGAGGGCTTCCAGCCAAGCCCTACCACCTCCGCAATTATGAAAATTGCAGCCAAGGTTGGGGGGGCGGATATGAAGCAGACACCAAGATGCACGGGGACATTTGCCTACCAGTGCCTACCCTTCTAAACTCAATCCACATGTAGCTGCCTTATACTGACTCAAACCCATGGTCCACTGAGGCCAATACTGTTTACTCAGACTGGCAGCAGCACTCCAGGATCTCAGGCAGAGGTCTTTCACATCAGCTCTTAACTGGTAGTTTGCCATTGCCTGCCTCTGTGGAGCAACCCTGGACTTCGGTGGTGGTCTCCCGTCCAAGCACTAACCATGGCCGCCCCTGCTCAGCTTCCAAGATCTGAAAATATCAGGCTAGGACATTAAAGGAGCTCTTGCTGGATCACACCAGTGGTCCATCTAATCCAGCACCCTGGTTCCCAGGGCGGCCCAGCGGAGAGCCGATAACACCTCAAGATACACGAACACAGGTCCATGAAGGTTGGTATTGTCTACTCAGACTGGCAGCAGCTCTCCAGGGTCTCAGGCAGAGAACTTTTACAGCACCTACTCCCTGGTCCTTTTAGCTGGAGATGCTGGGGATTGAACCTAGAACCTTCTGCATGCCAAGCAGAGGCTCTACCACTGAGCCACGGCCCGCTCCCCTAACACATGAACATATGAAGCTGCCTTCTACTGAATCAGACCCTGAGTCTATCAAAGTCAGTATGGTCTACTCAGACTGGCAATGGCTGTCCAGGGTCTCAGGCGGAGGTCTTTCACATCACCTACTTGCCTACTTCTTTTAACTGGAGATGCCGGGATTGAACCTGGGACCTTCTGCATGCCAAGCAGATGCTCTACCACTGGGCTACCGCTCCTCCCCAAATAACTTGTCTTTCCATTTGAACTCCCCTTAAAAGAGCATCTGAGCTGGTAGGAGGAGATCACTTACTCTGGTCTTGGTTGAAGCGCAGGCTGTTGACCCCACGTTGCTGTGCCATGGTAAGCCTAGTGGAACCGCCCCGCCCCAAAAAGCTGGGGCAAGTGGTTGTCTATTTCTGTGCCTCCTACAGCTAGAGAGGGGGAAAGAGAGAAAAACAGAAACCAGTCCAAGCACCAATGCCTATAAGCTGCAGATCTCCACGACTAGCTGCAAATCTCCATTCGCTCAATGGGTTATTGAACACATGAAGCTGCCTCATGCTGAACCAGACCCTCGGTCCATCAAAGTCAATATTGTCTACTCAGACCGGAAGCAGCTCTCCAGGGTATCAGGCAGAGGTCTTTCCCATCCCCTACTTGCCTAGTCCCTTTAACTGGAGATGCCAGGGATTGAACCGAGGACCTTCTGCTTGCCAGAGGCTCTACTGCTGAGCCACACCCCCTCCCTCATCTAGTCCAACCCCCCGGCACCGCGCAGGAAAAACAGTTGGACCCACGTTGTTTCCTACTGTCATCTTCTGCCCAGTCAGTAGGGTTGCCAACCTCCAGGTTTTAGCTGGAGATCTCCCACTATTACAACTGATCTCCACCCGATAGAGATCAGTTCCCCTGGAGAAAATGGCCACTTTGGCCATTGGACTCTATGGCATTGAAGTCCCTCCCCAAACCCCGCCCTCCTCAGGCTCCACCCCAAAAACCTCCCGCTGGTGGTGAAGAGGGACCTGGCAACCCTACATGTCACAAGAACACAAGAAGCTGCCTTATACTGAATTAGACCCTTGATCCATCAAAGTCAGTATTGTCTACTCAGACTGGCAGCGGCTCTCCAGGGTCTCAGGCAGAGAGGTCTTTCACATCACCTACCTGCCTAGTCCCTTTAACTAGAGATGTCGGAGATTGAACCTGGGACCTTCTGCATGCCAAGCGGAGGTTCTACCACTGAGCCACAGCCTCTCCCCTGTCGGCCATAGCAACCCACAATGCCTTCATCCTCCCTGCCTTGCCCCCACCCCCTGTCCCCCCAGCCCCCCCCCTACCCCCCCCCTGAAATTATCAGCCTTCCCCACTGGAGCCCTAGGGGGAGGTGTGTTTGTGGGCTGGGGGGAGACTGGCTGTTAGAATATACAGGGTTTTGAGGAATGCAGAGTCTTGTAATGGGGAACTAGAGAGGAAAAAGCGAGGAACCCAACCCCTGTCCCTATTTCCTCTGAGGGTCCCCTTGGCAAAAACCCTGCGGGCCCCACAGCCCCCTCTAGCGTGCAGCCAGCCCCTAGGGTTGCCAGCCTCCAGGTGGTGGCTGGAGATCTCAAGCTGTTACAACTGATCTCCAGGCGACAGAGAGCAGTTCCCCTGGAGGAAAAGGCCATCGGACTCTATGGCATTGAGCCCCCCCCCCGCTCCTTAAAACCCGCCCTCCTCAGGCCCCCTCCCCCCAAAACCTATAGGTATTTCCCAACCCGGAGCTGGCAACCCTACCAGCCCCCCAACCCTTTCCTTCTGCCCCCAGACCCTCCAACCTCAGCTCTGCCCAATTCAGATGCAGGCTTTGGGCTGCCTTCCTGCCCGCGCGACGGAAGCCGGGCCTGGACACCCCCGCAGCCCCACCGCCCCTTGTTTACTTCCAGCCCGGCAGGCTCCAGCGTCAACATCAGGCGGTCTGGGTTCGGCTGGGTCATAGAGAGGCGTCCCAGAGCGCCTCCCCCTCACGTGATCCAGGAAGCGCTGAAGCCGCCAGGAAGTCGGGCGAGGCAACCCGGGGCTGCGCTCTTATGCGAGCCTCCAGCGCCGGCCAAAGCGGCCATTTTTGAAGCTGGCGTCCCTCTGGCTCTGCATTAGAGATACATTTTTGTGTGTGGAGGGGGCTCTGCATTAGAGATACATTTTGTGGGGGGGGGGCTCTGCATTAGAGATACATTTTGTGGGGGGGGGGCTCTGCATTAGAGATACATTTTGGGAGGGCTCTGCATTAGAGATACATTTTGTGTGTGGGGGGGCTCTGCATTAGAGATACATTTTTTGTGTGGGGGGGATTAGAGATACATTTTGTGGGGGGGGCTCTGCATTAGAGATACATTTTTGTGTGTGGGGGGGCTCTGCATTAGAGATACATTTTTGTGGGGGGGGGCTCTGCATTAGAGATACATTTTTTGTGTGTGGGGGATTAGAGATACATTTTGTGTGGGGGGGCTCCGCATTAGAGATATATTTTTTGTGTGTGGGGGGGCTCTGCATTAGAGATACATTTTGTGTGGGGGGGGGCTCTGCATTAGAGATACATTTTGTGTGGGGAGCCCCTCTGCATTAGAGATACATTTTGTGTGGGGGGGCCTCTGCATTAGAGATACATTTTGTGGGGGGGGGCCTCTGCATTAGAGATACATTTTGTGTGGGGGGGCTCTGCATTAGAGATACATTTTGTGGGGGAGGGGCTCTGCATTAGAGATACATTTTGTGTGGGGGGGAGGGCTCTGCATTAGAGATACATTGTGTGTGTGTGTTAAGTGCAGTCAAGTCGCTTCCGACTCATGGCGACCCTATGAATGAAAGTCCTCCAAAATGTCCTATTTTTGACAGCCTTGCTCAGATCTTGCAAATTGAAGGCTGTGGCTTCCTTTATTGAGTCCATCCATCTCTTGTTGGGTCTTCCTCTTTTCCTGCTGCCCTCAACTTTTCCTAGCATGACTGTCTTTTCCAGTGACTCTTGTCTCATGACGTGACCAAAATACGATAGCCTCCTGCAAATTGAAGGCTGTGGCTTCCTTTATTGAGTGTTCCTCTTTTCCTGCTGCAGATACATTTTGGGGGATACAAAACGTCGCTGGACAATGAAGAAAGCTGACAAGAAGAAGGTAGATTCCTTTGAAATGGGGTGTTGGAGGAGAGCGTGACGGATACCCTGGACTGCCAAAAAGACAAACCAGTGGGTTGTATAGATCAAATCAAGCCTGAACTGACCCTAGAAGCGAAAATGACTAAACTGAATCAATGTCCTCCAAAACGTCCTCTCTTTGCCTTGCTCAGGTCTTGCAAACTGAGAACCATGGCTTCCTTGATTTGAGTCAATCCATCCCTGGTTGGGTCTTCCTCTTTTCCTGCTGCCCTCCACTTTTCCTAGCGTGACTATCTGTTCCAGTGACTCTTGTCTTCTCATAATGTGACCAAAATACGATAGTTTAGTCACTTTAGCTTCTAAGGTCAGCTCAGGCCTGATTTGATCTATAACCCACTATTTTGGGGTTTTTTGGCGGTCCACGGTATCTATCACACTCTCCTCCAACACCACATTTCAAAGGAATCTACTTTCTTCCTGTCAGCTTTCTTCATTGTCCAGCTTTCACACCCATACATAGTAATAGGGAATACAATGGCATGAATTAACTTCAACTTGGTGGCCAGTGGATCTTAAGGATCTTTTCTAGCTCCTTCATGGCTTCCCTTCTCAGCCTCAACCTCCTTCTGATTTCTTGGCTGCAGGATAATGCCTCTGTAGTCGTCATGTTTGGGGGCTTCCTAGAGGCACCTGGTTGGCCACTGTGTGAACAGACTGCTGGACTTGATGGGCCTGGGTCTGATCCAGCAGGGCTTTTCTTATGTTCCCTTTTGGTTGATGGTGGAGCCAAGGAATTGAAAGTCTTCAACAATTTCAATTTCCTCATTGTCATGACTTTTGTCTCCTTGATGTTCAGCTGTAGAGGGGTGGTAGGCGTGGAAAAATCAGCATTGGTAATGAGACAGGAATCCCAGATCTCTATCATGTCCTGGAGAATGCATGCTCTAGACCAGGGCTGGGGAACCTTTTTTCCCCCAAGGGCCATTTGGATATTTATACCGTAACATCATTAGCGGGCCATAGAAAATTATCAACTTAAAAATTAGCCGACCAAGCCCCAAGCAGGCAGCTTACCCCAGATTTCCCTCGGCGTGAACAAGCAGGCAGACATCCAACTGGTGGCGCACTCGCCCACCTGGTGGCACAGGATGGTCTGTTGCACCATCCGGGTGTAGCCGTCCAGCCACACGCCGGAGTCGCTCCTGCTCCGCATGGTCGGGGCCAGATTCTACAGCCAGCTCCTGCTACCTTCGCCTGCAGGGGTGAAATGAGGACACACTGGCTAAGAACTTGCCCCTCTGCGCATTCTGGCCCTGCCCCCTTTAACCCCTCCATTGTCGCCACTTCCACCCCTAGCCCTCTTGTAGTACAGAGGGAATACACAGCCTGGGTGGGAAAGGGTTAACACAGTTTCTTGGGCAGTCCTAGCAGCTCCATAGCTAAGGACGCTTCTGCAAGGGGGGGGAAAAGGTTCCTTTTCTCAGCAAAACAAACTCACATCTGCCTTGAATAGAGGCTATTCCTTTCTGTGGGAGGGGGCAGATTGCCAGTCTTAGATCCTTCTGAGCTGGAGATCTGCCAGGATCCATGAAGGGCCAGACAAAATGATTTTGCGGGCCTTAAACGGCCCCCGGGCCTGACGGTCCCCACCCCTGCTCTTGAGCTTCATTATCAGTTGTAATTCTTAGTCATTCCGAACGTCACAAATTACAAGGACTGCAATCACACAAGTAAAATAGGAAGAAAACCCAGGTGTTTATTTACAGTTTACAGCACAATTAAGAAACAACAACTCCTTACATAAAACCAGCAGAAGCCGCTTTGGGTGGTATCCTGGCTCTGCCGATTCTGCCCGCAAAGCCAATGAAGTGCCCCTGCATGCCTGTTTTCTCATGCAGGGGGGTTGACAGAGGCCCCATCCGCAAATACTCTTGCTGAACTTCTGAGGAAGGGGCTCCCCTTTCAAAAGGATGAGTTGACAGGCTGTCGTTGAGCTCCTGTTCGGGATCCAAAAAGGTTGTCCTGGAACTTTTACAGTGCACGGCGCATCCTTCTTTCGGATCGCGTCCCCAGGGGCCCAACGAGACCAGTTTTGCCCAAGACCCTAAAAGGATTCCAGGACTCTTTTGCCACATTACACTTTCTTAAAGATCGTGTCCTGCAGACCTGCCGTCACGATTTCCATCAGCAATTGATGGAAAATCCAGGTTCAAAATATATGCCTCTCCCACTCCCCCTGCGAATATCCAAACCACCTGACGTTTTGAAGGATCAAGGTTTTCTTGGATTCGCCTCTATCCCGTAACCATCACACAAATCACAGCTGTCACCGGAGGACATTTTGAAAATCTATATCTGAAGGACATTTAAAAAATCTAGAGCGGATAATATCCCTCACTGGGACAACTGAGCCAAATCCAGCTTCCACTGAGCGAGGGGCGAGCCAGCCTAACTTTCTGCTGCTCTACAGCAAGCCAGTGGCCACCGGCAACAGTTACCCTTTGTTCCTGATCAGATTAGTTACGTCCGTTTCTCGCTCTAGAATCTTGAGAGGTCCTCGGTTCTCCCCCATGGCCTACCAACCCCGGTTTAGAAAGCAAAAACCTGTGGCTGTTCCTGAGCAGAACTCGTACTCAGAGCTCATTTTAGATCACAACTCTTGAGCCCTGCGATGGTCGTTCAGGTGCCCGGCCTGCAGAGGAGGCAGCGGCACCCCCTGCTTCCTCGAGGGCGCTCGGCTTTTCCCGTGCCACGAGAGACGAGTTAACGGGGGGGGGATTGTCCTTGGCCATCGAGGAAGGGGGCTTTGGGGAGGTGAGGATTTGGTGCGTTCCGGAGGGCCAGCGACGCTCAGTCGTCCTCCGTTCCGCCAACGTAGTGGCAGACGGCGTCATACTCCAGAGTCAGCAGCTTATCTTCATCCTGCTGCAGCTGCACCACTGCGCAGCTTTGGTCCTTGTTTCGACGCAGAATGCGGCCCACCTAAGGGGGGTGAAGAACAGAGAGAGAGATAAGAATAATACGCTCCCCAGAGATTGCAAGAAGGGGTTTTTTTGTGGGGGAGGGGGACATACGTATATGGATTTAACACATTGTTCCTTCTGTGCACATTCTAACCAACACAGGAAGACACAGTTCTTGGACCCATCCGCCCCTCTTTATATTTTCAAGTTTCTAGCCTTTACGATTAACATGTGAATATCCAAGTACCAAAAAAAACCCCTCTATACTAACTATTAAGAGCCCCGTGGCACAGAGTGGTAAGCTGCAGTCCTGCAGTCCAAGCTCTGCTCACGACCCGAGTTCGATCCCAATGGAAGCTGGGTTCAGTTAGTCGGCTCGAGATCGACTCAGCCTTCCATCCTTCCGAGGTCGGTAAAATGAGTACCCAGCTATCTGGGGGTAAAGGGAAGTTGACTAGGGAAGGCAATGGCAAACCACCCCGTAAACAAAGTCTGCCTTGGAAACGTCGGGATGTGACGTCACCCCATGGGGTCAGGAATGACCCGGTGCTTGCACAGGGGACCTTTAGCTTTTTTTAAATAGTAACTATTACGGACATAAATTCAGTATAGGCGGCCACACAGTTATCTAATCGTATTAATGTATGCTTTATAAACAGTAGCCCTATGATTCCGACAAATATTACTCAACAAACTCCGACTGAAGGAGTCTTATTCACCACACATTGTTCACAATGTTCATCTATATATAGCCCTTAAATTAAGCTTGCTGTTAAGTGTACTTGTCAGCTGTAGGAAAAACTTCATAAACTCATGATGGCGGTCTTCAAAGGTCTTCTCCAGTAATTCTACTGTTTCATAAACTTCTGCAGCGTAACTCACATTAGCCTATTCCACAGCGCAGCCAATAAAATCTCCAATAGCCAATCAGGAGGCCTGATGGGCAAAAGCCCTACCTGGCCCCACCCACATCCTAAAAACACTTGGCGGGCACCAGAAAAGGTGTTGGCGGGCACCAGAAAAGGTGTTGGCGGGCACCAGAAAAGGTGTTGGCGGGCACCTGGGTGCCCACAGACACCGCTTTGAGGACCCCCAGATCTAGTTCTTGACCCACACATATAAATCCTTGACCCTCCTATAAACCAATCTGTGCAGAAAAGAGCAACCAAAATGATCAGGGGGGTCTAGAGCAACCACCCTATGAGGAGCGGTTAAAACGCTTAGGGCTGTTTAGCTTGGAAAGAAGGCGGCTGAGGGGAGACATGATAGAGGTCTATAAAATTATGCATGATATGGAGAGAGTGGACAGGGAGAAGCTTTTCTCCCTCTCTCATACCAGAACGTGGGGGCATCCACTGAAGCTGGAGGGTGAGAGATTCAAAACAGATAAAAGGAAGTATTTCCTCACACCATGCTCAGATAACCTGTGGAACTCCCTGCCCCAGGATGTGGTAATGGCTGCCCACTTCGAAGGCTTGAAGAAGGGAGTGGACATGTTCATGGAGGAGAGGGGTATTCATGGCTACTAGTAAAAATGGATACTAGTCATGATGAATACCTATTCTCTCCAGGATCAGAGGAGCATGCCTGTTATATTAGGTGCCATGGAACACAAGCAGGAGGATGCTGCTGCAGTCGTCTTGCTTGTGGGCTTCTTTGAGGCCCCTGGTTGGCCACTGTGAGAACAGACTGCTGGACTTGACGGGCCTTGGTCTGATCCAGCAGGGCTCTTCTTATGTTCTTATCTACTCTGGTGTTGACTCATTCTTCTTTTGACTCACCTGGCCAGCCTGCTCCCCCAGCACCACCATCACCCAGTCTGAATCACCCCGAGGAATCACCGTCTCCAGCATGGACTCCTGGATACCTGCAGGGGAGAAAGCGGGACCAGCTCAGCCCTCAGAAGAAGATTTTCTCTACCTTTCAAGGAGAATCAAACCGGCTTGCAATCTCCTTCCCTTCCTCTCCCCACAACAGGTACCTAGTGAGGTGGGTTGGGCTGAGAGAGATCGGAGAGAATTGTCACCCAGCCGGCTTCGTTTGGAGGAATGGGGAATCAAACCCAGTTCTACCGGTTTAGAGTCCGCCGCTCTTGACCACTACACCCCACTTCGCTCCATCTGAGCAACCAAAGCTTTAATGACACTTTTGAGGCCATTTTTGGCTGTAAAATGGCTTTGTAACCAGGAACGAAAAAGAAAATATTTCAAAAAGCCCTTTCCTCCCTGCATAAGCTCTTATACTTCCTTCAGTCTCTCAAAGCACAGGTTTTAGCACAATGCAAAACTAAAAAATTCAACCGTCAAGTCGCTTTACAGGTCGAAAGGCAAATTGAGCAAGTTCTAAAAATACTGGGCATTATTAAAACCATACAAAAATGCCCATTAAAAAAAAAACACAAGCTTTACTATGCTTTCTAAAGTCAGCTTGAAGAGATCCTTGGTTTCCTAGGTGCTACACACACAAGAGCACTGACTTGCCTACTGGGCAAGACAAAACAATGCCCTTCAGTTTCTCGGAGCACATTCCCTTGAAACGGGGGACATTTTCTGGCTGAACCGGCTCCACCTTGCCCAGGGAAAACCACCCCCTCTCGCCACCAGATCAGCTTTCTGACATAAACCAACAAGGACAGCTTCTCAGTCCAAGGGCAGGGCAGAGAAGAGGCCGCAGCACGCTCACCATCCAAGATTCGGCCCTCTTCCGACCGGCATACACAGGTATCGGGCTTGAGGACGTCTTCGATGACCATCTGGGGGGAAAACCAGAAGAGCAGAGCCCGAATATATGTGAGTCTTTGATATCACGCTAGTCCACCTCACTGAACTGGCCCCTCCCGCACTTTCCCTGGCTGAAGGGAACAGCGACCTTCCATAAGAGAAGTTGGTTTTTATATGCCGGTTTTCTCTACCTTTTAAGGAGAATCAAACTGGCTTACAATCACCTTCCCTTCCCCTCCCCACAACAGACACCTTGGGAGGTAGGTGGGGGCTGAGAGAGTTCGGAGAGAGCTATGACTAGCCTGAAGCAGATCATTTACCCTATTTAGTGGCAATGATTCTAGATTTTATATCTCGCTAAAAGATATGCTGCCCTGACCTGGATGGCCCAGGCTAGCCTGATCTCGTCAGATCTCAAGAAGCTAAGCAGGGTCAGCCCTGGTTAGTATTTGGATGGGAGACCACCAAGGAAGTCCAGGGTTGCTGTGCACAGGAAGGCACTGGCAAACCACCTCTGTTAGTCTCTTGCCAAGAAAACCCCAAAAGGGGTCGCCATAAGTCAGCTGCGACTTGACGGCACTTTACACACACAAAAGATATGTTACCTTGCTTAACCTGCCACATCAGGTTAAGATACAACTTTTAATTGTATTATAATTCTTTTTATTGTTGGTGCTTCAAAATTATTAAGTAAAAGTACAAAACACAATGGAATATATGAAATATATGAGTAAGATTACATGGAAAAAACCTAACAATCTGAATACATCATTTGAAAAGTCAAAGTTACATGCCCATTTAGCATGCCATATTGTCAGGGTTTCAGCAACTCGTAGCATTCCAGTAGCATAAACTTCACTCCAGACATTGCAGAGAGTTTAAAGTTTATTTCAGAGAAGCATACGAGATCAGTATCCTTGAAAAATTCAACGACAGAATAGCAAGGCAAAGACAAGACACAGCATATATAGAACATACGAAGAATTAATTACAAGTAGACTTTGAAATGCAAAAACATCAAGTTTCTTTGAAGCTTCCACAAGGTGTTAGGAATGACACTAGGAAAGTCGATCTCTGGTTTACAACGGGAAGGCTTTGAAGTGGAGGTGTTAGTTCCCAGTCTCCGTCCCTTTTCCCATGGGATTGGAAAAGGGGGGGGGGAATGAGCACGGAGCTTATTCATCCCGGGTCCGACTGGGTGCCCTCACTGACACATATCGGAAAACTCTCTTACAGACATGATTGGACAGCATGTCTGACAAAGAGTCTTCAACCTCTTACAATATTGTCTCTTTATATACTCTTCCATAGTTCAATTGTTATGAGAACATAGATCACCCAGCTGGCTTCATGTGTAAAGTAAAGGTCCCCTGTGCAAGCACCAGGTCATTCCTGACCCATGAGGTGAGGTCACATCCCGACGTTTACTAGGCAGACTTTGTTTGCGGGGTGATTTGCTAGTGCCTTCCCCAGTCATCTTCCCGTTACTCCCAGAAAGCTGGGTCCTCATTTCACCGACCTCGGAAGGATGGAAGGCTGAGTCAACCTTGAGCAGGCTACCTGAAACCATCTTCCGTCGGGATCAAACTCAGGTCGTGAGCAGAGCTTGGACTGCAGGACTGCAGCTTACCACTCTGCACCACAGGGAGTGGGGAAACCAACCGGGTTCACCAGATTACCCTCCACCGCTCATGTGGAGGAGCGGGGAATCAAATCCGGTTCTCCAAATTCGAGTCCACTGCTCTTAACCACACCAACATTGGCCAGATATAGGATAAGTTGCTTAGGGCAGATTAAGTGGCAGGTTGCTGTTAGCTAGACTTTTATTATGAGTTTTGATTGTTGTTCTAAATGCCACTGGGTATTGTTTTGTGAGCTGGTTCAAACCCTTTTGGGGAGGGGGGGTCCACAATTCAAATGTTTTAAAATACGTACTTTTGTATTGTAGTATTTGCCCCCCTTGTAGAGCTTATCCACAAAGCGGACTCGCAGGTCTCGCCGCAACCAGTGCGGCCCTTTGGACGAGGAATGGCCGCCGGTGCCTGTCTTGCTGTGCTTTCCCGAGCATTCGTCTCTGTGGGCAAAAGACATGCACGTATCACTGGGACCACTTCTTTTGGTCCCAGTTGTCCGGATCAGTGTCCACCGCTCCAAACCACCACTCTTAACCACTACACCACGCTGACTAAATGTAGAGGGAAGCTTCATGTATAAATGTTGGGGAGGGGACCGTGGCTCAGTGGTAGAGCATCTGCTTGGCATGCAGAAGGTCCCAAGTTCAATCTTCGGCACCTCCAGTTAAAGGGACCGGGCAAGTAGGTGATGTGAGAGACCTCTGCCTGAGACACTGGAGAGCTGCTGCAGGTCTGAGTAGACAATACTGATTTTGATGGACCAAAGGCCTGATTCAGTAGAAGGCAGCTTCATGTGTTGGGGAGGGCCAAAATCTACTAGGGCCAAAATCACCTGGGGATGTGGCTCAGCGGCAGAGCATCTGCTTGGCATGCAGAAGGTCCCAGGTTCAATCCCCAGCATCTCCAGTTAAAGGAAACAGGCAAGTAGGAGCTGTAGAGAGCTATACACGAGACCCTGAAGATGCTGCCAGTCTGAGTCGGACAGCCTCTTTGAGCCAACCTCTTTGCGCCTGTGGGCATCGTTGGAGTTCTGATAAGGCACAGTGGTTACAGCCACAAAACAGCTGCCCAAGGAAGCACAGCCAGCCACAAAAAGGCTGCCGCAGCTTACTATCATTCTGACAGAGAAGATCCTTGCGCTGTGGTGGCCGCTGCCGCCAAAGCAATGCTTTTAAAAATGGGCATAGCCTGCCAAATCTTCAAGGGCCAATCAGAACCAAAAGCCCCATTTGCCCCCATCCACTTTCTAAAAAATACTTCTTGGGCACCTGGAAAGGTGTTGGCGGGCGCTACGGTGCCCACGGGTAGCACACTGGGAACTCTGAAGTAGACATAAGAACACAAGAAAAGCCCTGCTGGATCAGACCTAGGTCCATCAAGTCCAGCAGTCTGTTCAAACAGTGGCCAACCAGGTGCCTCTAGGAAGCCCACAAGCATGACAACTACAGCAGAAGCATCCTGCCTGTGTTCCACAGCATCTAAGATAACAGGCACACTCCGCTGAGACAGAAGAAAATAGGCATGGATCATTTGGACTAGTATCCATTTGGACTAGTAGCCATGGATAGCCCCATCCTTCATAAGAACATAAGGAAAGCCCTGCTGGATCAGACCAAGGCCCATTAAGTCTAGCAGTCTGTTCACACAGTGGCCAACCAGGGGCTTCTAGAAAGCTGATGAACATAATGACTGAGGCAGCATTATCCTGCCTGTGTTCCAAAGCACCTAATACAATAGGTACGCTCCTCTGATCCTGGAGAGGACAGGTATGTATCATGGCTCATATCCATTTTTACTAGTAGCCATGAATACCCCTCTCCTCCCTGAACATGTCCACTCCCCTCTTCAAGCCCTCCAAGTTGACAGCTATCACCACATCCCGGGGCAGGGAGTTCCATAATTTCACTATGCGGTGTGAAGAAATATTTCCATTTATCTGTTTTGAATCTCTCACCCTCCAGCTTCAGATGACCCCACATTCTGGCAATATGAAGGAGAAAAGCTTCTCCCTGCCCACTCTCTCCACACCATGCATAATTTTATAGACCATTATCATGTCTCCCCTTAACCACCTTCTTTCCAAGCTAAACAGCCCTAAGCGTTTTAACCATTCTTCACAGACAATATGGACTATCATGAACTGATGGTCTGATTCAGCAAAAGGCAGACTTGCCTTAGACTCCTTTCCCCTCCTTTCCCCTTCCCTGAGATGCTACCTTTCAGCCTCCGGGGGGTGCTTCCTCTTCTTGTTTCTCTCCTCCTTTTTGTCTGGTGCAGCCCCGCTCTCCGGGTCATGCTTGGCCCCGTTCCTCTGTTCGGCCTCTTTCTCTTTGTGGGCCTTGCTGAGGCGGCCTGCAGCGGGAGAACCCGAAAACCCCAGCTGGAATCAAAACGTTCTGTGACGGGTGGAAAGGAGGGAGAGAGAGTTACAGGGGGGAAAGGGAGCCTGAACTCACTGAGGTCTTTGGCAAACTTGTCGTATTCCTTCTGGGCCACAGGGCGAACTCCGTGCTGGCTCACGGTCACAATCTTGCCACCGATGGCCAGCTTCACCATGATGCGAGCGTTGTCGGCATCCGTGCCTTCAATCTGGGAATGAGAGGGAACAGGGCCCGGCAACGGTTATGTCAGGGGTGTGTGTGTGAAAAGTCACAAAGTTGGATCCAGCACAACACAGGCACAGCTATCCCTGCCCCCAGAAGAAGAAGGTTGTTTTTTATATGCCGACTTTCTCCATCACTTAAGGAAGACTCAAGGCGGCTTACAGTCACCTTCCCTTCCCCTCCCCACAACAGACACCCTGCGAGGTAGGTGGGGCTGAGAGAGCTCTAAGAGAGCTGTGACTAGCCCAAAGTCACCCAAAGTCACCCAAAGTCTTCATGCGGAGAAGTGGGGAAACCAACCCGGTTCACAAGATTAGCCTCCACCATTCATGTGGAGGAGCGGGGAATCAAACCTGGTTCTCCAGATCAGAGTCCGCCACTCCTAACCACTGCTCTCAACCACTACACCACGCTGGCTCTCCCACTCCGTTCCGCAAATCACAATCTTCGGGTGCTCCCTGGCCCAAAACCTATCCGACTGTCCTTAACCAGGGCCAGCACCCACCACAATTACGCAGAGCCCGCAAGATGGAGAAGTTCCACCAGGTTTATCATTGGTTCTCTTAGCTGGCCTCCCCTTTCCCCTCCCCTCTTCCCCCCTTCCTTTCCCTCTTTCTCTTCCTCCTATTTCTTCCCTCCCTCCCCTTTCTCCCCTTCCCCCCCCCGTTCCTTTCCCTACTTGTTTTCCCCCTAATCCTATCTTATTTATTTCGATTTCTATCCCACCCTCGCTCCCCGGCCAAGGCACTAGCTACTCGTCAGCAGCCAGCAGGCTACCAGCTGGAGACCCCCACTCCCCCGGTCTGAGACAACAGCTCACCTTTCCATAGAGCTCCTTGTGGGGCCCGGCCTCAATGAAAACGGCCCCTCCCGTCACCAGCCCCAATGGTTCGTCTTGGCTTTTTGACTGTTCCTCGCCCGGCTTCGGGGGGCGCCGGGGCCCGGATGGCTGCAAATCCTGGGCCGCTGAGCGGTCAGCTCCGAGGCCCAGACCCTTGGGCCGAAGACGGTTCTCCGGCGGCTTCACATCCCTAGTGTGGTGGGAGGTGAGAAGAGCAAGAGATGGGACCAAGGAACAACTGCACCGCCCCCTGACACTCTTTAGTTTAAAAAAGAATAAACCCCGGCATTCCTAGTAGGGAGATACTCATGTACCCCTAGGGTTGCCAACCTCCAAGTACTAGCAGGAGAGCTCCGGCTATTACAACTGATCTCCACCCGATAGAGATCAGTTCTCCTGAAGAAAATGGCCGCTTTGGCAATTGGACTCTATGGCACTGAAGTCCCTCCCCAAACCCCGCCCTCCTCAGGCTCCGCCCAAAAAACCTCCCACCAGTAGGGAAGAGGGACCTGGCAACCCTATGAACCCCCCATTCTCAACGGCCCTTTATGCATGGTAAATTTTGATGCTCCCTCAAAGCTCTTTTTAAAAATGCCTATTCAAGGTCCCCTACGCAAAAGGAGACATTCCGCTCCCCCCACTCGCCTGCTCCTTCGTTCCTGTTTGCATAGCCATTAGCATGTGCACAGCTCACGCGCCGCTCTTAAGTAATGCAAAGCAGGTATGTGGGGCAATTCAGCCTAGAAGGAGCTGATAATTACCATGCATGAACGGCCAACGTGTTTGTCCTTGCCAATCGAATGCAGTTGAAACCGTTCAGCACGTGCTATTGTATTGTTCATTTTAGAAGGACATACTCAAGGTCAGGACATTTACAGATATACAGAGAAAAGCATATATAAAGACATACAGATAAAAACACCCCCTCCAGCCCCTGGAGACACTCACTGCTTGAAGGTCCGCCCGATGCCCTCACCAGCCTTCCACCCCATGCCCTTCAGCATGGCGATACCGTAGGCATCGACTGGCACTTCTTCGTAGTCTGCCTCCGTTGACTACCAACGAGTAGAATAAAAAGGGAAAGGGGAGGGGGAAGGACAGGTGTTAAAGAAAGTCTCACAGCCAGGAAATGGGATGGCAATTTCTCCCTGATGCGTTGCTCCTCTTACCGATTCCGGGCGGAGGCTGACGTCCACCTTCTCGCCGTCCTCGTATCCGTCGGGGACGCGATTCTGCATGAGGAGGGGGATGGCGAATGCGGGGTCAACCTTGCTGCCGCTCTCCCATTGCTCCTGCGACTTCTTGGATTCTGAAGGTGATGAGAACAAAGGTGTCTGAAAGCATTCGGCCACAGAGCGAAGCATTACTCACGAAGTCGGCGGGAGAGGCATTCTGCACACTGGCTTGTAAGATAAGAACATAAGAAAGGCCCTGCTGGATCAGACCAAAGTCCATCAAGTCCAGCAGTCTGTTTATATGGTGGCCAACCACCTGCCTCTAGGAAGCCCATTAAGAGGCATCTGGTTGGCCATTCTGTGAAGAGACTGCTGGACTTGATGGACCTTGGTCTGACCCAGCAGGGCTTTCCTTATGTTCTTATGGAGGATGATGCTATCCATGGCTACTAGTCCAAATGGATACCAGTCATGATGCACACCAATTCTCTCTAGGATCAGAGGAGCAGGCCTATCATATTAGGTGCTGTGGAATGCAGGCAGGACAATGCTGCTGCAGTCATCTTGTTTGTGGGCTTCCTGGAGGCCCCTGGTTGGCCACTGTGTGAGCAGACTGCTGGACTTGATGGGACTTGGTCTGATCCAGCAGGGCTTTCCTTATGCTCTTATGGAGGATGGGGCTATCCATGGCTACTAGTTCAAATGGATATAGTCATGGTGCATGCCTATTATCTCTAGGATCAGAGGAGGGTGCCTATTATATTAGGTGCTGTGGAACATAGGCAGGATAATGCTGCTGCAGTCATCCTGTTTGTGGGCTTCCTGGAGGCCCCTGTGCGAACAGACTGCTGGACTTGATGGGCCTAGGTCTGATCCAGCAGGGCCTTTCTTATGTTTGCTTACCAAACTACCATCAAGACAAATGGACAAAGAAAAGCTTCCTGCCTTGGCCCATCTGAGTGGAAGTGTCTGTCAATCTACAGAAGAGGAGGAGGAGGGTCTATGTTTACCTTCAATGAGCTCTCTGACTGCTTGGGCTTCAACCCCATCACTCCCCTTCAGGTCCTGGAGGGGCGCTGGGTCTGCTGGCTTCTTCCACTGGTTCTTCTGAATCAGGGGGATCACAAGCTCTTTGGGCTGTGGGGCCGGCCGTACGCTGCAAAGGAACAGAAGGCACATGTGTTACACTCTGCCGGCGTGGCTCATCTACTGGCACTCAGAACTTGATGGTTCACTACGAAGCTCAAGCTGTGCCCATTCATGCAACTGTTGTCACTGTTACATGGAGGGCAGCAGAAAGAAAGAAAAAGGGAATTCAAAGAAAACCACGGCGAACAGAATATGCTTGCAGGGCCTGGGCCCAAGATTTCTGATGCAGTAACTGCTCATTCAGACATTCTGCAGTATCAGAAACACATACTGGTTTTGAAATGTTGCTAACATTTTCTGCCCTGATCCAGATGGCCCAGGCAAGCCCAATCTCATCAGATCTCAGAAACTAAGCTGGGTCAACCGTGGTCAATACTTGGATGGGAGACTGCCAAGGAAGTCCTGGGTTGCCATGCAGAGGAAAGCAATGGCAAACTACTGCTGTTTGCCTCTGTCCTTACCTGGATGGCCCAGGCTAGCCCGATATTGTCAGATCTCAGAAGCTAAGCAGGGTCAACTCTGGTTAGTACATGGATGGGAGACTACCAAGGAAGACCTGGGTCACTATGCAGAGGCAGGCAATGGTAAACCCCTTCTGATCGTATCTTGCCTTGGAAACCCTCCTGAAGGGATTGCCATGACTTGGCTGCAACCTGACAGCACTTTACACACAAATTTTTCCGAAAACATTTTTTAATCCAATTGATAAATCTCGGAAGTGACTGGTCTAGAGAGGCACAGTCCTGGGCAACGGAGCCTGCAATCCTACACACACTTCCATGGGAGTAAGCCCTACTGAACTCAAGCAGAATTTAGGTCTGAGTAAAGAGGACCACGCTGCACCAGATGAATGCCCTGAATCAGAACTGCTCCTGCCATTTGTTGCAAGCAGCTAACAGCGCTCCACTCCTAGAAAGCCAAGTAGCCACCCTACTGAACTCAAGCAGAATTTAGGTCTGAGTAAAGAGGACAGCGCTGCACCAGATGAATGCCCTGAATCAGAACTGCTCCTGCTGCCATTTGTTGCAAGCAGCTAACAGTGCTCCACTCCTAGAAAGCCAAGTAGCCACCCTTCACTGCAGAAACTCACACTGCCAAAGAATGCTTCTTCCTTCCACTATTACCTCACTGCTTCTCTCTCACTGAATCACTCAGTCTCAACCTGGCCTACCTCACAGGGTTACTGTGCAGATACAATGCAAACACGCAGGACGTGCCAACTGCCTTGGAGGAACAACTTAAAATGCACTAAAAACTTTGGAAACGGAGACTGTAAACCTCTCAGGATGGCCTTCTCTAGGTCTCCCGCGCATCAAGAAATAGCGGCTAGCTGCAGGCTGAAATGGGCTATCTCATACGGTGGCTACAACACGTACAGAGCTGGCCACCAAAACAACAGCTGTAAGAGAGACAAGCAACTGCAGTGCAAAATTAGAATGAGGCCCTCAGCTCACAGTCCCACAACAGTCACCCCACAATTAATTTTTTTAGCCATTAGCATTTTGATTTGGAATTTCAAACAAATAATGTGAAAGGCATTATTTCTTTGAAATTACTGAGGATGTATACTCCACCTGAAGCTTACAAGAGCTCAGGTTTTTGAACACATGAAGCTGCCTTCTACTGAATCAGACCCTCAGTCCGTCAAAGTCAGTATTGCCTACTCAGAGCGGCTGTAGCTCTCCCGTGTCACAGGCTGAGGTCTTTCCCATCACCTACTGCTTTTTAACTGGAGATGCCAGGGATTGAACCTGGGACCTTCCGCAAGCAAAGCAGAGGCTCTTCCTCTTGAGCCACGGCCCCTCTTCTCTCAAAAGAGCCTTGCTAGATCAGACCAAGGGTCTGCTAACCTAGCTCATGTGAACACATGAACCTGCCTTATACTGAATGAGACCCTTGGTCCATCAAAGCCAGTATTGTCTACTCAGACCGGCAGCGGCTCTCCAGGGTCTCAGGCAGGGGCCTTTCATATCGCCTATTTGCCTAGCCCCTTTAACTGGAGATGCCGGGGATTGAACCTGGGACCTTCTGCATGCCAGGCAGATGCTCTAACACTAAGCCACGGCCCCTGCCTCTCCAAGGCTCTCCAGGGTCTCAGGCAGAAGTCTTTCACATCACCTGCTTGCCCAGTCCCTTTAACTGGAGATGCCGGGGATTGAACCTGGGACCTTCTGCATGCCAAGCAGAGGCACTACCACTGAGCCACGGCCCCTCTCCATGGCTCTCAGGCAGGGGTCTTTCCCATTACCTACTTGCCCAGTCCCTTTAACTGGAGATGCCGGGGATTGAACCTGGGACCTTCTGCATGCCAAGCAGAGGCACTACCACTGAGCCACGGCCCCTCTCCATGGCTCTCAGGCAGGGGTCTTTCCCATTACCTACTTGCCCAGTCCCTTTAACTGGAGATGCCGGGGATTGAACCTGGGACCTTCTGCATGCCAAGCAGAGGCACTACCACTGAGCCACGGCCCCTCTCCATGGCTCTCAGGCAGGGGTCTTTCCCATTACCTACTTGCCCAGTCCCTTTAACTGGAGATGCCGGGGATTGAACCTGGGACCCTCTGCATGCCAAGCAGATGCTCTAACACTAAGCCACGGCCCCTCCCTCTCCAAGGCTCTCCAGGGTCTCAGGCAGGGGTCTTTCACATCACTTGCTTGCCCAGTCCTTTTAACTGGAGATGCCGGGGATTGAACCTGGGACCTTCTGCATGCCAGGCAGATGCTCTACCACTGAGCCACAGCCCTCCCCATGATGGAGCCAGTGCGGTGTAGTGGTTAAGTGTGGCAGACTAGGATCTGGAAGACCAGGTTCGAATCCCCACTCATGCCACGGAAGCTCGCTGGGTGACCAGTCACACTCTCTCAGCCCGTCCTACCTCTCAGGGTTGTTATGAGGATAAAACGGAGGAGAGGAGAATGCTGTGAGCCGCTTTGGGTCCCCATTGCGAACAAAGGGTATGCGTTAATTAAACCAATACGTCCTTGTTGGCGTTCCTGGCGCCCCTGGCCTCTTCACTTTAGCCCAGCGCCACAGGTGACCTGTCGGCTGCCCCTTCGAGCGCATGCGCGACACCCCCTCCATACCTTTGCAGCTCCCGCCCCTCAACGGCGCGCAGGAAATCGGTTTCCTGTTTATCTTCTCCGCCGCTTTGCCCCGTCACGGCGAGAAGCCGCCTCCTCCCGGTGGTCCGGGTGAAGCTGAACGACACCGGAGCCGCCGAGGTCCCCGCGGTCTTCTTCTCAGCACCCTCCGTTTCGGCCGCCCCAACCTCCGCCATCTTTTTTCTTCCCCCCCCCCCACTAGGCTGTCACATCCGCGTCCCGTCTCGACTTCCGTCCACGCCGTCCAGTAGCATCCTGGGAAATGCAGTGCTGAAGCCCCGCTACCCGCGTTGGCTTTCGAACGCCGACGAAATCAAAATGACTACAACTCCCAGGGGGCACGGCGAAAGAAGCTGCGTATTAGCCGGGCGAAGCAGAAAACACTACAGCGCCCTGATTCGGCGCAAGCGTAGTAAGGGAAAGAAAAAACAGACTTCCGGTTCACGCCGTCGTTCCAAAACGTTTTTGCGCATGCGTTCTGGAGAGCCTCGTTGAACTGATTATATTGCGACCTATGTCGCTCAATACCGTCCGGGAGGAAGCGGATGGTAGTGCGCATGCGCCCCGGCTCGGCTGGTGAAATCGCGCATGCGCCGTGGCTTGATGCTTTGGGATGTGATCGCAGGTCCCTAAAGGGTTCCGTAGCTGCTTTAAATGGCTCTTTTTGTTGTTAATAATTGTTAATACTGCGTGATTCCTTTTATAGAGAGTAGTTTTTCATTCCATGACAGGCAGGAACTCTATTGCATGCCTTGTTCCATGATTGCATATGGGGGCAAGCTTCACCTGTTGATTTTCTGCCTGATTCGCAGCTGTTGCAAGGGCCTCTGTACAGAGCAACATCAGGTAAAATACAGCATCACTTAATGCACTGACCAGTGGTTTCTCTCAAGCTTAATTCTCACAGACAGTGGCTGCAATGACAAATCTGTTCCTGGAATTCACTGCATCAGATTTGGGAGGGGGGATCTCAGATATCCCCTTGTCTTTTACAATATGGCGTGCCAGGAGGAAGGCTGCTATCTTGATCCTGCTGCCTTAATTTGGGTCTCCTGGACATATGGAGGAAAATTCAAGTGTATGAGCTCCCCATCTGAAGTGGTATAGTCCACAAGCATGTTTACTTCTTCATCTCCTGTTTGGGAAGGAGTGGGAGCCAAAGATGGAGTATGCAAAAAGAGGTGTGCTGAACGGGTAAAACAGCCAGCCGGATCTTAATTTCCGGTGGGCCTCGACTCCCAAAAGTAGTTTGCAATACTAAGAACGAAAAAGAGGCGTGCATAGGATGTAATTCTCAAGATAAATTCAAGATGCTGGCTATTGCCAATAAAGGCTAAAATGGTTTGAGCCCAATGTGCATTATAGAAGACTATCAGCAAGGGTGTAGTGGTTAAGAGCGGTGGTTTGGAGCGGTGGACTCTGACCTGGAGAACCGGGTTTGATTCCCCACTCCTCCACATGATCGATGGATGCTAATCTGGTGAACCGGATTTGTTTCCCCACTCCTCCACACGAAGCCAGCTGGGTAACCTTGGGGTAGTCACAACTCTCTTAGAGCTCTCTCAGCCTCACCTACCTCACAGGGTGTCTGTTGTGGGGAGGGGAAGGCAATTGTAAGCCGTTTTGATCCTTAAGCGGTAGAGAAAGTTGGCACATAAGAACCATCTCTTCTTTTTAGTACACAGTATTTTTTAAAAAATCTGCTGGAGGGATTCTTTTTTTGGGTCCGTCCGCCAGCATAGGAATATTGATGAGTGTTTGGAACTTTTTCGGTGGCGATGCCCCCTCTTTGAAATAGCCTCTGCAGAGTTTTCCTCTATGACTGGTCTGCTTTGCCTCTGACTTTTGTGGGTTGTAACAAGCCAACGTTGCTCTTTAGATTCAGATGTGGTGGGAAATCTGGTAATAGTTCTACATCTTCCTCCCTTCCCATAGCACCTGCTTTGTTAAGCAAGGATGGGGCGTTCCTCCAAAGACAAGCGTGACATCTACTACCGCCTGGCCAAAGAAGAAGGGTGGCGAGCACGCAGTGCATTCAAACTTCTGCAACTGGATGAGGAGTATCACCTGTTTCAAGGTAGGGAAGATACCGTGGCTTCTGGTAGTCTTATAGATCAGATACAAACACTTTCCACGCACACTAAATAATGTGCTTAAGCGCTGGTTTGCAAGGGGATTTTTTATTTCACAAAGAAAAAAGTCCACCGGTGTTAAGAAGAAGAAGAGTTGGTTTTTATATGCCGACTTTCTCTACCACTTAAGGAAGAATCAAAACTGCTTACAATCACCTTCCCTTCCCCTCCCCACAGCAGACACCCTGTAGGGGTAGGCAGGGCTTAGAGAGCTCGAAGAGAGCTGTGACTAGCCCAAGGTCACCCAGCTGGCTTCCTTTGTAGGAGTGGGGAAACCAACCCAGTTCACCAGATTAGCATCCGCCGCTCATGTGGAGGAGTGGGGAATCCAACCCAGTTCTCCAGATCAGTCCACCACTCCAAACCACTGCTCTTAACCACTACACTACGCTGGCAAGATTTCTGCATGGCTTTCAGTGAAGGTGAACCTTTATCGTTTTTGATAAACTGGTCCTTTTTATCGTTCATCAGCAAACATTTTTTTTTGCATTTATATATTAATATCCCAGGAGGGAAGGCTGCATGGTGTAGCCTGATCTCGTCAGATCTCAGAAGCTAAGCAGGGTCAGCCCTGGTTAATATTTGGACGGGAGAACATCAGTGAATACTAGGGTCACTATGGAGAGGCAGGTAATGACAAACCATCTCTGTTAGTCTTTTGCCTTGAAAACCACATAAGGGGTCACCATAAGTTGGCTGCGACTTGACGGCACTTTACTCACCCCAACATATTTATATTCTGCTCTTCTCTCAAATTAAGACTCAGAGCGGTTTTCGGAACACCGTTCTCCCCTCCTCCATTTCCTCACCACAACAACCCTGTGAGGTAGGCCAGGCTAAGAGTTTGTGATGGATCCAAGGTCACTCAGCAATCATCCATGTTAGAAGTGGGGATTCGAACCCGGGTTGCCCAGGTTCCTAGACCGACTCTTTATCCACTATACCATGCTGGCTGTCAAGGGGACCCAGGAGCTCTCGCTTCAGTGTCCTTGGAATGGAATCTTTCTTCTTCTCTTGTTTGGACCAGGCGTCTCCCGAGCCGTGGATCTGTGCGCCGCTCCTGGAAGCTGGAGTCAGGTTTTGAGCCGGAAACTCAAGTAAGGCGATCACGGGGCTCAAGAGAATACAGGGTGGCTTAGAAATCCTTCGGGGGCAGAGAGAGCGGGTTCCATCCAACCTATTCCCTGTGTGCTTTCTTCCCCAGGGGAGAAGGCATCAAGAACTCGGAGGTCAAAATAGTAGCAGTCGATTTGCAGGCCATGGCCCCTCTGCCAGGGGTCATCCAGATCCAAGGCGACATCACCAAGGTACGTGGTCCCCAAACCAGACTCGTCCATCCAGCGTGGTGTGATGGTTAAGAGCAGCGGACTCTAATCTGGAGAACCGGGTATGAGTCCCCACTCCTCCACATGAGCAGCAGATTCTAATCTGGAGAACCGGGTTCAATTCCTCACTCCTCTGCATGAGCGGCAGACTCTAATCTTGAGAACCAGGTTCGATTCCTCACTCCTTTGCATGAAGCCTGCTGGGTGATCTTGGGCTAGTCACAGTTCTCTCCGAACTCTCTCAGCCCCACCTCTCTCACAAAAGGTGTCTGTTGTGGGGAGGGAATGCAAATGTAAGCTGAGTTGACACTCCTTAAAGGTAGAGAAAAGTGGGTTATAAAAAGAAGAAGAGTTGGTTTTTATATGCCAACTTTATCTACCACTTAAGGGGGAATCAAACCGGCTTACAATCACCTTCCCTTCCCCACAACAGACACCCTGTGAGATAGGTGGGGCTGGGAGAGCTGTAAGAGAGCTGTGACTAGCCCAAGGTCACCCAGCTGGCTTCGTGTGTAGGAGCGGGGAAACCCAGTTCACCAGATTAGCCCCCACCGCTCATGTGGAGGAGTGGGGAATCAAACCTGTTTCTCCAGATCAGACTCCATTGCTTCAAACCACCGGTCTTAACCACGACACCACGCTGGCTCTCTTATTATTATTTTTCTTCCTCCATTCTGCCAGGGAGTTTAGGGTGGTGTAAATTGTTATCACTTCCCCCATTCTGTCCTCACAAAAACCCTGTGCGGCTGATTAAGGTGAGAGGGAGTGCCTGGCACAAGGTCGCCCAGTGAACTGCAAGGATGAATGCGGGGAGTGGAGGGGGATAGCTGAACCCAGGTTTCTTTGCTTCTAGTCTGATAATGTGTTACAGCGATCCCCACCATAGCGCCCGGGGGCAAAACTGTGTCCACCAACGTATTTCCGGGCTCCCTCCCCCGCCAAAGCAAAGCAGAGTCTTTCCTCCTTCTCATTGAAGCAGGAGGTACTTCAATGCACTGACAGCATCACCTGTGGATCTTTGAGCTTGGAGCCCCCTAACATTTTGTGGCACCTCCCCAGAGTTATGGGGTTGGTCCCACTGCCCCGTTGTAGCTTTTTGGGTTGCAAGTCAAATGCCTGTTCCCTGCTTTCGTTATTCCAAACGTGCGCAGTGATTCAACAGGGTTGGGGGTCCATGCTGTACCACCCCCTGGCTCCAGAGAACACATGAACACATGAAGCTGCCTTCTACTGAATCAAACCTGGGTCCATCAAAGTCAGTATTGTCTACTCAGACCGGCAGCAGCTCTCCAGGGTCTCAGGCAGAGGTCTTTCTCAGGCAGGCCTGTGGCTCAGAGGTAGAGCATCTGCTTGGCATGCAGAAGGTCCCAGGTTTAGTCCCCGGCATCTCCAGTTAAAGATTCGAGACAAGTAGGTGATGTGAAAGACCCTTGCCTAAGACCCTGGAGAGCCGCTGCCGGTCTGAGTGGACAACACTGACTTTGATGGACCGAGGGTCTGATTCAGTATAAGGCAGCTTCATGTGTTCATCATCTGCCTGCCTATTCCTTTTAACTGGAGATGCCGGGGATTGAACCTGGGACCTTCTGCATGCCAAGCAGAGGCTCTACCACTGAGCCACAGCCCCCTCCCCCCACTCAAACTGGCAGCAGCTCTCCGGGGGCTCAGGCAGAGGTTTTTCACATCACCTGCTTGCCTAGTCCCTTCAACTGGAGATGCCGGGGATTGAACCTGGGCCCTTCTGCATGCCAAGCAGAGGATCTACCAATGAGCCGCAGCCCCTCAAGTCAGCCGACCTCACGTTGTGCCTCTTTGCCTAGGTCTCTACAGCTCAGGAGATCATCTGCCATTTCGAAGGGCAGCCTGCTGACCTGGTGGTCTGTGACGGAGCCCCTGACGGTAGGTCAAGATGTTGCTGCCAGTCCCATGCTGGGATTAGGGTCCCCTGCTGGCCAACGCTGCCATTGCGGGAAGCAAGGGACACTGCTGTCAACCATCTTTTCCTTTACAGTGACTGGACTCCATGACATAGATGAGTACATTCAGGCCCAGCTGCTTCTCGCTGTGAGTATCATACGAACACATGAAGCTGCCTTATACTGCGCCAGACCCTTGGCCCGTCAAAGTCAGTGTTGTCTACTCAGACCGGCAGCTGCTCTCCAGGGTCTCAGACAGTGGTCTTTTCCATCACCTACCTGCCTAATCTCTGTAGTGGACCTGTAGTAATGTAGGCACATATAGCTTAAAAATATATACAAATATATACAATAGTTGCAATGAATTTTAATTAAAGTGGATTTCTTGCCTGGAAACTGGCAAGCATAGTGATTAAAAGTTTTGGTTTCGCTTATGGCTAGACGCTAGACTGAAGCTAGGCGTAGAGCCAACATGACCTTCACTAAGCAGCAACAAGATAAAGGCGTTATTTGTCTACACTTTTAAATCCTGGAAAGCTGCCTGAAGTGGGGGTAATGGACTTGCATTATATTAAGTTACATAGCCTTGCTTCTTACCTTTCTCATGTCATTTTCTCATCTTATTATAATTTGATATTGAAGATATAATCACTTATCTATATTAGACAACCTTGACAATAAACTTGAAGGCTGAGATAGTTTTTAGCTCCTTGACGTGACGTCATGAAAAGATTACTTACAGATTAAAATTCCCATAGAAAGGGTATTTAAAGGGTTGAAAATTGAGAATCGGTGGAGGTCTTACGGTAAGAGACCTTACGGACGGTAGGTTAGTGTGTATAGAATCTCCGTTCTATGGATGTTTTATGATCTCTGTACTTTGTAAAAGTTTTGTGACTTAGTCTGTGTAATATTGCCTGTATTCAGTATTGCTTACATATTGCATTGCCTATATTCTGTATTGCTTACATTGCATTGCCTTGAATGTATTGCTTATATACTGCATTATTGCATTGCATTGCCTTATATTCTATGATATTTTATGACACTGCATTAACTGGAGATGCCGGGGACTGAACCTGGGACTTCCTGCATGCCAAGCAGATGCTCGACCTTTGAGCCGTGCTCCCCCAAACACCAATGAAGCTGTCCCCCAAACACCCATGGAGGAGGTTTCGGCTCCTGCCCTACTGCAGAAAAAAGTTTGCCGCTTGCAGCCCCGGGCCAAATCAGTTGTCTCTCCTGTGATCCCCAGGCTTGATGTTTTTTTCCTTCCTTGCAGGCCTTGAATATCACCACCCATGTGCTAAAGAAAGGAGGCACTTTTGTAGCCAAGGTGAGCCCTGCAGGTAACCAGGTGGGAGGTCGCAGGGACAGCACCACTCCCTTAGCTATAGCCAGATCAAGGTGGTTGTAAGCCTGATGCCTCAGCCAAAACCTCCCTCTGCTCTGGCTTTCTAACCTCGGGATCACATCTCAACGGTCACTCTGTACCCACTGCAGGAAGTGGAACGGGTAGGAACGGGTACCCAACTAAGGGTAGGGGGTCACAAACCCCCTGGATATGTTCAGCTTTGCAAAGAATTAAAAGTTGAGCTAATATTATACAAATTGTTATTGTAATTGATTATAGAGTGTAAAGGTAAAGATTCCCTGTGCAAGCACCGGGTCATTCCTGACCAATGGGGTGACGTCACATCCCAATGTTTCCTAGGCAGACTTTGTTTGCGGGGTGGTTTGCCAGTGCCTTCCCCAGTCACCTTCCCTTTATCCCCAGCAAGCTGGGTACCCATTTTACCGACCCTGGAAGGTTGGAAGGCTGAGTCAACCTTGAGCCGACAACCTGAAACCGGCTTCCATCGGGATCAAACTCAGGTCGTGAGCAGAGCTTGGACTGCAGTACTGCAGCTTACCACTCTGTGCCACGGGGCTCAAATTATAGAGTGTACCCGCATTAAAAACACTAGGCCCAAAACATATAGGCTTCAAATTAAAAGTATTAAATATCCAACAGTGGTGTTGATCTGTAATAAATGCAAATGACCAATATAAAACCAGATGCGTTTCGGCCCGTTCGGCCTTCCTCAGTGGTCATATATGTATTCATACATATTTTCACAAACACGTCCAAAAATATATAAAAGATATGTGGAAAAGTAACCACCTTATATGTTGTGTGGCCCTTTGTCAATTGTAGCAAAATATGTTATTTTCACCATTTAAAATTGGCAAACACACTCAAAAGTTCTTATAGTGTTTTTACAATGTCCCGTTGATGTGTGAATCGTCAAACAGTGATACAACACTTTGGCCATGGGCAGGAACAATCAGGACCTCCTTGTCACCCTCTAAGCCTTGACAGGGCACGCACGAAGCCAGCAGCATAAAGCCCACCATGGCCTGACAATCTGCGTTTGGTTTCTCCTTTTAGATCTTCCGAGGGAAGGACGTCACCCTCCTCTATTCCCAGCTGCGCATTTTCTTCCCCGACGTGACGTGCGCCAAACCCCGAAGCAGCCGCAACTCGAGCATCGGTGAGTGAGCAGACCACTCCTCCCAGGCCCGGTCGCTGGCCCCCTCCCCCCGATGCAGAATTTTGCACGGAACTGGACAGAATCCAACAGCTGGAGCGGAACCCCCTGCAATTTTACCTTGTGGATTCACAACCCCCTTTTTTGTTTTAGCCCGCTGTTTGTGGCAGGGTGTGTTGAAAAGCACACACCGTAACTTAAATTATGACTTTAAGTTAAATATTAGCAGCCAGTGTGACACAGTGATGAATTAAAGCTAATGCGATCTTGGGGTGCATCAACAGAAGCATAACATCCGAATTGCAAGATGTCTTAGTCCCGCTGTACACCGCATTGGTCAGGCCGCACCTGGGGTACTGTGTGCAGGTCTGGAGGCCTCCCTTCAAAAAGAACGTGGACAGAACTGAGCGGGTGCAGAGGAGAGCAACAAGGATGATCAGGGGCCTGGAGAACAAGCCATACGAGGAAAGGCTGAGGGAGGTGGGAATGTTCCGTCTGGAGAAGAGGAGGTTGAGGGGGGACACAATTGCTCTCTTAAGTATTTGAAGGGCTGTCACTTAGAGGAGGGCAAGGAGCTGTTCCTGTTGGCAGCAGAGGACAGGACTCTCAATAATGGATTTAAATTGCAGGAGGAAAGATACCAGCTGAATATTAGGGGGGGGGGGATTTTACAGTAAGAGCTGTTCAACAGTGGAATCGGCTACCTAGGGAGGTGGTGAGCTCCCCCTCATTGGCAGTCCTTAAGCAGAGGCTGGACAAACACTTGTCAGGGATGCTCTAGGGTGATCTTGCATTGAGCAGGGGGTTGGACTAGATGGCCTCTATGGCCCTTCCAACTCTACGATTCTATGACATGCTTCTCCAGTTCTCAGAGAAGGGGGCTTTTGGGCTCCACTTGATCGCTCGTCTCCTCCCCACCTCCTATAAGAACCTGAATGCAAAAAGAGCAACTGTCCAGTGACCCGATTCACCTTTTCATGAGTGAAACCAACCTGTGCAAGCGCATGGCCATAACTGTGCTTGAAAATGGGTGTCTATACTTTCTCAGTAGATGTTTGGTTTTTTTTGGGGGGGGGGATGAAGAACTTCAGGTTGAATTTGCTCGGGGCCGATCGGAGAGCCAGCGTGGTGTCGTGTTTAAGAGCGGTGGTTTGGGCGGTGGACTCTGATCTGGAAAACCGGGTTTGATTCCCCACTCCTCCACATGAGCGGCGGAGGCTTATCTGGTGAACTGGGTTGGTTTCCCCACTCCTACACACAAAGCCAGCTGGGTGACCTTGGGCTAGTCACAGCTCTCTCAGCCCAGTCTACCTTACAGGGTGTCTGTTGTGGGGAGGGGAAGGTGATTGTGAGCCTGTTGGATTCTTCCTTAAGTGGTAGAGAAAGTCAGCATATAAAAACCAGCTCTAGTTCTTGAGAACAGTGTGGCCCATTCTGCACGGCCCCATCCTGTGTCTCTGTCACACAAGTGTGTGACAGAACTTTGGGAATGGCTTTTGCATATACTTCGGGGTTGGATGCAGAATGTAGCATTTTTCAGTGCAGATGGAGGGGAAGAGTTGCTCACAATATGCTTCGTGAGACCCAATATGCTAATTGACTTGGGAAGGCAGCGTAGGAGTAAGGACGTCTGCATTAGTGCGGGACTCCACAGCCCTGAACTCAAACGCCCTTTAACTCCCCCTTTCTGTCCTCCCAGAAGCCTTTGTCGTCTGCCGAAACTATAGCCCCCCTGAAGGCTATGTACCGAACATGTCCAATCCCCTGCTGGATCATTGTTACGGTAAGGAGTCTGGTGGGGTGGGGGGAGGATGCTTCCGAGGATGTTGAGGAGGGGCTGTGACTCAGTGGTAGAGCGTCTGCTTTGCATGCAGAAGGTCCCAGGTTCAATCCCCGGCATCAGTTAAAGGGACTAGGCAAGTAGGTGAAGTGAAAGACCTCTGCCTGAGACCCTGGAGAGCCACTATCAGTCTGAGTAGATAGTACTGACCTTGATGGACCAAGGGTCTGATTCAGTACAAGGCAGCTATGTGTGAGAGTTATATTGATGGGGGGGATTGCTCGGTAGAGCCATGTGCCTTGCATGCAGAGGTTCCCAGGTTCAATTCCCGGCACCTCCAGTTAAAAGGACCAGGCAGGTAGGTGATGTGAAAGACCCCTGCCTGAAGCCCTGGAGAGCCGCTGCCAATCTGAGTAGACAATACTGATCTTGATGGACGAACGGGTCTGATTCAGTATAAGGCAACTTCATGTGTTGGTGTGCTCTGGGATGCCAGGCAGGGATGTTCAAGGGGAAAGTGGAGAATTTGGGGCCAGTGGGGAAAGGTCAGGACAGGCAGAAGGAGGAATCAGGGCAGGAGGAAGAAAACTGGCAGGGGAGTTACATGGGGGAGTTGGTGCTGTTTGTTTGTCTCTGTTGGTTCTCTTTGTTTTGGAGCCCAATAAACGTGAACTCAGCAAGCTGCAAAAGGAGCAAAGGGTTAAGCAGGTCCTGTCCTTGGGTAGCCTGGCAGGCTACCTGTCCCCAGGAACAGACAGGAAGCATCCTAGATCAGCCAGAACGAAAAGGTGGAGAAAATGAGATACCAGTCGTCATGGTTCCAAATTATTTCCAGCCATAAATGTACTCCCAGTGCAGTTCTAAACTAAGTCCGTTGACGTCAACAGGCTTTGATGGGGGTAACTCTGCTTAGGAGCATAATGTTAGAGAAGTAACCTGGAAGTCAGGGATACAGGTTGTTGCTTCCGGACTACTTGCAGGGCTTCTGGAGCAAGAGGTCTTCTGGAGGTCTTCTGCAGAAGGGGACCCTAAGTTCCGAGTTATGAATTGCGCAACCCCTGGTTCCTTTGAGGGCGTAAAATCCATGACCCCAAACTGAATATAGAAAAGATATCCCGTCCGGTCACAGCCAACTTTGGCAGGCGTTAAAGGATCCGTTGTCTGCCCCTCTCCGGATCCTTAGCTGGCTGCCAGATTGCCTTCGAGCAGTTCCCCGTGCCCCACACCTCCAGGAAACCTCCCTGGCTTCAAACCCTGTCTAGCAAGGCGGGTCTCTTTCATGTTCAGGATGTGGTGTCTTTGGGACACCACACAGGTGCGACAGCGGCTGAGCAGCCTTGTCCTGGAGGAACAACCAGCTGCCTGTTCTCTTGCTCATTAAAAAAAAAAGATGTTTAGCAATTGGACAATAACCTGACTGTCTGCAGCTGTCCCCGAGAGAGAACGTTCCCCAGGTGCACACGCCACTTCCTCATAGACAGTTGTTTCATGAAACGGTCGTGAACTTCCTGCTGGCAGAGCCGACGGACCGTGCGAAGTCTCACGGGCACGGCAGGCTTACACCGGTTGGAATTTGGCTTTGTTTCCTCCAAAGAGCCTTGGGAACCGGTGTTGGCCGCCGGCGCTCGGAGTTCCTTGGCTAAAAATTGCCAACCGCCGTCTCTGTGTCAGCCGACCTTTTTGGCCAAGCGTGCCGGAATTCAAGGATGAGGCAGGGCCATCCTAGCATGTGCTGTGTAGGGGGTCCAGGTACCTCGAGCTGCGTTGCTTTATTCGTTTTATTTTACGGGGAAAATCCATATGCCACCTCTCCAGAGAGTCCTGCTCAAGGCAACTGAAATAGGGGGAAAAAACAATCCAGTATACACAGACAAAAGGTTGCCATGAGGCAAAAGCAACTTGGTGGCACTTAACAGACACACACAAACACACACCCCAAATTTTCCCAGGAGCTTGTGTTTCTCACCATGAGGAAAACTTACGTACATAAGTGCCATCAAGTTAGAAGAAGAGTTGGTTTTTATATGCCGACTTTCCCACTTAAGGGAGACTCAAACCAGCTTACAATCGCCTTCCCTTCCCCTCCCCACAACAGACACCCTGGGAGGTAGGTGGGGCTGAGAGAGCTCTAAGAGAACTGTGACTGGCCCAAGGTCACCCAGCTGGCTGCATGTGTAGGAGTGGGAGTGTAGGAATTACAACCAATTTATGGCGACCCCAGCAAGGGGCTTTCAAGACAAGTGAGAAGCAGAGGTGGTTTGCCATCGCCTTCCTCTGCAGAGCCGTCCTTGGTGGTCTCTCATTCAAGTACCGACCTGCTGAACTTCCGAGATTGTGCTGTACAATGCCAGTGTGGTGCGGTGGTTAAGAGCAGCAGACTCTAATCTGTAGAACTGGGTTCGATTCCCCACTCCTCCACATGAGTGGCGGACTCTAATCTGGTGAACCAGGTTGGTTTCCCCACTCCTACATGTAAAGCCTGCTGGGTGACTTTAGGCCAGTCACAGTTATCTCTGAATTCTCTCAGCCCCACCTACCTCTCAAGTGTCTTGAGGGGAGAGGAAGGGAAGGCGATTGTAAGCCTGTTTGAGACGCCTTAAAGGTAGAGAAAATGGGTAAAAACCAACGTGGTGTGGTGGTTAAGAGCGGTGGTTTGGAGCTCTGAAGAACTGGGTTTGATTCCCCACTCCTCCACATGAGCAGCGGAGGATAATCTGGTGAACTGGATTTGTTTCCCCACTCCTACACATGAAGCCAGCTGGGTGACCTTGGGCTAGTCTCAGCTCTCTCAGCCCCACCTACCTCACAGGGTGTCTGTTGTGGGAAGGGAAGATGATTGTAAGCCGGTTTGAGTCTCCCTTAAGTGGTAGAGAAAGTCAGCATATAAAAAACAACTCTCCTTCTTCTCCTTCTCTCCCAGGGAGACTTGCTTGTACCGATATGGCTACTGGGCAGCTTCCTCAGCTGGGAAAATAATGGCCTTCTGGGGCTATTTCAAGTTGGGGGAAACTGGTGGGGGGGGACTTAAGTTCCCTTTCCCTGTACCCTACAGTCCTGAACTGAATCAGGGCCCCTAAACCCTTGAGAATCTTCAGCCTTAGTATTCATTTTGACTAGTAGCCATGGATAACCCTCTCCTCCATGAACATGTCCACTCCCCTCTTCAAGCCTTACAAGGTAGCAGCCATCACCACATCCTGGGTCAGGGAGTTCCACAGTTTAACTCTGCGTCGTGTGAAGAAATCCTTCCTTTTATCTGTTTTGAATCTCTCACCCTCCAGCTTCAGCATATGACCCCGCGTCCTGGTATTATGAAAGAGGGAGCAAAGCTCCTCCCTGTCCACTCTCTCCATACCATGCATAATTTTATAGACCTCTATCACGTCTCCCCTTAACCGTCTTCTTTTATATTGTTATGTTGCACCGTGCCTAAACATCAGCAGAGGATTCATGTAATTCCACTGCTCAACAATTCCTTGTAAATAAACTCCAAGGGCTGAGAATCAGTGTGGTGTAGTTGCTAGAATGTCACACTAGGATCAGGGATACCCCAGTTCACATCCCCACTGTGCCATGGAAGGTTGCTGGGTGCTCTAGGGCTGGTCACGTTCACTTGGTCTAACCTACCTCGCAAGGTTGTTGTGAGGATGCAATGGAGTAGAGGGGAACAATGTAAGCCGTTTTGGGTCCCCACTGGGAGAAAGATGGGGTATAAATGAAGTTAAGTAAGTAACGTCCAGTAAATATGTTTAGAAATGAACGAATGGATAACACTAGTCACATGGAATTAAAGAATTTCCGTCTAGACATTAGGAAGAATTTTCTAACAGTCAGAGCGGTTCCTCAGTGGAACAGGCTTCCTCGGGAGGTGATGAGCTCTCCTTCCCTGGAGGTTTTTAAGCAGAGGCTAGATGGCCACCTGTCAGCAGTGCTGATTCTATGACCTTAGGCAGATGATGAGAGGGAGAGCATCTTGACCATCTCCTGGGCATGGAGTGGGGGTCATTGGGGTGTGTGTGGGGGGAGGTAGTTGTGAATTTCCTACATTGTGCAGGGGGTTGGACTAGATGACCCTGGTGGTCCCTTCCAACTCGATGATTGTATCCTATGAAAAACATAATGCCTGAACGAGGAGGAAGACGACTACAAGTTTGGAGATAATTTATTAGGATACCTGAATGGCAGGGATAACGGTAGTGCGCTGAGAGTTGTGGCAAGTTGGATTTTACATACAGGCCGGAAGGGGAGAGGATTCTGCCACTTAACCATTATTTCCTTCCATGCAGATGTGGATTTTAACCAGCTGGAGGGCCCCAATCGAGTCATCGTCCCCTTCCTGGCTTGTGGGGATCTGAGCGCTTACGATTCAGACCGGACGTACCCCCTACAGGTAAGGCTGCGTGTGCTACGGTGTGGAGGGCAGCCTTGAGCTGCCTGTGCCAAAATAACAAGTTGCTGAGGCTGAAGAAAGAAGACAAGCGCTTCGTGGCTTCCCTTTCGTCATCTGGCTCTTGCTGAATTGATAGCTTGCAGTACCAACCTCTGGCCATCTGTTCTGGTGGTGCTGCTGAGCAGCAGCAAGCGGTCTAGCGGCACTCCTCCACATGAAGCCAGCTGGGTGACCTTGGGCCGGGCACAGCTCTGTCAGCCCCACCTACCTCCCAAGGTGTCTGTTGTGGGGAGGGGAAGGGAAAGTGACTGCAAGCCGGTTTTATTCTCCCTTAAGTGGTAAAGAAAGTCGGCATATAAAAACCAACTCTTCTCCTCCTATTGAACTTCAATCTCTCTCTTTTCCGTTTGGCCAGCTGGAGCCTGGGAAGGAATACACCTACGTGCCCCCCACTCAACCTCCCATCTGCCCCCCTTACGAAGAAGCCTGCTTCTTGAAGAAACACAACCTGCTCACCAAGGAGGCGACGCCCCAACCTCAGAAGCCGACTGCCCCCAATGAGCCTCCGCAGCAGCAAGAGGAGGGGGCTCGTCCCGGCGGGGCAGAGCTCACAGACTCTCTGGAGAAGCTGACCACGTAACATGACCACGGGACCAGCTAGAAGAAGGCCTGGCCATGCGTGCACACTGCCCCCCGCTGGTTTGAAAGGTTTTTTACTTAGAAGAACTGCATTGAGTAAATGCTCACCTATACATTGGGAGCCCTGGCCTTACAATCAGTCCTTGGCATATTACCTCACTTGTTTAACCGACCCCCAACTGAGAAGGGCTTACACGCTTGCTAGATTCAATGCCTTCCCTTCCGCCCTGCTCCATGGAAGATTCAGTAAGGTCTCATATACGGACGGGGCCTGTCCATGCAGGGCGGGCGAAATAGAATCAGTTCCTCATGTCCTTCTTAACTGTTCATTTTATTCTAGGGGCCGTTCTCAATTTATAGGCCCGTTATTTGTGGACGGGGAATGGTTACCCGCCAAAATTAAAGCGTCTTTCCTTATGACCACTCAGGACCCAACAACAAAGTGAATTGGCGGCAAGGTTTCTACAGCCTGCAATCCAAGAACGTGAGCGGTTGTGTATGAAATAAGGCTGGCGTAGAACTGTAAAATTAAGTAATCCACTTAAATTGATTTTACTGTAAAAACGATGGAGATCCTTGTATAGTATGTTCCTATGTATTTGCTTTTGTACACTTTATTTTTTATGCTAATAAAGGCTTCTGATCGAAAGGCTTTTTATTTAACAAGGAAGCGTTCGCGTATGAGATTTTATTTTATTTTAACCCCGTCAGGGGCTTCGGAACCCCTCCCCAGCCGCAAAAAAACATATCAAATAACGTCGATTTTAACAAAGTCTCCTGAAGCGTTTAAAGCTTTCTGAATAATAAACAAGAAAAGGGGGGGAGAAACCCAACCTGGAAAATAACCAAAAGCTGGGTACCCAAGGTTGGGTGGGGAACATCAACTGATAAAATAAATATTTTATTTTAAGGCACTTATATCAGGGTTAAAAGCATTAAAAATTATAAAACCAGGCACGGTGGCAACTCATGAGGTTGATAAGACTTAAACCACACACCGTACGTGTTTTGGCCTACAGGCCTTCATCAGTGGTTAAATAAAATCCCATATAATGCACACACGAGTAATATACAAATGTATCACCATATATGGATAACTTTATACAAGACCAGGCATGTGTGTGGGGTGTATAGTAACTTTCAAATTAGAAAGACATTTAGGTGGAATACCTGCAAGTTCTACTCTGGGCTGTATTAGTCTCTCATACAAGTTATGCATGCTATGGGCTTGTTTCCCAGCCCCCCCCCCCCGACTCTTTTGTCTCCCTATTTTCCTCAATATCCTGGCCCTTATTATTCTCCATAATTTCAGTGCTTCAGATCAGATTTTGTTAATACGGCATACGCCAATAAAACAACAATACATAGATTTAAGATAAAAGCAATAGGCACTTAAATGTATCAAAAATAAAAACAGTTCCTGTCTTAAAATGAAACATTAATTGTGACACTTTATGGTTTGGAATTATTAATTACACTCAACCTGGCAAAGCGGACTTTGATCGCTGTTGAACGAAATTTGGCTATCTGCTTTAACCTCTGAGAGTTCTAATTTCAGTGCTGGGTACAAGTAGATTGAAATCTCCCAGGCCGCTGTTCCTCAGGACAGTGCCATCTTTCTCCCTCCGGCGTGGAATTCGAAGCCGCTGCCCCCTTTTCCCCGCGGTTCCACGGACCAGGAGGCCTGTCGTAAGCCTGCGGCTTATACCACAGTGACGTCGTCGGCATCCACTGCGGCAACCTGGCCTCGGACTCCAGTCGTGGGTGATTCGATCCCAGCTCTTTGCTGCAAAGAGCTTGGGTCATGCGCCTTGCCTCTTGAGGCCCCCTTTGGTGGCGGGCCCCGGCTCCAGTTCTCTTGCCGTTTGTCCACCAGCTCTCCCGTGCTGAAATCAAACCGGTCCAAAGGGGAGTGCTCTATCGTACACAAAGCCTCTTCGCAGAGGAAGCCACCGTTGGCTTGCTCCAGGGTTGCATTTTCTCCAGAACTGCAGTGGCTGGATGCGGCCGTTTCAGTCTGGGAGACGTCGGGGCGGGTGCCCAGCTGTGGCTCGGTTCTCCGGAAAGAGTAACGGGCAAATACGCTAATGAAGAACATCTCAACAGCCAACGAGTAATAGTAGATCACTGGAAAATTAAAAGGGGAGTTATTTGTTCTGTACCCCCCTGAAGCAAAGTTCTGTCAATTGGCTAGTGTCCCTTCCGCACAGGGCTATGAATATGTTTCGGTTTCATAGGAGAGCATGTAGCGCTGGCTGCAGAATTCAGCTGGCTGGAGATCTCAGGTTTGGTTTTGTTAAAGATAACTCTAGTCTAGAGACAGTCACATCATGAGACGACAGGAGTCACTGGAAAAGACAGTCATGCTAGGGAAAGTTGAGGGCAGCAGGAAAAGAGGAAGACCCAACAAGAGATGGATTGACTCAATAAAGGAAGCCACAGCCTTCAATTTGCAAGATCTGAGCAAGGCTGTCAAAGATAGGACATTTTGGAGGACTTTCATTCATAGGGTCGCCATGAGTCGGAAGCGACTTGACGGCACTTCACACACACACACACAGTCTACAGAACAGCCTGCCATCCAATTTGAACTCACCATGCCCCACAGAGCGATCCCTAGATTATTTACTGATTTACTACATTTTTATTCCAATCATCTGCCAAGGAACTCAGTCTCCACTCCTCCATTTTACCCTTACAACAACCCTGTGAAGTAGGTCAGATGGAGCGAGGGTGACGAACGCAAGGTCACCAGAGCAGGGATTTTCAACCCCAGATCTCCCAGATCCTAGCCCCAACACTTTAACCACTACACCTCGTCCACCCTATAAATAGGATTGGCAGATCCCTCTTCGCCACCAGCGGGAGGTTTTGGGGGGCGGAGCCTGAGGAGGGTGGAGTTTGGGGAGGGGAGGGACTTCAATGCCATAGAGTCCAATTGCCAAAGAGGCCATTTTCTCCAGGGGAACTGATCTCTATTGGCTGGAGATCGGTTGTAATAATTGGAGATCTCCAGCTAGTACCTGGAGGTTGGCAACCCTACCCATAAAGGCAACTTACTTTGGGAGCGGGTGTTAGGGGAGAGAGGGGGGCTGCACGGGATGGCCCCCACTGCTCCCATGGTCTCCAAGATCCCGCTCTGAAGGCCGCACAAAACAAGAACCAAAATGATGCAGACGAACTTGGAGCGCAAGCTGTAGCCAACCAGCGCCGGCTTGGTAGCCTTGTAGAAGAGCAAGTAGCCGTAGAAGGAGACGAAGGTAGAGATACCTATGATGGCGTTGATGTAGGAGTTGGGGTTGGTGTAGCCCACCTGGGGAAGAAGAAAGGATGAATGAAGGAGACGCGGGTGGCTGACGCTCTCCTGAGTGGAGCACGGTATATCTTAGCATGCTTCCTGCTGATCGGGGAAGGTCTGATTCCAGAGCAGGGATCTCAGCCCAGATCTCCCAGATCCTAGCCCAACACTTTAACCACTACACCTCGCCCACCCCTGAAAGGCAACTTACTTTGGGAGCGAGTGTCAGGGGAGAGGCAGGCTGCACAGAATAGCCTTGACCACTCCCATGGTCTCCAAGACCCCGCATAGGAGTTGCTGGCTCAGTGGGAGAGCATCTGCTCAGCATGCAGAAGGTCCCAGGTTCAATCCCCGACATCTCCAGTTAAAGGGACTAAGCTAGTAGGTGATGGGAAAGACCTCAGCCTGAGACCCTGGAGAGCTGCTGCCAGTCTGAGTAGACAATACTGACTTTGATGGACCAAGAGTCTGATTCAGTATAAGGCAGCTTCATGTGTTCATGTGTCTTACCTATGAGAAAGCTGGAGATCGGCTGGAGATCAGTTGTAATAGCAGGAGATCTCCAGCTAGTCCCTGAAGGTTGGCAACCCTACAACTTAGTAAGTATTATGTAGCCAATTAGATTTATTATTTTTATTGTTGCCGTTGCCTATTGTCTATGTAACCTGTATTTTTATCTCTTTCTTGAACTTTTCTATCAGGAAAGCTTTTGAAGCTGCATTGTTTGAGTTCACTGGCCTAACCCAGAGCTGCCCAGTCACACTACTGGTACCAAGACAGGGTCTCTGTCTTCATACCCGCTGACGGCAAAGAGCAGCCCAGTTCCATTCAACCCAACTCAGTGGTAAAGCTGCCATCAACCCTATATCCCAGGGGTAAGGACATAAGATCATAAGGAAGGCCCTGCTGGATAAGACCCAGGCCCATCAAGTCCAGCTGTCTGTTCACACAGGGCCCAACCTGGTGCCTCTAGGAAGCCCACAAGCAAGACGACTGCAGCAGCACCATCCTGCCTGTGTTCCACAGCACCCAATATAATAGGCATGCTCCTCTGATCCGGGAGAGAATAGGGATGCATCATGACTAGTATCCATTTGGACTAGTTGCCATGAATAGCCCTATCCTCCACGAACATGTCCACTCCCCTGCCAAGTTGGCAGCCATCACCACATCCTGGAGCAGGGAGTTCCACAGTTTAGCTATGTGTTGTGTAAGAAATACTTCCTTTTATCTGTTTTGAATTCGAATCAGTTTTGAAACTGGTAACCCACCAGTTTTCGACCTATTGGAGTCCCCAATGGAAATGGCGCACGACTTTTCAATGCTTCTTAGGGATGTCCAAGATGAGCCCACACGTTTTTCGTTCCCGGCACTTATCTATCCCTGTTGGCCATGACAATGAAGGCTAGAAGCAACTCACGTCGCCGTAGTCATATTTCTCATCTGTCCAAAGGATGAGGGTGACGAAAAAGAGGATGGTCCGGATGAGAGAGAGTTGGTACACCGCGACTGTCATATAGCGCAAGTTTGACCTGAGGAAGGGAAGGAGGAAAGTTGGATGGGCTGAGAGGGAGAGAAGGAATGCTCCCTGACCCAGAAACTCATAAAATCTATCACCTTTACATTACCTAACGCAGAACTGTGTATGTGTGTGAAGTGCTGTTAAGTCGCAATCGACTTACGGCTAACCGTTATGGGATTTTCAAAGCAAGAGACTAATAGAAGTGGTTTGCCATTGCTTTCCTCTGCATAACAACCCTGGACTTCCTTGGTGGTCTCCCATCCAAGTATCTAACCAGGGCTGACCGCCCCCCCTCCCCGAGGTTGGCAATCCTAATTGCTATGGTTGCCGACATCCAGGTACTAGTTGGAGACCTCCTGCTATTGTGACTGATCTCCAGCCAATAGAGTTCAGTTCACCTGGAGAATATGGCCGCTTGGGCAATTGGACTCTACGGCATTGAAGCCCCTCCCCTCCCCAAACCCCGCCCTCCTCAGGCTCCGCCCCCCAAACCTCCAGGTATTTCCCAACCGGGAGCTGGTAACCCTGCTAATTGCCAAGGACAGATATGGCCCAAAGGCAGCGGTTACCGGCTGGCGGCGATCTCAGGAAGGCAGCAGCAGCAGCAACACGGAAAGGGGTCTGGGGCCACCCGCTGCCCCACCAGCCGCAGGAGCATTTGGTCCGAACCGCCGAAGAAATCGCGAATCAAGGCTAGGAATTTCCAGAGGGTGATGGAGTGGTAGCTGCGGCGACAGGAATTGCGGCGTTATTAGACTGCAATCGGACCCAGTGGTATCTTCGCACTACCCAGTTTGCCCATCACAGCCAAATCAACCCAATGTGTCGCCTGGCTTTTTTTTTTGGTTCTTGTTCCTGCTATTACAACGGAGCTCCAGCCAATAGAGATCAGTTCCCCGGGAGAAAATGCCCAGGTTGGAAATTGGTCACTATGACATTGAAGTCCTTCCCCTCCCCAAACCCCGCCCTCCTTAGGCTCCACCCCCCCAAATCTCCAGGTATTTCCCAACCCGGAGCTGGCAACCCTATCGCCAGGTGACCTTGGGCCAGTCAAGCACAGTCAGCCTCACCGCACTGAGTTATTGTGGTTATAAAAGGGAGGTGAGGGGGGTCCCCATTGGGGGAGAAAAGCAGGGAGAAGAAGAAGGAGAAGAAGGAGAAGAAGAAGGAAGAGGAGAAGGAGGAGAAGAAGAAGAAGAAGAAGAGCTGGTTTTTATATGCCAACTTTTCTCTCCCACTTAAGGAAGACTCAAACTGGCTTGCAGTCACCTTCCCCTCCCCAAAACAGACACCCTGTGAGGTAGGTGGGCCTGAGAGAGCTGTGACCAGCCCAAGGCCACCCAGCTGGCTTCATGTGGAGGAGTGGGGAATCAAACCTGGTTCTCCAGATCAGACTCCAGAGCTCCAAACCACCGCACGTAACCACTACACCCCGCTGGCATATGAAGTAAATAAACGAATAAACTCACATGGAGGCTACAAAGGTACAGACGAAGGACGCTCGCGGGACGAACAAGCTGATGAGGGAAGTGATGCTGAACACCTGTCCGAAGAGGAGAAAAGGGGAATTAGGATGCTGAAGATCTGTACCTTGTTTCCATTTTGACGTGTTCCAATCGTGTGCCACAAAAAGAGGCAGTGTGTGGTAGTGGTTATAGCACCGACCCAGGATCGTAGAGACCCCGTTACTACTTGGCCATGAAAATCACTGTGTTGGCCACACTCTTTCCGCCTAACCTTCTTGGACTCTATGGCCTTGAAGAACCTCCCCTCCCGAAACCATACCCTCCTCAGGCTCCGCCCCCCAAAATCTCCAAGTATATCCCAACATGGAGTTGGCAACCCTACTAGTAACCATCCCTAGGATTGCCACTTTAGAAGTTGGGACTAGGGTTACAGGTCCCTCTTTGCAACCGGTGGGAGGTCTTTGGGGCAGAGCCTGAGGAGGGTGGGGTTTGGGGAGGGGAGGGGCTTCAATGCCATAGAGTCCAATTGCCAAAGCGGCCATTTTCTCCAGGGGAACTGATCTCTATCGGCTAGAGATCGGTTGTAATAGCGGGAGATCTCCAGCTAGTACCTGGAGGTTAGAAAATTAGTACAGGAGCGAGATGCTAATAAACAAAAGTGCAAAAAGTGATTTCATAAGCTACTTAATTACATACATTTACATGGACAAGTGAACATACATAGACATGACCTACAATATAACAAACAAATAAAGTGACTAATGTGCAGTGCATATGAATTTACTAACTAATAACGAGAGGCTCTCTTTGAATTATCAGCTACACTATGGATCCTTACCCTGATGGGGACATGTGAAGTAACCTACAATTTATTGATGAATGTATACAAATATAAGAAGACCATTGCTTGTAAATATAGCTATGTGCTGCTTTGTAATATAGCACAGAGTGTATATATTATTTGTTAAATTTTGTAAGATATTAGCTGTTTATAATTATGCATATATATTTTGTACTTATTTAATGACATAGGAAAGATTGATGAAGAATTATTAATTAAGAATTTGAAACGGCCGTATTCTCATCAAGACTTTGGCTTCCACAAGACTACATGATATTGCATTTCAAGGATACTTACTGTACTCTTTTAAGAGACAATTTTGAAACCTTCATATGCACTGCACATTAGTCACTTTATTTGTTTGTTATATTGTAGGTCATGTCTATGTGTGTTCACTTGTCCATGTAAATGTATGTAATTAAGTAGCTTATGAAATCACTTTTTGCACTTTTGTTTATTAGCATCTCGCTCCTGTACTAATTTTCTAATCTGTTGATACCAGTACAGTGGTGCCTATTTCTCCCCAGTACCTGGAGGTTGGCAACTCTAATTGAGACTGAGCGATAAGACGGCATGGTTCTTTCACCTATTCTTACCGGATAGACGCCCAGGATCCAGAGCGAGAGGGTGGTGCGGCGAGAGCTGTTCCCCTGGCGCAGGAAGAAGCCCGTCTCCTCCAGGAAGAGGCCGACCTGCACAAGACCCAAGACCACCGGGACCAAGAAGATCCAGATCTGAGCTTTGATAACTGCAGGAGGGGGTAGATCACAGAATAACACAAGAAAGGCCCTGCTGGATCAGACCAAGGCCCATCAAGCCCAGCAGTCCGTTCATACAGTGGCCAACCAGGTGCCTCTAGGAGGGCCCCCAAGCAAGACATTATCCTGCCTGTGTTTCACGGCACCTAATATAACAGGCAAGCTCCTCTGGAGAGAATAGGTATGCATCATGACTAGTATCCATTTCAACTAGTAGACATGGATAGCCCAGACCTCCATAAGAACATAAAGAAAACCCTGCTGGATCAGACAAGGCCCATCAAGTCCAGCAGTCTGTTCACACAGTGGCCAACCAAGTGCCTTCAGGAAGCCCACGAACAAGATGACTGCAGCATCCTCCTGCCTGTGTTCCACAGCACCTAATATAATAGGCATGCCCATCTGATCCTGGAGAGAATAGGTATGCATCATAACTAGTAGCCATTTGGACCAGTAGCCATGGACAGCCTCATCCTCCATATGAACACGAAAGCCCTGCTGGATCAGACCAAGGCCCATCATGTCCAGCAGTCTGTTCACACAGTGGCTGACCAGGTGCCTCTAGGAAGCCCACAAGTAAGACGACTGCAGCAGCATTAGCCTGCCTGCGTCCCACAGCACCTGATATAATAGGCATGCTCCTCTGCTCCTAAGAACATAAGAACAGCCATGCTGGATCAGACCAAGGCCCCTCAAGTCCAGCATCTGTTCACACAGGGGCCAACCGGGTGCCTCTAGGAAGCCCACAAGCAAGACGACTGCGGCAGCATTGTTCTGCCTGTGTTCCACAGCACCTAATATAATAGGCCTGCTCCTCTGATCCTGGAGAGAATAGGTATGAATCATGACTAGTATCCATTTGGACTAGTAGCCATGAATACCCCTCTCACAAGAACATAAGAAAGGCCCTGCTGGATCAGGCCAAGGCCCATCAAGTCCAGCAGTCTGTTCACACGGTGGGCAACCAGGTGCCTCTAGGAAGCCCACAAGCAAGACAACTGCAGCAGCATTTATCCTGCCCGTGTTCCACCGCACCCAATATAATAGGTATGCTCCTCTGTGAACATGTCCACTCCCCTCTTAAATCCCTCCAAGTTGGCAGCCCTCACCACATCCTGGGGCAGGGAGTTCCACAATTTAACTATGCGTTGTGTGAAGAAATACTATCACGATGGGTAGCTGTGTTTGTTTGCAGCAGTAGAGAAGAGCAAGGGTCCAGTAGCACCTTAAAAGCTGACAAAATTTCCGGCAGGGTGATGAGCTTTTGTGAAGAAGTGAGCTGTGAGGCACAAAAACTCATAACCCTGCCAGAAATTTTGTCAGTTTTTAAGGTGCTACTGGACCCTTGCTCTTTTCTACTGTGGGAGGGGATAGTAATGGGTTAGGATACGAGGTCTTTCCTCAGACAGCTCTCTAGTTCTTCCTGCATGGCATGTTTTCGAATCCGGATGGAAGTCCTTCCTCCGAATCTGAGGGCTAGGCGCTCGTGTGGGAAGGCCCTTTGCACGTGGTCAAGGGCACTCTGTTTTTACTTCACCATCAATGCCGCTCCGCAACGAAAACAACTCCGGGCGACCCTGGCTGAAACTGAGCCCCGTGTCTCCTCCTTCGCCTGATCTCTGGCCGCCCTTCCTTACCCTCTCCAATATCCTCCTCCTGGATAAACAGATTGTTATCAGTGCCAACAAAAGCTTGCTGGAGCCGAAGACTTCCCATAATATCCCTCGCCTAAAAATCCTTAAATGTAATCTTTGTGGAGACTGGCGGTCTGAATTTCATGGCAGCTAAGGTCGCAATCCTACTGAACCCTCACCTGGATGGCCCTGGCTAGCCCGATCTCATCAGAAGCTAATTTGATTAACTCAAAAATCAAAAAAAGATCCTGCCTTTTGTCTATTGGGTATTCCTAAAAAGAATTTAGATAAAGGTGATAGAGTCATATGCCAATATAGTTTTGCTGCAGCTAGAATTACAATTGCTAAGAACTGGAAGCAAATAAATAAACCTTCAATTAAAGATTGGAGAGAAAAGCGATGGATGTGTATGCGGATGGCCAAACTTACAGATTCTTTACATGGTAAAGATATGGATGAATTAAAAAAATATGGCTAAAGGCCGCTGCATATTGGGATAAATTGGCAAAATGGGATTTTACAGCTATAGTTAATGAATTATAGATTAATGTGTTTTTAATAAATGATTATTATAATAGATTTTTAAATACTGTCATAACACCGCTCCGGGAGTCCAAGGGTGGAGGGCACAAAGGTGGGTGGTGGAGATTTGGGCACTATATATTTTATGAAGGATAACATACATTGTATTTGTACTGGATGTAATAGTGCTCTCTGTGTGATTTTGTATTTTTTTTGTTTGTATTGTATTATGATTTTATTTTTGTTTATTTTTTGTTTAATTATAAAAAAGCAATAAAAATTATATATATATAAAAAAGAAGCTAAGCTGGGTCGGTCCTGGTTAGTACTTGGATGGGAGACCACCAAGGAATTCCAATGTCTCTAGGCAGAGGAAGGCAATGTCAAACCACCTCTATTTCCTGCATTGTGCAGGGGGTTGGACTAGATGACCCTGCTGGTCCCTTCCAACTCTATGATTCTATGATTATTTCACACCCTTCCCCAGAGTTCCCCTGTCCTTACCTTGAAAGATCTCAGATGACAACGGGAACTGACCGTTGGAGAAGGAGCAGTTTGAGGCACGGACCATGTTCCCCTCTCTGGAGCAGGTGTCTCCAGCTGCCCCACCCAGAATCGATCATCTCCTCCTTCCCCATCATTAGTCACCGAATTAATCATTGACATCTGCCCAGAATGGGCGTCTTGGCAACGGGGCCAAGTCCACCTTCACCTGCCAAGGACTGTTGAACGGGGCATGGCTGTATCCGTGGTGGGGCAGGGGAGTGGTTCAGGTTCAAGTGTTCTTAGCGGCATGTAGAGATCCTTCTGGAGCTCTTCACAGTCCGATTTTGTTTTAACCACCCTAAATAATTTGGTGTCATCTGCACACTTGGCTACTTCACTGTTTAACCACATCTCCAGGTCATTGATGAACAGGTTGAAAAGCAACGGTCCCAACACAGATCTCTGAGGGACCCCACTGCTCACATCCCGCCATTGTGAGAACTGACCATTGATTCCTACTCTCTGCTTCCTATTTTTCAGCCAGCTCTCAATCCATAAGAGGTCCTCTTATCCCGTGTCTATGAAGTTTGCTTAGCAGTCTTTGGTGGGGGACTTTGTCAAAAGCTTTTTGGAAATCCAAATATACAATATCCATAGGCTCATTCCTGTCCACATGCTTATGGACACTTTCAAAAAACTCTAATATGTTAGTGAGACAGGACCTACCCTTACAGAAGCCATGTTGGGTTTTGCCCAGCAGACCTTGCCCTTCTATATGCTTGACAATTCTATCTTTAATAATGCTTTCCACTAATTTACCCGGAACAGACATTAAGCTAACTGGCCTGTAATTTCCTGGGTCCCCCCTGGAACCTTTTTTATAAATGGGTGTTACATTGGCCATTCTCCAGTCCTCTGGTACAGAGGCTGATTGAAGGGACATATTACATATCTTTGTTAGAAGTTCAGCAATTTCCCATTTGAAGAACTCGTCTGGTCCCTGTGACTTGTTAGTTTGCAGTTTGTCTAGATGTTCTAGGACTTCCTTCCTTGTTACCACTATTTGCCTCAGTTCCTCATTTTCCCCTCTCCAAAATCTCTGTTCAGGAGAAGGAAGCTGCCCTGTATCTTCAACAGTGAAGACAGATGAGAAGAATTCATTTAGTTTTTCAGCAATTGCTTTATCCTCCCTTAGAGTTCCTTTACTCTCATTGTCATCCAATGGTCCAACTGCTTCCCTAGCTGGTTTCCTACTCCTAATATACTTAAAGAATTTCTTATTGTTTGTTTGTTTTGATGTGTTTAGCAATATGCCCCTCAAAATCTTTTTTTGCATCTCTAATTATCTGCTTGCATTTCCTTTGTGCAAGTTTGTGTTTGCTTCTGTTTGCTTCGTTTGGGCAAACCTTCCAGTCTCTGAAGGAAGACTTTTTTTCTCTAATTGCTTCCTTCACCTTACCCGTTAGTCATGGTGGTGACCTCTTGGACTTATTACTACCTTTCCTGACCTGCGGTATACAAGCTAGCTGAGCCTCTAGTAATGTGGACTTGAGTAACCCCCAAGCCTTTTCAAGAGATTTAACCCTCCTAACTGTTCCTTTCAACTTCCTCTTTACCAATTTTCTCATTTTAGAGAAGTTCCCTCTTTTAAAGTCAAAGGTAATTGTGTGAGATTTCCCAGTCACTTTCCCACTTGCATATAAATTAAATTTGATGCCATTGTGATCACTATTGCCAACTGGCTCAACTACATCCCGTGTGTCAGGGATCCAGGAGGAGGAAGAAGAAGAGTTGGTTTTTATATGTCAGCTTTCTCTACCACCTAAGGGAGACTCAAACCGGCTTACAATCACCTTCCCTTCCCCTCCCCACAACAGACACCCTGTGAGGTAGGTGGGGCTGAGAGACAATGACTTGCCCAAGGTCACCCAGCTGGCTTCATGTGTAGGAGTGGGGAAGCCAACCTGGTTCACCAGATTAGCCTCCGGCGCACGTGTGGAGGAGTGGGGAATAGAACCAGGTTCTCCAGATCAGAGTCCACCACTCCAAACCACTGCTCTTAACCACTACACCACGCCAAGTTTCAGTGATTTGCATACGTCTTTGCTGTTTCTGCATGGGTAGCTTCTGCCTTTCCACCTCCCCTAAGCCTGTCCTCGATATCCTTTTCTTCTTTCTGCCTCTGCTAAACAAAAACATCGGATGCATTGAACACAGGGATCTCGGAAACAAAATAAATTATGCAAAAATGGATGGATTTGCATACTTTTATTTTGCACTGCTGCATGGCAGGGTTGGTGAAGAGTCACCTTGCTTTGCCTTTCAGGCTAGGAAAGGAGATAATTTTAAACCCACATAAAAAAAGGTAAACATTCCAACCAGCTATTCATCAGGGTTCTTACGGCAAAAGCGTTGGCGATCCCAGCCAAAACGAGGGGCGTTAGGACCGCAAAGGGTGCAGGCCCCAAAACGAGGGGAAGGGAATGAGAGAGCATGCATGGCGTTTAGAGGAGGCAACCGGTTTAATCATACAACCACAAAAAAAAAGAAGAGCTGGTGCAGACGCTAGATTGCGACTAGACGGAACCCCCAAGGGCGACAGGTTGATGTGTTCCCGGAAAGTCATTTGGCGGAGAGGAAAGAGAACGCTCTTTTTACCTCAGTGCACTTTGAGCGCTCTCTCTTTCTCTCTTCCTCCTAGTCCTTTGTTTGACCTAATTTACTTCTTTTTGAGGGCAATGGGTCAGGATTCACCTACGGTCACCCCAGCTACCGACCCCTTCCCTGGACAAGGTCCCCTAGGGAAAGGGATCAGGCAGCGTCCGGAGCGTTCAAGTCCTCAACGGCATCCATTTGTCTTTGAGGGAAAGGCGGGTCGCTGAGATCCACCTCTCCTGTTTAGTCCTCCTGTTCCATCTCCTCAAGTCCGCACGGAGGCCTCAGTTCAGCTGATGAGCCGGTAGAAGATCCAGCACCCAAAGGTCACCCAGTGGCTCACCCAACTCAGCTCGGACCACTTGTAGATAGTATAAGACATGCCGTAGCCCTGGAAGAAAGCAAAGGGTTATATGTTTTAATTAATTTTGTCTTAGAAATGTATACCTCACCTTTCTGCCCTCATAAGGGCCAAATGTGGCTAACCGAGTCAAAACATATCTAATAAAATCACATCTTAACTATCATTAAAACCAACAGCTCCACTCCCATCATTAAAACAACGTTATGGTATTGTTGGTATTTAAATTTATTTTTATTAATATTTAATAATAGAAACAAAACAAAAATATTAAGAATACAGAATAGAAAATAAAATACAAACAAAAAGATACAGAATAATAACATACAAATATCAAATATTAAAAACTTGAGTTTGCTGCAAAATATACTTTCACCCTAACGTATTATGTTTACTTTCACGCATTTGTGTACTCCAGTCTACCTTTACATAACTTCCAAGTGTGCTCAGATTTTCCCACCTGTTCCCCTGCCCCAGCCCGAACCTTACCTGTTCTTCCACAGAGTCGTCGGCGTCCATGTCAAATAACGACCCGAGGTAGGCCAGGTGAAAGACTGCGAGTGCCCCAAAGAGCAAGTTGAGGAGGCGAACCCAAAGATCCTGTGGAAGAAGAAACGAAGAAGAAGAGTTGGTTTTTATGTGCCGACTTTCTCTCCCTTTTAAGGAGAATCAAACTGGCTGGCAATCTTGTTCCCTTCCCCTCCCCACAACAGACACCCTATGAGGTAGGTGGGGCTGAGAGAGCTCTACGAGAATTGTGACTAGCCCAAGGTCACCCAGCAGACTTCATGTGTAGGAGTGGGGAAACCAACCCAGTTCACCAGATCAGCCTCCGCCGCTCATGTGGAGGAGCGGGGAATCAAACCCGGTTCTCCAGATTAGAGTCCACCGCTCCTAACCACTACACCACGCTGGCTCAGGCGGCCAAGAATTTCCCCTCCAAACCAGGGTGGGGAGCAAGGAGATGGTTTTCCCTCCTTCAGGCCCTGGAGTGTGTAACTCCCCACTCCACCCCAACCCCAACTATTTACATGGAAAATGACTCAAGAGGCAGTGCTAGGAAAGATTTGTTCACTTCATTGTCACCTCATCTTTCTCCCCAGCAGGGACCCAAATCAGTTTACCTCATTCTCGTCTCCTCCATTTCATCCTCGCAACAACTGCTTTTGATTAGGTTCACTAGCAGTCCTGAGTTGTGACGTTAAATTGTGGTTTCGGCGTTTTTAATGTATTTTATTTTATGCGTTTTATCTGGGCAAGCTGCCTTGAGCGCCGTAAGGAATAAAGGCGGCTAATAAATGTTTTCACTAAATAAATGAACCACGTGAAGTAGATTAGGCTGCGAGCTTGTGACTGGGCCCAAGGTCATCCAGCAGGCTTCCATGGCAGAGTAGAGATTCGAACCTGGGCCTCTCAGATTCTAGTCTGACACTCTAACCACGACATCACTCTGGTTCTCTCTACCCAAATGCTTCGGATACCAGGGAAGGAAATTATTGGCTGGACTAGGGTTGCCTGCTCCAGGTTGGGAAATACCTGGAGATTTTTGGGGTGGAACCGGGGTTTGGGGAGGGGAAGGACTCCAATGCCATAGAGTCCAATTGCCAACGTGGCCATTTTCTCCAGGGGACCTGATCTCTGTCACCTGCAGATCAGTTGTAATAGCGGGAGACCTCTAGCCACCACCTGGAGGTTGGAAACCCTACTTGCAAGAGATCTCACCGTGTTGTGGCGATGTGAACACCCTGGCTGGCACTTCTTGGAAAGTATGCAGGCGTTGAATATGACCGACAGCCGCTTCCGAAGAACTAGAGGAAACCCACACATATATGCAAGTTTTAAGGCATTTGAAGGTCTTTGTCAAAGCCAAAAGCAATTCGTGCCCTGAGAGGGGACAGGTGATATAATAGGTTGAAGTGGAAGGCAATAGGGAACGAGAAGACCCAACATGGGATGGATTGACTCAGAAAGGAAGTCATGGCCCACAGTTTGCAAGGCTTCAGAGGGTAGCCATGTTGGTCTCCAGCAAAACAGCTGGATTCCAGTAGCACCGCAGGGACCAACAAGATTTTCAGGGCACGAGCTTTCAAGAGTCAAAGCTCCCTTCATCAGATACAAGGCTGATAATCTTAGGAAGTGGTCATTAATTCATAGGGTCGCCACAAATCATTAGCAATTTGATGGCATGAAACCTTGAACCATCGAAATTCCAGGTAGGGTTTCTAGTATCCACTCAGAACAACTCCTGGGACAGGGCTGGGGGGTTTTCTGGGAAGGAAAGAAAATGATTGGGTAGATCAGTGGTTCCCAAACTTTTCGGGCCACCGCCCCCTTGGTTCCCCAAACTCAACCCCAGCGCCCCCTACCCTATCCTATAAAAAGCATGATTCAAAATAGGGTTTTGCATGATGCACTAAAGAAGATAAGAACAATAAAACTTCAAAACAGTAACAATTAATTGCACATCTATTCAAAAATGAAAACTTTTTAGTTGAAATGTATTCAACAAAACTGATGAACTTGATCCAGTGGTACCAGTTCTGCAAAGTCTGGGGGAAAAATTCTGATAGTTTCCACCAAATTTGCCAGCATGGTACCATAGCTTGATCTATTGTAAATTAGGGAACAACACAGTTGAAGGGGCCCACCTCTAGTGCCCTCTGCTGCCCCCTTACCTCTTAGTGCCCCCCTAGGTAATCCCACTGCCCCCCAGACGGTGGTAGTGCCCACTTTGGGAACCACTGGGGTAGATGGAAGGAAGTGAATGGGTGGGGAGAGCCCGGGAGACAGGAAGTTCCTCCCCAGCATAAGCACTGTTAAGACTCACCGTGTTCAATGTAAGTGATGAAGCCAAGAGATAAAAGCACAGCAGCCAGGTGGAAACTCAGCCCCTGGGAGGAAGAAGAGCAAAGCCCACTTGGCATCATCTAGAGCCTGTGACTTTTTCCATTATACCTCTCACCCTAGGGAACAGGCTGCTTGCAGAGGTGTGGGGAGTTACTGTCTCTAGACATTTTCAGAAGTGCTATAAGACTGACAGTGCATTCCTGAGATCTAAGGGCGAAATCTAGGAGGTCAGGAAGGCACCGCGCTGGCATCTGGCCCCCCCGCGCCGGCTCACTAACGCCAGTGTTAGTGGCCCCAACACTGGTGGGAAGGCCCAGACACTGGTTGTGGGGTGCTGCCGTGGCAGCACCGCCCCGGGACACCGACGGGGCCTTCCGGCAGCATCCAAACGCCGTCAAAGGCCGCGCTGGTGTCCCGGAAGGCGTTCCGGGGCGTAACAGCTTTCTGGGAGGTGTTCCCAGGGCGTAACAGTGCCAGCCTGGGGGCAGAGCCACCTTTAGCTGGCCTCCGAAGCCCTTTTGGGCTGGGAACGCCCCTTTTTATTTTTGCCAAGATACGCCACCTTTGAGGTGGCATATCTCCCATGAAACCCTATGAGGGTTGCATGGATTTTTAAAGCCGGGAGGAGGAATGCACTGTCAATTTGCCAGGGGTTTTAAATGAGACATAGACCACAAGTATCTTCTTTGGGTGGTGGTAGCCGTGGTGACTTGTGCTGTTATTATTCCACAGAATGGCCATTTGTAAGCTGCTTTGAGCCACGAGGAAAGGTAGGATAATTAACTAAAGAAATAAGGAGTTGAAATGGCTGCCACCTGCAAAGGTAAAGGTAGTCCCTTGTGCAAGCACCGGGTCATTCCTGACCCATGGCGTGACATCACATCCCAACGTTTACTAGGCAGACTATGTTCACGGGGTGGTTTGCCAGTGCCTTCCCCAGTCATCTTCCCTTTACCCCCAGCAAGCCGGGTACTCATTTTACGAATCTCGAAAGGATGGAAGGCTGAATCGACCTCGGGTCGGCTACCTGAAACCGACTTCCGTCGGGATCGAACTCACTCTGCGCCACAGGGCTCATCCTACCTGCATAGACTATATTTTTGGGGTCTGCTAGGATGCGATGAAGAAATGGCACCCAGGAACTAACTATTGGCACGCTATATACATCAGGTACTCACATGTAAGAGGGCGCTGGCGGCGTAGGTCACAATGATTGCCGAGAAGGTGCCCAGTTTCAGGGAGTTCTTAAAGACATCTGGAAACAGGACATGTCAGTAACTGGGCCGCCTCCCACACCCCCATTAAGACTGCCTCCTCTTCCCAGAATCTTCTACCAAGATGCAACAAAATTTAAAAGCGGCCTTACCCATTTCTCAGGTAATCCACCACCAAGATTGGGTTATCGAAGCACTTTCCCAGTTTTTTTCCATTCCCCCCAAAAAAACATAATGATAAAAATAAAAAAACCCTTTTCCTCTGAAACTAGAGTTTTATCCATACCCTTGTATCCTACTTCACGTTTTGCGTTTGATTTTAAAGTCAATGTACTTCAAGAAAGCTGGATCCGAGACGGATGTTGTGTTGAAATGTACTGTTATTTAGAAAGTAATAAAGTTTTTTAAAAAATAGTCTGAGTGCAACAAACACAGCTATCCAAGGCTGATCCCCTCAAGGTTGCATGTATGGGGAGGGGCATTGGCTCAGTTGGTAGAGCGTCTGCTTGGCATTCAGAAGGTCCCAGGTTCAATCCCCGGCACCTCTAGTTAAAGGAACCAGGCAAGTAGGTGATGTGAAAGACCCCTGCCTGAGTCCCTGGAGAGCCGCTGCCAGTCTGAGTAGACAGTACAGACTTTGATGGACCAAGGGTCCGATTCAGTACACGGCAGCTTCATGTGTGTTCATGTGTGTTCTAAAGCGCCCTTCCCCCGTCAACTAACAACATAGAGACACAAGAGCTCTTACAGGAGTTCAGCCATCGGGACATGGGCAGATTCCAGCTGGTGACCACTTCCACCATAGAACGGGGCAGTTCCACATTCAGGGGCCGCGATACGGTCAGATCCCTGAAAGGAGGAGGGGGGGAAATATTACACCTGGTAGGATATAGGAAAGGACTCCAGAGTTTCATGGTTCCTCTTCCAAGGAAGCAGAGGAACATCTTGCAAATTAGATTGGAGAGATAATAGAATCAGAGTTGGAAGGGACCACCAGGGTCATCTAGTCCAATCCCCTGCAGAATGCAGGAATTTCACAACTACCTCCCCACACACACCCCCGTGACCCCTACTCCATGCCCAGAATATGGCCAAGGTGCCCTCCCTCTCATGATCTGCCTAAGGTCATAGAGTCAGCATTGCTGACAGATGGCCATCTAACCCAGGGGTGTCAAACTCATTTGTTAGGAGGGCCGGATATGACATAAATGTCACTTGGTTGGGCCGGCCATGTGCTCATATATTGTTTGCAATACAGGTTTCGGGTGGGGGGGGGGACCCACAAAGAAGCCACTGGTGCCAGAACCAGTGTTTGGACCGGGCACCGCTGTATGTCTTCTTGGAGGGGACAGTCTCTGGAGTGTGGGGATGTGTCATTTGGGGTGGTCCAAAGATTATTTTGGGGTGCAGTGTCTGTATGTGCATCTGTCCTGGGTCACCCCACTTGGGAGCCGCTGGCACAAGAACCGGACTTTGGACCAGGACCCAGCATGCGCCATCTCAAAGAGCACAGTCTCCTGAATGTGGGGGTGTATGATATGTGGTGGTCCAATCCATATTTTGGGGTGCAGGGCTCCAGTTCCTTATTCAAAACTTGTTTGCAATACAGGTTTCGGGGGGGGGACCCAAAAAGAAGCCACTGGTGCCAGAACCAGTGTTTGGACCGGGCACCGCTGTATGTCTTCTTGGAGGGGACAGTCTCTGGAGTGTGGGGATGTGTCACTTGGGGTGGTCCAAAGATTATTTTGGGGTGCAGAGCTTGTGAATTGTCCTCAAAATCATTCAGGAACTAGGAAATGTGAATAAGGAACTGGGAATAGGGAACGAACTGGGAATAAGGAACCAACTTCACCCTCCTGGTTTTGCCTTGGATTTGCCGCTCTCTAGTCTAGATGCACATTTTCCCCATCCGAATGCACAAAACTCCACGTGGGGTGGGGGAGCTTATTTTTGAGTTTTGAGAATTTGGGTGGGGAAAATGTGCATCTGGAGAGCGGCAAATCCAAGGCAAAACCTCCAGTGCGGGCGGGCGGGCGGGCGGGCGGAAGGAAGGAAGGAAGGAAGGAAGGAAGGAAGGAAGGAAGGAAAGAGGCAGAGGGGGACAGAAAAAGAGGAAGAAAGAAAAGGAGAGAGCGTGACAGAAAGGGGGAAAAGAGAAAAGCCTCCCATGCACACACCTGGTCTTGCCAGATGCCCCGTGGCCCATTGGGGCCGCAGCAAAACGCCCCCCACAGCTGACCCGCGGCCCATTGGGGGCGCAGCAAAAAAAAACCGCCCCCTAGCTGACCCACGGCCAGTTGGGGCCGCGGCAAAACGCGCCCCCGCCCCCCAGCTGACCCGTAGCCCATCCGCCCCGGGCCAACCCGGGCTCCCCAGCTGACCCACGGGCCAGATAAAAGCCCTGAAGGCCGCATGTTTGACACCCCTGATCTAACCTCTTCTTAAAAACCTCCAGGGAAGGAGAGCCCACCACCTCCTGAGGAAGCCTGTTCCACCGAGGAACCGCTCTGACTGTTAGAAAATTCTTCCTTAGAGCTGCAGACCCCCAACCATGTGTGTGTGTGTGTGTAAAGTACCGACAAGTCGCAGCCGACTTATGGCAACCCCTTTTGGGGGGGGGGGTTCATGGCAAGAGACTTACAGAGGTGGTTTGCCAGTGCCTTCCTCTGCACAGCAACCCTGGTATTCCTTGGTGGTCTCCCATCCAAATACTAACCAGGGCTGACCCTGCTTAGCTTCTGAGATCTGATGAGATCAGGCTAGCCTGGGCCATCCAGGTCAGGGGCCCCCAACCATAACAAGACACAAATATATTTCACCCTCACGTATTTTCTTTAGATTCATCCCAGCTTAACTTCAATGCCGTTAGAGCGGTTCCTCGGGAGGTGGTGGGCTCTCCTTCCCTGGAGGTTTTTAAGCAGAGGCTAGATGGCCATCTGTCAGCAATGCTGATTCTATGACCTTAAGCAGATGTTGAGAAGGAGGGCATCTTGGCCATCTTCTGGGCAGGGAGTAGGGTGTGGGGGGGAGGTAGTTGTGAACTTCCTGCATTGTGCAGGGGGTTGGACTAGACGACCCTGGTGGTCCCTTCCAACTCTATGATTCTATGATCTCTGTCGGCTGGAGATCAGTTGTAATAGAAGGATCTCCAGCCACCACCTGGAGGCTGGCAACCCTACTCCCCCCGTCCCAACAGGCAATGCAAACCAGTCACATTTATATTAATGTTTCCCAAATTACACGATTCGTTCAAAACGGCAACATGGGGAACGTCAGAGTTCTGGAAGGACAGAATCCCAGACCGCACCTGCTCCCCCCCAATTCTGGAGCATCGCTCACCATCTCAAGTGGTCCTTTTCCTCGGTGAAGCCGGCCCCCGCCAACGTGGCCGTCGTTTCGGACAGGAAGCCCACGAAGTAGTTGCTGAAGTGGAAGGAGCTGGCGCTTTCGTAGGCCCGGAGCCACCTGCGTCGGGACAATGGGAATCAGGCTGAGGCTCTGGTGAACCTCGGCACACACAAACACCCCCCCACACACACCCCGCGAGCAGGTGACAGAAGCCCTGCGAAGACTCACCTCACCGTGGTGCTCCTGACACAGTGGGGGAAGTCGGAAGGAAAGAAAGAAGAAAGAGTCAGGGGGCAAGATAGAGACCGATAATGCACTGAATTCTTTTTACAAACTGATCCACAGAACGATGGAGAGAAAAGCAGAGAAGAGCAACCAAAACGATCGGGGGACTAGAGCAACTGCCCTGGGAGGAGCAGTTAAAACGCTTAGGGCTGATTAGCTTGGAAAGAAGGCGGTTAAGGGGAGACATTAGAGGTCTATGAAATTATGCATGGTACGGAGAGAGTGGACAGGGAGAAGCTTTTCTCCCTCTCTCATAATACCAGAATGCGGGGTCATCTGCTGAAGCTGGAGGGTGAGAGATAAAAGGAATCAAAACAGATAAAAGGAAGCATTTCTTCACACAACGCAGGGTTAAACTGTGGAACTCCCTGCCCCAGGATGTGGTGATAGATGCCAACTTGGAAGGCTTTAAAAAGGAAGTGGGCATGTTCATGGAGGATAGGGCTGTCCATGGCTGCTAGTCAAAATGCATCCTGGTCATGATGCATATCTATTCTCTCCAGGATCAGAGGAGCAGGCCTATTATCTTAGGTGTTGTGGAACACAGGCAGGATGGTGCTGCTGCAGTCGTCTTGCTTGTGGGCTTCCTAGAGGCACCTGGTTGGCCACTGGGTGAACAGACTGCTGGACTTGACGGGCCTCGGTCTGATCCAGCATTGGCCTTTCTTAGGTTCTTATGGAGGATGGAGCAATCCATGGCTACTAGTCCAAATGGATACTAGTCCTGATGCATACCTATTCTCTCCAGGATCAGAGGAGCATGCCTATTATATTAGGTGCTGTAGAACACAGGCAGGATAATACTGCTGCAGTCGTCTTGTTCGTGGGCTTCCTAGAGGCGCCTGGTTGCCCACCGTGTGAACAGATTGCTGGACTTGATGGACTTTGGTCTGATCCAGCAGAGCCTTTCTTATGTTCTAAAGCCACAAAGGGCTGCAGAGTTCAGCTGCATTTGCCCCTCCAAAAAAACCAACCAAACAAACAAACGCAGGTCAATTCTCTGTTAAATTCAGGTTTTATTGGGGGGAAATGTGAGCTTTTTAATCCACAAACTGGGCATAATCCACAGCTGTTTTTCTTATAACAAGATGGGTGTTGGGACCAAAGCGGAAAGGGGTTTACAATAATACTGTAAGGTACTATTAAAATTGCAGGGGCTGTGGCTTAAGAATGGCTAACCAGACTAAAGAGATGGCTTTCCCCGTTTTTATCCCGAGATTCAGAGGTGTACAGCCCCTGTGCATGGAAGTTCTCCAGGGTTCCTGATTTTAGAGCAGACTGAGCTGAGTGTTGGGAGGTGAGTGGGTGAATTTAGTTAGATCATGAAAGGGAGGGCAGGAAGGGATGAGTCCGTGCTCATCTCTTGTGGGCCTTTCTTGCATGCCCAGGGTAATGCCAATCGCCACTTTGAGGCCAGGAAGGAATTTTCCTCCAGGCCAGATCCTGAAGGGTTTTTTCCCCCTTCCTCTGGGCATAGAGCAGGGGTCACTGAGGGAGTAGAGGGGGGAGTGAATTTCCTGCGTTGTGCAGGGGTTGGACTAGATGACCCCTGAGGTCCCTTCCGGCTCTATGTTTCTAAGGTACAGCCACGAAGCCAGACATAAACCACCACGACCCAGAGCCAGGGAAAGAGGGGCAAGCCTTCTCCAAAGCCACTGAATGACAGAGACATATATCAGGCAGGAACTAGCATGCCACCGAAGCACGAAGATGAGATACGGACCAAACGAGACGGACAAACACACCAGCCACAGAGCGGGAGGAAAGACCTCTGCAGACGTACTGTGTCACAGAACAAGCCACGATGAGACTGAACCAATGAGCCACGGGACACGCCGGCTGCTGGGCCACAGAGAAAAATGAACCATGTGAGGAAGATGATGTCAGATGAGTGGAACCGCCGCACCACGCTGCCAGCCGCTGAACAAAATGGGTTGCCGCGGACAAAAGCCACAAAAACCACAGAAAGTGCCCAGAAGTAAAGAACAACAGCAAAGAGATGGGGACCCCAGCGGCTCAAGGGAGGTGTCGCCTAGTCTGTTACCTGGTTCTGCGCTTTCTACAGCCGGCGACCGGATCCCCACAAAAAGGAAGGAGAGGGAGAGAAAAGATGAAAGGAAGGACAGAAAAAGACAAAGAAGAAAAGAAGAAGAGTTGGTTTTCATATGCCGACTTTCTCTACCACTTAAGGAAGAATCAAACCGGCTTACAATCGCCTTCCCTTTCCCTCCCCTCCCCACAACAGACACCCTGTGAGGTAGGTGGGGCTGAGAGAGCTCTAAGAGAGCTGTGACTAGCCCAAGGTCACCTAGCTGGCTTCGTGTGTAGGAGCGGGGAAACAAATCCAGTTCACCAGATTAGCCTCTGCCGCTCATGTGGAGGAGTGGGGAATCGAACCCGGTTCTCCAGATCAGAGTCCACTGCTCCAAACCACCGCTCTTAACCACTACGCCACGCTGTATACTGTGCAGCAATATAAAACCACAGTGACTATTAAACAGAATAGCTCAGTAATAATAACAACTTCACTTATAGCATTTTTATCCTACAAACCAACTCAGCCACATTGTGTGGCTTGCCGGGTAGTTAATAAATGCTCTGTTTCCGTGGTCTGTTCAGGCTAAGGAAAGTACTGTTGCATAGACCAGCTTCAGAAGTAGAAGATATCAAGGATAAAATGCCCAGGAACCCCAGCCTTGAACCATATTCCACTGAGGCTCAGGTTGTCAACCTCCAGGTACTAGCTGGAGATCTCCCGCTATTACAACTGATCCCCAGCCGATAGAGATCAGTTCACCTGGAGAAAAGGGCTGCTTTGGCAATTGGACTCTATGGCATTGAAGTCCCTCCCCTCCCCAAACCCCGCCCTCCTCAGGCTCCGCCCCCAAAATCTCCAGGTATTCAACACATGAAGCTGCTTTGGACCATCAAAGTCAGCATTGTCTACTCAGACCGGCAGTGGCTCTCCAGGGTCTCAGGCAGAGGTCTTTCACATCAACTTCTGCCTAGTCCCTTTAACTGGAGATGCCGGGGATTGAACCTGGGACCTTCTGCATGCCAAGCAGATGCTCTACCACTGAGCTATGGCCCCTCTCCATGGCTCTCAGGCGGGGGTCTTTTACATCACCTACTTGCCTGGTTCCTTTAACTGGAGATGCCGGGGATTGAACCTGAGACCTTCTGCATGCCAAGCAGATGCTCTGCCACTGAGCAATGGCCCCTCTCCATGGCTCTCAGGCAGAGGTCTTTCACATCACCTACCTGCCTGGTTCCTTTAACTGGAGATGCCGGGGATTAAACCTGGGACCTTCTGCATGCCAAGCAGATACTCTGCCTGAGAGCCATGGCCCCTTTCCATGGCTCTCCAGGGTCTCAGGCAGAGGTCTTTCACATCACCTACTCGCCTAGTCCCTTTAACTGGAGATGCCGGGGATTGAACCTGGGACCTGGAGCTGGCAACCCTAAATGAGGCCCTCCCAACTGGAAAATGTTGAATGGTTCACTTCCCCAGGAAACCATTGAGAGCACTGGGAAGCTACGTGTGTGTGTGGCGGGGGGGGGGGTGTGGATTTCCAGATCCCAAGGAACGGTTCCAAGCGCCCAACTTACCTTTTGAGCAGCTTGTAGCTGTAGAGGGGTATGAAGTAAGAGAAGAGATAGGGGGCCACGCAAGTAGATACGATAAGGCACACCAGGCTCAGGAAGCCGCTCCGGCAGACCTTCTGGAACCAGGAGAAGCTCTGTGTGGAGAGAAAGAGACAACATGGAGTCATCTTAGTTGGTTCCTTTGCACTCATTTTATGAAGACGTTTCAGAAACTGAGGTCAAATGTGTGCAGCGCTTCAGTCGTGAGACATCCACTGATTCAGGGATCCCCAATGTGTGGCAGCCGTCAGTGCCTTTCCTGGGGCTTGCCAAGTAGGGTTGCCAAACTCCAGGTACTAGCTGGAGATCACCCGCTATTACAACTGATCTCCAGCCGACAGAGATCAGTTCCCCTGGAGAAAATGGCCGCTTTGGCCACTGGACTCTATGGCGTTGAAGTCCCTCCCCAAACCCCGCCCTCCTCAGGCTCTGCCCCATTTTATCCAGGAGAACTGATCCCGATTGGATGGAGATCAGTTGTAATAGCAGGAGATCTCCAGCTAGTACCTGGAGGTTAGCAATCAAAAATAACACCTCTGTACCAATACCTAAGGTTAGAAAATAAGTACAGAAAGAGCTAATAGTATTGCGTGATAACAATGATATATTGAATATAACAACGTGCTACAAAGCCAAACAATAACACATAAAAAGCCAAACAATTGCACATGAAAAATGTCTGAATCCTTGTACAGTAACAATCAATCCAAGGTTGATGTCTTCAAATGAAGAAAAGTAGAAAGGGAGACGATCGTTTCAAATTCTTCCTCAGTCCCGTTTAGTTAATGGTGTCAAGCATATACTTATTTCTATATAAGCTTCTGTAGCTTCAATAATTCCGCTAAGATTCTTAATAAATCCCCTTCAGGGATCAATATAGCAACCATACATATTTCTATTATTTTTCAATTCCAATATAGGATATCAATATAGGATATATATTCCAATATAGGATACAAGCTACAGCTTGTATCCGATTCAGGAACGAGGAACTGTTAATATTGTCTGTGCAATTGTATCAAATGGATATCCTATATTGGAATTGAAAAATAATAGAAATATGTTCTCTAGATCAGACCACCGCTCTTAACCACCACACCATTACCAAATATTCTTTTCTCAATCTTAAAAATTACAACATCTTAAAGTTCACTATAAAGATAAGGGTATATCCCGTCCCCTAGGCCTCAAAAAGGATCTAACATCATAGCTTCTATCAAGTATCTTAAACATGCATACCTTTGATGTGTCACTACAAAATCTCTTACAAGTTACCGTTTGAATTGTTCAATTGCTTAATTACCACCTGAATAGTAATCATAAAAAGGATTCTTGAATGATCCGTCGAAGAACCTAAATTTGGCCCCTCCCCGGCAGCAAGAGCTTGCTTGTCCTGCTGGAGGGCACTCACCATTCTCCGGCTCTCCACAGCCTGCAGGTAAGTGCGGAAGCGGAACCAGGGCCCAAAGATGACCGTTCCCACAAAGTAGATGTAGCCCATGAATTCCACCGGGGAAGGGATAGACGACACCTCGCCCCGGTCCAGGTCGAAGCCCAGCGACACCGCCTTCATGGCCACGATCATCTGGGCTCCTGGGCAGAGACGGAAAAGGAGGGTGGTCGGTGTTCGTGGGGCACTTCTACAAGACGCGGCGGTCGACCCACCAGTTTGGAGGAACAAATGCAGAGGGAAATGTACGTTCGAAGAGCGCTAGCCATGGTAACTCAATGGAACCCCCATGTTCGAGAGCAGAATATCTCAGATTACCAAGTGGAGGGGACAAGCAACACGGGAAGGCCTCTGCGCCTAGCTTCTGAGCATCCCAGAGGCATCCTTCGGCCACTGACAGAAACAGAAAGGTGGATCTTGACATGATCCAGCAAGGCAATGCTTAGGTTCTTAAATCTGAACTCGCAGCTCCCCCCATCTGCTTTCTATCTACTTTCCTTTAAAAACCAAAGCCCAGTGCCTGCTCATACCCCACTATCCTGTTACGCCACAGTCATAAGGACATAAGAAAGGCCATGCTGGATCAGACCCAGGCCCATCAAGTCCAGCAGTCTGTTCACACAGGGGCCAACCAGGTGCCTCTAGGAAGCCACAAACAAGACGACTGCAGCAGCACCATCCTGCCTGTATTCCACAGCACCTGATATAATGGGCCTGCTCCTCTGATCCTGGAGAGAATATGTATGCATCATGACTAGTATTCATTTTGACTACTAGCCATGAATAACCCTCTCCTCCATGAACATGTCCACTCCCCTCTTCAAGCCTTCTAAGTTGGCAGCCATCACCACATCCAGGGGCAGGGAGTTCCACAATTTAACTGTGCGTTTCGTGAAGAAATACTTCCTTTTATCTGTTTTTAATCTCTCACCCTCCAGCTTTAGTCTTCATTGATTGTCCTGACTCACTCTTTACAGAAGAGGTCCCCAACCTTTTCGAGCCTGTGGGCACTTTTGGAATTCTGATGCAGCACGGTGGGCCCAACCACATAATGGCTGCTGCAGGAGTCGTAACCAGCCACAAAATGGTGAAGATCCTTGTGCCGTGGTGGCAGCTGCTTTAAATACAACGTTGTTGTTTTTTAAAGCTGCACAGTCAATCAAATCTCCAATGGCCAACCAGATCTCTAGTTGGGCCAGAGAAACCATCTGTGGAAAACATACCTCTCATCTTATGCCAGGTCACTGTGTCTACCATGTGCATCTCCCTGCAAGGGGTTAGAGAAGGATATCCTTGTCAATCAGTAATCTACTTTCTTTCCCTTAAAAAAAAATCCCCCTCTGTCTCTCCCAACAGTTTTGGGCACGCCAATTTAGGAAGGATGTCCAGAGGAGGGCAACAAAGATGGCGAGGGGGGTCTGTAGACCAAATCCTATGATGAAAGGTAGAAGGAGCTGGGTATGTTTAGCCTGAAGAGGAGAAGACTGAGAGGTGATATGATAACCATCTTCAAGTACTTGAAGGGCTGACATAGAGAGGAGGGTGCCGAGTTGTTTTCTGTTGCCCCAGAAGGTCAGGCCAGAACCAACGGGTTGAAATTAAATCAAAAGAGTCCATCTTTTAGAAAACCTTTCTAACAGAGTGGTTCCTCAGTGGAACAGGCTTCCTCTGGAGGTGGTGAGCTCTCCTTCCATGGAGGTTTTAAAGAAGAGATTAGATGGCCATCTGTCAGCAGTGATGATTCTATGACCTTAGGCAGATGATGATAAGGAGGGCACCTTGGCCATCTTCTGGTCACTGGGTGTGTGTGTGCGGGGGGAGGTAGTTGTGAATTTCCTGCATTGCGCAGGGGGTTGGACTAGATGACCCTGGTGGTACCTTCCAACTCTATGATTCTATGATCTCAAAGAGCTGGATGATCAGAACCTGCCAGATTCAAAAGAGCTCCACCAGCATTTCTCATGGATTTTCTCCTCCTTCCCACCCTTCTCATTGTCATGGCCAGTGGCTCAACTTTCCCCTCGATGGGTTCTCTGGAGAAGGGGTGTGTCAGTTTTCTAAACAGACAGATAGTGTGTGTACATACAAACACACGCACACACCATATCTAAAAGTCTGGTGAGAATGGGGACTCTCTGATGTTCTAAGCCGTAAATGTTTTGTGACTTTGTAGTTAGGAAGGATTCTTTGGCCCAGGCATGATAACATCTTAACATTTTTACTGCCTCTGAGTGAACGATTTGGATTATAAACCTCTTGTTGGGACCCAAGAATTTTACCGTCATCTTCTTTGGTCCGACCTCCTTCTAGAGTGGCCCAGCGTCAAGCATTCCTATGAACAGCAGAGACTTACTCTGTCAGATCTCTATCAGCAGGATCAGCTGTAATAGCAGGAGATCTCCAGCTAGTTCCTGAAGGTTGGCAACCCTATCTAGGGTGCCTTGAACCACCGCTCCATTCCCCAATCGTCCCTGCAGCGGATTGCTTACCCCGACCCTTTCCTGTACACTGCCCCCCCGGCCCCGATCCTCCGACTCACCCCATGAGCAAATAGATCAGGATCGTGATGGAGAGCAGGACGCCCCTCTGGGTCGAGTGGCGGCACAGGAACAGCACCAGGTAGCACAAGAGGCTCAGGAGGACAACCCACACCATCTGCAGCTGGAAGAAGTGGTAGAGGGCGTAGAAGCCGCCGGCCACGGTGCTGAGGTGCTTGGCGTAAGATGGCAGAGCTGTGCAGGAAAGGCCAAGCCGGAGAGAGGAAGGTCAGAGAAGGGGGAGATCCCCACCCATCCACCCTGGCTGTGAAGTATAAATCCTATAGATGTGTGTAAAGTGTCATCAAGTCGTTTCCAACTCATGGCAACCCTATGAATCAGTGTCCTCCAAAGTGTCCTATCCTTAACAGCCTTGCTCAGATCTTGCAAATTGAGGTCCGTGGCTTCCTTTATTGAGTCCATCCATCTCTTGTTGGGTCTTCCTCTTTTCCTGCTGCCCTCAACTTTTCCTAGCATGTTGGTCTTTTCCAGTGACTCCTGTCTTCTCATAATATGTCCAAAGTACGATTTAGTCACTGATAACAGTAATAGAGCGTCTTCATAGCATTGGGTCAGAAATATAGTTGCTCTAGAGGACTGTGCCCTGACCTGGATGGCCCAGGCTAGCCTGATCTCGTCAGATCTCAGAAGCTAAGCAGGGTCAGCCCTGGTTGGTATTTGGATGGGAGACCACCAAGGAATACCAGGGTTGTGTGCAGAGGAAGGCACTGGCAAACCAACTTTGTTAGTCTCTTGCCATGAAAACCCCAAAAGGGGTAGTCATAAGTCGGCTGCGACTTGATGGCACATTACACACACACACAGAGGACTGTAGCTGGAAGGGGTTGACGGTCTGTACTTACCCAACCTCCAAAGGAGACGGCATGCCAGGCACAAGAACAGGAGTGTCGAAACCTGCTCAAAACCCTGCTGAGCCGTGGGCAGCACGCAGCCGCTCAGCAGCTGCTGGTAGAATTCCTCGCGGGTGAACGTGGCCATGGCCACAACCTGGAAGAGGCAGGAGAAAAAGGCTATCGAGGGGCGAAAGGCGTCATTGAAAGGCAGGTCTCCAACCCCTCTTCAGAGATTTGCCCTCTGTTGCATTCTGCACCCATTCCGGCGCTTGCTGTGCTTGTGGGAGGAGAGACATGGGATACCCACAATCCCACTCTTTTTTTTAAAAAAAACATTTTTATTGAAAATTTAAACAATACACATACACATACATACAGTCTTGACCAGTGGTTCCCAAAGTGGGCAGTATCACCCCCTGGGGGGCAGTGGGATTAGCTGGGGGGGCACTAAGAAGCAAGGGGGCAGCAGGGGGGTGCTAGAGGTGGGCCCCTTCAACTGCGTTGCTGGATAGGGTAGGGGGGCGCTGGGGTTGAGTTTGTGGAACCAAGGGGGCAGTCAGTGGCCTGAAAAGTTTGGGAACCACTGCTCTAGACCTTCTTCCAAGGAAATCGGTAGATAATTATAAGCGAACCAGTAAATAACCAGGGAACTCTCGTTTAAATCATACAGTGGATTTAACTTAATGATGAACAACTCTAAGTTACATATATAAGCATCTTGCTCTTTAACTGTACCAATCTTCTAATTATCCGGAACTCTAAATTATAAAGTTATAAACAGTGTCTGGCATTGCTACACTTGGTTAAACTTGTCATTTCTACTTTGACGCTTCTGTAAATTATTTCTCCATATTTTACTGCCTACTTTCCCCATTTATTTCTTGTTCAACTATCTTCATTTATCCTCAACACAATCCCACTCTTAATCTCTCAACTGTCCTTACTCAGGAGTTGTAGGCTTTGTTGGGCATGTGGACACTTTTGGAATTTCGAGATGGGGGGGCATAGGGTTGCCGAGTTCCTCTTTGCCACCAGCGGGACGTTTTGGGGGCGGAGCCCGAGGAGGGCAGGTTTTGGGGAGGGGAGGGACTTCAATGCCATGGAGTCCAATGGCCAAAGCGGCCATTTCCTCCAGGGGAACGGATCTCTATCGGCTGGAGATCAGTTGCAATAGCAGATCTCCAGCTAGTACCTGGAGGTTGGCAACCCTAGGGAGGCACCACTATAAAACACCTGCTACAGGGGATAATCACAAAAACGGCTTCCATGTGGAAAGTGCAGTCAAGTCGCAGGTGACTTATGGCAACCCTGCAGGGTTTTCAAGGCAAGAGACAGAGGTGATTGGCCATTGCCTGACCTAGATAGGACAGGCTAGGGCTGATCTCAGAAGCTAAGCAGGGTTGACCCGGCTTAGTACTTGGAGGGGCAACCCCCCCCCCCCAAGAAAGTCCAGGCTCACTACACACGGGCAGGCAATGGCAAACCACCTCTGAACGTCTCTTGCCTTGAAAACCCTACAAGGCTGCCATACGTCGGCTGCGACTTGAGAGCAAAAAACAAACCAACCCAAAAACAGAGACCAAATTCATTCCCTACAATAGGCGGAAGACGGTCTTGCAAATGGACACCTGCAAAATGCATCAGCTGACACAAGTTGTTTCTAGGTCTCCTACATTGGGGAGGGGCCATGGATCAGTGGTAGGGCCTCTGCTTGGCATGCAGAAAGTCCCAGGTTCAGTCCCCGGCATCTCCAGTTAAAGGGACTAGGCAGGTAGGTGATGTGAAAGACCTCTGCCTGAGATCCTGGAGATCTGCTGCCAGTCTGAGTAGACTTTGATGGACCAAGAGTCTGATTCAGTATAAGGCAGCTTCTTTTTGGGAGAGGCTGTGGCTCAGTGGTAGAGCCTTTTCTTGGCATGCAGAAGGTCCCAGGTTCAATCCCCGGCATCTCCAGTTAAAGGGACTAGGCAAGCAGGAGAGGTGAAAGACCTCTGCCTGAGACCCTGGAGAGCTGCTGCCTGTCTGAGTAGACTTTGATGGACCAAGAGTCTGATTCAGTATAAGGCAGCTTCATGTGTTCATATGAATCATTTGCGATCAATAAAAAACTATCTTTTTAAAAGAGAGGGTTTGCCAACCTTTGTAAAACATCCTCTGCGAAATCATTTAGAGGCAATTCTTAACTCTTCCCCAGGCAACCATATGAATGGCTACAGAGACCTGGTTTTGGAGCAGGAATAAACATGACCTCTAAAAAAAGAGCTACAGAAAAATGTGAAATAAGACAAAAGAATGGTAAGACGCAGCAGATGAGGAAAAGATGATGAGGGATGTATAATGGTTGAACAAAAAGCTGTCAGACAGAGAAAAGCTTGATTGGGATAAGAACATAAGAAAGGCCCTTCTGGATCAGACCAATGCCCATCAAGTCTGGCAGGCTGTTCACACAGGGGCCAACCAGGTGCCTCTAGGAAGCCCACAAGCAAGATGACTGCAGCAGCATTGTCCTGCCTGTGTTCCTCAGCATCTAATATAATAGGCACGCTCCTCTGATCCTGGAGAGAATAGGTATGCATCATGACTAGTATCCATTTTTACTAGTAGCCATGAATAGCCCTCTCCTCCATGAACATGTCCACTCCCATCTTAAAGCCTTCTCGAGTTGGTGGCCATCACCACATTATGGGGCAGGGAGTTCCACAATTTAACTGTGCGCTGTGCGAAGAAATACTTCCGTTTATCTATTTTGAATCTCTCGCCCTCCAGCTTCAGCAGATGACCCCGGCGTTCTGGTATTAAGAGAGAGGGAGAAAAGCGGTGTTTCCCAGGCTGTGCTGCAGCTTTAAACCACGAGAGTAAAAGAGATCAGATTTAGCATCCTCCAGAGCAAAAAGGGGCTCTGGGTAATTCAGGGGGCATCAAAGATTGACCATCTAGGGGGGATTTTAAGCCGCGGAGACCAGGAAGGCTGCATGTTTTGTATGGAGCCTTGCGGCAGCCCAGGCCAACCAAGAGGCTATTAAGATTACATTAGGAGTTATGAAGTGAGGACTCATGAAGAGAGCCCTTCACAATCCCTGCCTCACCCCTGCCTTGAGAGACCAATTGCATTTGCATAATAGGCACACTCCTCTGATCCTGGAGAGAATAGGTACGCATCATGACTAGTATCAATTTTTACTAGCAGCCATGAATAGCCTTCTCCTCCATGAACATGCCCACTCCCCTCTTCAAACCTTCCAAGTTGGCAACCATCACCACATCCTGGGGCAGGGAGTTCCACAATTTAACTATGCGTTGTGTGAAGAAATACTTCCATGGCTGAGCAAACAGCAGGGTGGCCAGGAGGTAGGGTAGCCAACCGCCTGGAGGAAAATGCTCTGTCCCTTTAAGAGAAGCTTAATGGGATGATATATACCAGGTGTATGTTAGTTACCGTCAGCTGCCCACTGCAACATATCAAGCCTCTGTTAAAGGGACAGAGCCTTTATCTCCAGGCCTGTTGGCAACCCTCCTGGGAAGAGGACATTACTCCAAAATGTCTTTGCCGCTCAGTGACCTGATGTTATACACACAAGATTAGGGTTGCCAGCTCCAGGATGGGAAATTTCCAGAGATTTTGTGGTGAAGTGTGGGGAGGGAAAGAGGCCTCAGCCATAGAGTCCCACCCTCCAAAGCAGCCTTTTCTCCAAGGGGGGCAAGATCTCTGTTGTCTGGAATTCAGTGGTCATTCCGGGGGAACTCCAGGTCGTACCTGGAGGCTGGCAACTCTCCACAAGAAAAAGAAGAAAATGCTGGATGGTAGGAAGAAATAAGTGGAAATTGGATGTATTTATTTATAAAAAGATCTGCAAAGTTCCCAGACTGATTCAAACAAAGGAAACTCATCACCAGGACATGAACCTATGTCTGAATAGGGCAGCCATTCACTTTCCTTCCCCTGTCCAGAGCGTTAACCCACACCAAACCCCAGGGGACGCTGGCTCACTTTCCTAAGAGCCTTGGTTTCTTGGCTAAGAAGAGTTGGCTTTTCTATGCCGACTTTCTCTACCACTTAAGGCAGAATCAAACCATCTTACAATCACCTTCCCTTCCCCTCCCCACAACAGACACCCTGTGAGGTAGGTGGGGCTGAGAGAGTGTGACTAGCCCAAGGTCACCCAGCTGGCTTTATGTGTAGGCGTGAGGGAACCAACCGGATTCACCAGATTAGCCTCCGCCGCTCACGTGAAGGAGTGGAGAATCAAACCCGGTTCTCCAGATCAGAGCCCACCGCTCCAAACCACCGCTCTTAACCACTATACCACACTGGCTCTGAGGAGAGAGGTATTGGTGGGAACCCCTTTTGCATCGGGCCTGCCAATCCAGATAGGGTTGGAGCAGGAGAAGAAATGGGATCTCTGCCCTCCAGGGATGCAGTCAGTGGTGGATCACTATGAAACTAATGAAGCTTAAGCTTCAGGGCCCCTTATCCCGGAGGGGCCCTGAAGCAACTTTTTTGTTTAATGAGTGAATTTTCCAACAAAATCGATGGAGTATTTTAAAAGTGTCTGTTATTAACATAAGGCTATTTTAGTGATAGAATCATAAGCCAATGGGTTGAAGTACTTAATATTGACCTTAGAATATATTAACACATGAAGCTGCCTTATACTGAATCGGACCCTTAGTCCATCAAGGTCAGTATTGTCTACTCAGACCAGCAGCGGCTCTCCAGGGTCTCAAGCAGGGGTCTTTCACATCACCTACCTTCTTGGTCCCTTTAACTGGAGATGCCGGGGATTGAACCTGGGACCTTGTGCATGGCAAGCAGACACTTTACCACCGAGCCACAGCCCCTCCCCAATATACTCCTGGATGTCTTTACATGAACACATGAAGCTGCCTTCTACTGCATAGGACTCTTGGTCCATCAGAGTCAGTATTGTCTACTCAGACTGGCAGCGGCTCTCCAGGGTCTCAGGCAGAGGTCTTTCCCATCACCTACTCGCCTAGTCCCTTTAACTGGAGATGCCAGAGATTGAACCTGGGACCTTCTGCATGCCGAGCAGATGCTCTACCACTGAGCCACAGTCTCTCCCAATATGCTCTAATCCCCATTTCATATGGCCTCCCTGTAATTGGTCAAATTTTAAAATGTTCTTGGGGGGCTTGCAGCGCCCGAACCTCTAGCTGTACAGGCTTGCTGAGCTCGCCAGAATCTATTCATAGACTACGTTTTAGCAGCTGGATCCTCGAATCCTTCGTTGGCGCACGACTTAATAGTTCTATAGCTCAGCCCTTAGGCTAGAGCCGGTCGGAACCATGAAAAAGACATCCGAATTCTCAATTCAGGCTGCGCTCGTCTTGCTTGTGCATTTTAACCCCCCCCCCCCAAAACCAGATTTTTCACCTTATTATCCTAACAAGCCCCCTCTGATGACCTCCTACCTCTCTGTCAGAGAAGGAACCAATGCATCTGCCATAGGACAGCCCCACTGAAGAAGATAACTGCGGTTACCCAGACCTCGGGGCTGGTTGCGAAGGGGGCCCCTATCACAGTTCAAGCTTCAGGGTCCCAAAAATGTACGTCCGCCACTGGATGCAATAGGGGGGAGAAATCCTTTGCAGATTCCTGTCCCGCTCCTGTGTTGCAGAAGGCCTGGTGAGAGAGGAGCATTATTCTCTTCTCTTCCTCCACCCTGGCTCGCGCCTGGTCCCCATTAGGCCAGCTGTTCCCCTGGCTCATCCAGATGTGCATCTTAAAGAGACCGGCACCGGATTCTTCCCAACTCACCTGTAAGCTTTTCCTCCACCACCCTCTTTTTTTTGGGGGGTCCTGGGGCAGCGTGTCAGTTTCCTCTCTTTACCCTTCCAAAGGAATAAAAATCAAAAGATGCCGGAGAGGGGAAAGCGGGGTGGGGGTGGGAAAGAGGGGAAATAATCCCTTTTAAAACTGCGGGGGGAGGACCCTCTCGGGCGACCAATAGGAATGCCGACGAGGAACCGTGCGGCCAATGGGATGGAAGGCATGGGGCGGGCAGAAGAGGGCAGCGAGCAGGGGGGAAGGGGGATAGAAGATTCTCTCTGTTCTCTAGGCGTTCCCGGGTTCGATTCCCAGCAGCCCTCTTTTCCTGCCTCTTCCCTACCCAGCAAAAGCATTGGCTAGAAACTGGAAAGTCATGGAGTAAAAAATGGAAGCTAGTTCTTTCTCTCTCTCTTTTTTTCTTCCTTCCCATGCAAAAACATTGGGGGTTACCGCACCTGGTATTCCCAGCGATGTATGAAGAGTTTGAAACTGTTATAAAAAATATTGTTCGCACTTTGTTTGGCCCCTTGAGCTGTGAAGACGTCTTCCAACCATTTTTGAGCCGTGGCATCCAAAACCCCTTTTAAAGCGATGTTTTTTTTATAACATTTCCAAACTCTTGATACATCGCTGGGAATAACTAGTGCGGTAACAGCCAGGGTTTTTGGATACCGCGGCTTATAAAAGGTTGGGAAACGTCTTCACAGCTCAAGGGGCCAAACAAAGTGCGAACAGTATTTTTTATAACGTTTTCAAACTCTTAATACATCGCTGGGAATACATAGAAAGTGCGAACAGTGTTTTTTATAACAGTTTCAAACTCTTAATACATTGCTGGGAATATAAGTGCGGTAACCCCCATTGGCTAGAAACTGGAAAGTCATGGAGCAAAAAAATGGAAGCTAGTTTTCTTTCTTTCTTTCTTTCTTTCTTTCTTTCTTTCTTTCTTTCTTTCTTTCTTTCTTTCTTTCTTTCTTTCTTTCTTCCTTTCCTTTCCTTTCCTTTCCTTTCCCTCTTTCCCTCTTCCTTCCCTCCCTCTGATAGGGATACGCCATATTAGATCTTGAAGCAATCCTTTTCTGTATTAGATTTTGTATTAATCCATGCTTTGATTACACTTTGTCCTACTGGGCAGGAACGTTATGGAAAGAATGCAGACTGGCAAGGTAGCTGGTATAGCGAACAAGATGCTTAGATAGAAGGCCTGTAGCGCCAACAGAGATCTAAGGCATATTGTTTATGGAACCTCGCAAGGATAGTGGTTCTCCGGAGGCTACGCTAGAAGAACGTCGGTCTTAAAACAATGATAATCTGATGATGACCATCTGACATCTATGCTTATCAGTAGAACACACATTTCAAAGAAGACCCAAACAACCAATGTATTGCCAGTCCACATTCCAACACTGACTATACTAACTCAGGTGTCGCTAGTACGTTTTTTATGTCACGTACTGCTATATGTAACGTGCAAGTCATAATGTTGTCTTACCATACACCAGCAAAAAGGTATATACGGTGACATTATGCTCGTGTCAAATGCGCACTGTCTTAGCAACCCATTGCGTTGCGGGCAGTGGCCTATTATGCATAATCAATCTTTTTTTCTTAACCAGTTTGTGTGTCTGGCTATTTGACTTGGGACAAAAGCACCAAGGCCCGAACCTTAGCGTAACCTACGGGTGGCACTAACACCTCCTTACCCTTTTTTCTTTCTTCCTTTCTTTCTTTCTTTCTTTTCTTTCTTTCTTCCCTACCTACCTACCTACCTACCTACCCTTTCTTTCTCTTCCTTCCCTCCCTACCCTTCCTTCCTTCTTCCTTCCCCTTTCTTTTCTTTCTTTCTCTCTCTTCCCTCCCTACCCTTCCTTTTCTTTCTTTCTTCCCTCCCTACCCTTTATTTCTTCTCTCTTTCTTTCTTCCTTCCTTCCTTCCCTCCTCTTTTTCTTTCTCTTCCTTCCTTCCCTACCTTGCAAAAGCATTGGCTAGAAACTGGAAAGTCATGGAGATTGAACCTGGGGCCTTCTGCATGCCAACACTGAGCCACGGCCCCTCCCCTTTTGGGGGTAGAGCCTGGGGAGGGCGGGGTTTGGGGAAGGACCTTGGCATGGTGCAATACCATAGAGTCCACCCTCCAAAGCAGCCCTGTTCTCCAGTGCGACTGACCTCCAGGCTGGAGATCAGTCATAATTCCGGGAGATCTCCAGGCCCCACCTGGAGGTTGGCAACCTTCGTGCATAAGCAGCACACCTTGGGAAAAGACTAATTGAATGCCCCCACGGCTGCTCGATTGATATATGCAGCTAAATGGAAGACAGTTGAGATACCAGATAAAAAAGACTGGATAAAAAAGATGCTGGAACTGACCGAGATGGCGAAGCTTACAGCTTTGATAAATCAGAATGATAATGAACAATTTTTTGGGGGGAATGGGAGGATTGGAGAACGTACTGTGAAAATTATTTTTTAACGGGACCATTTAAAGGATACTCTTTGATCTAACCCCTTATTTATACTTTGTATTAATTTTTGTATTAGGTATTGATTTAATACTGTTTGATACGATAAGAACTAAAATTAATTAAAGATTAATTAAAATTAATAAGATTAATTAAAATAATATTGGGATTAGTTCCGTTAGCAAAAGTTTATACAATTAAATTTTGGATGGGAGAGGGGGAAGTCATTTGATTGTTATATTAGAAATATTATTTCTTTTCTTTTTTATTATTATTACTACGCTATTTGTTTCTGTATATATATTAAATGAGAAAAATAAAAAAAAATATTTAAAAAAAAAGAAAAAGACTTAATTGCAACCTCTCTTGTTGCAACCTCTCTTTCTCTCCTTAAAACATTTCCTATTTCTTTGCAAAGCCCCTCCCTCCGCCCCGCTTCCAGACAGAGCACGCTTACCAACCCCCTCCGTGGCCCCACAATGGACTTACCTTGGCTTCAGCCAATCGTCTTGCCGGGATGCCCCGTGACGTCCCTTCCGAAGGGCAGGCTGAAGACGGACGCCCCGCCCAACCTCCCGTTCAGGCAACCTGATTGGCTGGCAGGGCTTCATTGGGTGGAGTTTTGAGACCCGCTTATAGTGGCTGCAAGGTGAGCTGGGTTTTTGTGCAAGCGGCGCGGAGGAGGTAAGAGGCGGCAGGGTTGGGATCTGCGACTTAGGTACTTAAAAAAACAACACACACCTTAGATTGTGGGGAGAATGCACTCTGTGCATGCTCGGAGGCGCTGCTGCTCATTTTCATTTCATGAGCTTTCAAGGCAAGAAGAAGGAGAGCTGGTTTTTATATGCCGGCTTTCTCTGCCTTTTAAGGCGAGTCAAACTAGCTTGCAGTCGCTTTCCCTTCCCCTCCCCACAGCCGGATTGTGGGGAGAATGCACTCTGTGCATGCTCAGCGGCGCTGCTGCTCATTTTCATTTCATGAGCTTTCAAGGCAAGAAGAAGGAGAGCTGGTTTTTATATGCCGGCTTTCTCTCTGCCTTTTAAGGCGAGTCAAACTGGCTTGCAGTCGCTTTCCCTTCCCCGCAACCGGATTGTGGGGAGAACGCACTCTGTGCATGCTTGGAGGCGCTGCTGCTCATTTTCATTTCATGAGCTTTCAAGGCAAGAAGAAGAAGAGCTGGTTTTTATATGCTGGCTTTCTCTGCCTTTTAAGGCGAGTCAAACGGGCTTGCAATCGCTTTCCCTTCCCCTCCCCACAACTGGATTGTGGGGAGAATACACTCTGTGCATGCTCAGCCGCGCTACTGCTCATTTCATGAGCTTTCGAGGCAAGAAGAAGAGTTGGTTTTTATATGCCGGCTTTCTCTACCATTTAAGGCAGAATCAAGCCGGCTTACCATCACCTTCCCTGCCCCTCCCACAACAGACACCCTGTGAGGTAGGTGGGGCTGAGAGAGTTCAGAGAGAACTGTGACTAGTCCAGGGTCACCCAGCTGGTGGCAGCTCTCGGGATCTTAGTAGAGATCTTTCACATCACCTTCTACTTACTCCAGGGATTGAACCTGGGTTCTTTTTATTGGTTTTAAATGGGTAGTTTTTATGTATTTTACTGTGTTTTGCTGCTGTTTGCAGTGTAGGATGTCTTGAGTGCCTATAAGGTAGAAAGGTGGCTAACAGATAAGTAACTTTTAGCTAGAGATGCCAGGGATTGAACCTGGGACCTTCTGCGTGCCAAGCAGATGCTCTGCCACTGAGCCACACCCCCTCCCCAAATATGGTTACAGAGATGCTTGAAAAGAATGCATGAATGACAGGCTAGCCCATTAGAAACAATGGGACAGACTGCCCAGCCTATTGAAGGTAATGGGAGCCTGGATTGCCAGTTGACTTGCATGGGCTCCTTTGAAATACATTACAGCACAAAAAGAGTCGCAAAGAAAATGTGTAACGGGTTTTCCAGTAAGGTCTCTTAATCTGGGGAACCGGTTTCGATTCCCCACTCCTCCACATGAGCGGCGGAGTCTAATGTGGCAACCCGGATTGGTTTCCCCACTCCTACACACGAAGCCTGCTGGGTGACCTTGGGCTAGTCACACAGTTCAAGGCTTCGCAAGACAGGCGGAGTTGCAAAAGGCAGGCGTTTCAAAAGGTGTTCTCAAGAGCTGACCTCCTCCAGCATCAAATTCAGGCATATAAAATCCATACCTATAGAATAGTCCAAGGATCAGTGTGATGTAATTGCAGGGAGGATGACCGTAAACGAGGAGCACGCCGAGCGTATCTACTCAAGATAGAGCCATTCCCAGAGTCACAAATCAAGGCTACTTTCCAGCTGTGAACCCAGTGATAGCAAAATATAGTGCCAGCGAGGCCAAAGCCTGAACCACTGTAGGAAAGGCATACTTTCTTGACACTCCCAGGTTTCCTTGCTATCAAAGGCCAGTGAAGGTGAAAGTCCTCTTTCCGTTGAAACCATTTCCCCTCTCCGCTGCGCCATGAATCACTAATATGACATTCTAACTTAAGTCAACCCCTTTGGGGAGCCAGCTTGGTGTAGTGGTTAAGAGCGGTGGTTTGGAGCGGTGGACTCTGATCTGGAGAACCGGGTTTGGTTCCCCGCTTTGCCACACGAGCGGTGGAGGCTCATCTGGTGAACTGGATTGGTTTCCCCACTCCTACATGTGAAGCCAGCTGGGTGACCTGGTGCTAGTCTGTTGTGGGGAAGGGAAGGCGAATGTAAGCCGGTTTGAGTCTTCCTTAAGTGGTAGAGAAAGTCGGCATATAAAAACCAACTCTTCTTCTTCTTTTGAGGTCTAAAGTGGCAGCAAAAATAAGTAAGGAAACTGATCTCTGTCACCTGGAGACCAGTTGTAATTCCAGGACATCGCCAGCCACAACCTAGAGGTTGGCAACCCTAAACAGAACACCTGTCTCTTCACAACACTACTGAGGTAGAATCATAGAGTTGGAAGGGACCCCCGGGGTCATCTAGTCCAGGGCTTAAACTTTTTCGCGGCCCCGTTTAGCCCGAGAATTTTTTACGCGACCCCGGGTATATAGGCATATAAAATAGGTATGCAAATCAAACATTTACTGATAATAAATCATTTTTTTTACGACTCCCACAGTCAGATATGCGACCCCATATGGGGTCGCAACTCACAGCTTAGGAAGCTTTGATATAGTCCAACCCCCCGGACAATGCAGGAAATACACAACACGAAACCCAAACTCAGTTAGAGCTGTTCTTCAGTAAAACAGGCTTCCTCGGGAGGCGGTGAGCTCTCCTTCCCTGGAGGTTTTTAAACCGAGGCTAGATGGCCATCTGTCGGCAATGCTGATTCTATGACCCTAGGCAGATGATGAGAGGGAAGGCATCTTGGCCATCTTCTGGGAGTGGAGTAGGGGGTCACTGGTGTGTGTGTGTGGGAGGTAGTTGTGAATTTCCTGCATTGTGCAGGGGGTTGGACTAGATTACCCTAGTGGTCCCTTCCAATATTATGATTCAAACCTTCACAGGTACCTTTACCGGTGTTACACGCAAAGGTCTTAGAAAGGGACAAAATGTTACAAGTACCAACACTGTTCTTCCTTTTTACAGGTGGTACATTGCTTCTCTGTCTTGGGAACCTGGTTTAACTTTCCTCCTTGGCAGCCATGGGTCTGGAAGCCAAGCCCCTCGCCGTCCCCCACCCCTACTGGCCTCGGGACTTGGAAATCCAGCACTACGTCCCCAACGACCGCCCCATGTGGCAGATCTTGGCGTTCCTGTTCTCCGTTTCGGGGGGCCTCCTGATCCTGACTTGGCTGGTAGTGAGGTGGTGGAGCCGGAAGGACGCCCCCTTTGGGACGTGGCGCTCCTTGGCTCTCTGCTGGTTCATGATCTGCGGTTTCATTCATGGGGTCATCGAGGGCTGGTTCAGCCTTTACCACACGGAGATTGCGGGGGATCTGTCCTTCCTCTCACAGCTGTGTAAGTTGCCTTGGGATAGGTTAGGGGGGTGGGTGTGCAGACGCAGGGCATCTGGGCCCTGTCTCCAGCTGGGGACGGTGTGGCAATGTGGATATATAATGGGGAACTAGGAATTCGGCCATGGTCGTGGGTTGTGGTGCAAAATGGGGTGGAGACCTTTGCAGTTTTGCACTGGGAGGGCAAGAAGGGTACAGAACTATGAACGCTTTTGTGTACGCCCCCCCAGTACATTCTCCCCCTCTTCTCTTAAAGTGCTACTGATTCTTCACAGGTAGGTGCTTTCATAGAATCGTAGCATTGGACGGGACCACCAGGGTCATCTAGTCCAACCCTCCTGCATAATGCAGGAAATTCACAACTACCTTTCTACGCAGGGACAGGCATGCTTAGTTTCCCTCTTGCTGAAGCTGCTGGTACAGCCCTACAGCAGTGGGGCTTCCACATGGCCGGTTTCCCTATAGTATCCCTGCTCTGGATACCCAGCCACAGCCCCCACCCCCTGCTATAATACTGGTGTACATGTTGTAATATGTATTGGTGTGCATTATAAGTGATGTTCTTACACCACTGCTTGGCTTTATTGGCAGGAGAAAGGGGGTATATAATATTTGTATTTTTTTTTAAGTAACTACGCTTTAAGAACCAGAGCTATTTTAAATTAGATTTCTTTATTTCTTTATCGCAATAGAGGCAAACAGCTCTATTTTGCATTCTGAAATTAATGTTGTTCTTAAAGCAGTAAATAAGCATTCATGACTGTTAAAAGGTAAGGGTAGTCCCCTGTGCAAGCACTGGGACATTGCTGACCCATGGGGTGACGTCACATCCCAGCATTTACTAGGCGACAATGTTTAATGGGTGGTTTGCCATCACCTTCCTGGCTCGTCTCTGCTTCCCCCCCCCCCCCCCGGCAAGCTGGTTACTCATTTTACCTACCTCGGAAGGATGGAAGGCTGAGTCAACCTTGAGCCGGCTACCTGAAACCGACTTCCGTCGGGATCGAACTCAGGACGTGAGCAGAGCTTTTGTCTGCAGTACTGCAGCTTACCACTCCGCACCAGGGGGCACCAACTCATGAATGTTGGTCGCTAATTAAATGTTCTGTAGGAGTCAGGGGGATGCTTTTGAGCCTCTACTTATTGTAACCAAGATTTCTGTTATGTTCTCTCTCCTGATGTTACAGGGAAGGAATATGCCAAAGGAGACAGCAGATACATCATGTGAGTATCTCTATGGAGTTGTGCAGGTGAGGTTGTCGCTGCGTTTCTGTTCCCTCGGTATGGCGCAAATGAAGAAAATTATTAGGGAGAGGCTGTGGCCCAGTGGAAGAGATTCTAGTTTGCATGCCGAAGGCCTCAAGTTCAGTTCCTGGCATCTCCAGTTAAAAGAATCAGGATTTAAGTGACTTGAAGTGCCTCCTTCTGAAATCCTGGAGAGCCATTGCCGGTGAGAATATAACATATCAGTATAAGGTAGCTTTGTGTATTCCTGCAAATACCCAGCTCTAAAGCTTGAGGAAAAAAAGACCTAAAACGCATAAAGCGGAGCCTTTAATTATAACTCACCTAACTTTCCTTCTCTTTATTGCCTTGGATGATTCTCTGTTGCAAAACATGGCCTTTGTGGTCTCCAATGTATGGGATGTTATTTTTCCATAGCAGCTTAAGGTTTTCTGTATTCATAGAATCCAAGAATTGCAAGGGGCCATACAGGCCATCTAGTCCAACCCCCTGCTCAACGCAGAATCAGCCTAGAGCATCCCTGACAAGTTCTTGTTAGCCATTTGTTGCCGTTTTATTTTACTAACTTTTTACTATAAAGGTAGTCCCCTGTTCAAGCACCGGGTCATTACTGACTCATGGGGTGACGTCACATTCCGACGTTTACTAGGCAGACCATGTTTTACGGGGTGGTTTGCCAGTGCCTTCCCCAGTCGTCTACCACTTTACCCCCAGCAAGCTGGGTACTCGTTTTACCGACCTCGAGAGTATGGAAGGCTGAGTCAACCTTGAGCTGGAGACCTGAAACTGACTTCCGCCGGGATCGAACTCAGGTCGTGAACAGAGCTTTGGACTGCAGTACTGCAGCTTACCGCTCTGCGCCATGGGGCTCTTTTTAACTCTTTACTATTTACTTACTCTTTACTATACACAAATGAAAGACTGGTGTTGGCCAGTTCCATGTGGGTTAAAAAGGTGCTATTTTGGGATCCTTTGTGACTTCAGGTTTTTCCCTTCCCTCTGCAGATCGGACAACTTCACCGTTTGCATGGAGACCATCACGGCTGTTCTCTGGGGGCCTCTCAGCCTCTGGACAGTGCTAGCCTTCCTTTGGCGCCATCCTCATCGATATCTGCTGCAGCTGACGGTATCACTAGGTAGGTAGACTGCTGGACACAATGCGCTTTGGTCTGATCTGGCATGGCTCTACTATTACTTCCTCCTCTTTTTTTTCTTCTTCCTTTATCCTTCTCTCTCTGACAAACACCATCAGTTCAGTAAAACTGTATGTGTGTGAAACTGTCACCATTTTAAAACAGTTCTGTTTTCCCTTGCTGTAAATAAGGTTAAAGGTAAAGGTCCCCTGTGCAAGCACCAGATCATTCCTGACCCATGGGGTGACGTCACATCCTGACGTTTACTAGGCAGATTGTGTTTACGGGGTTGTTTGCCATTCCCAGTCATCTACACTTTACCCCCAACAAGCTGGGTCCTCATTTTACCCTCGGAAGGATGGGGGCCTGGGTCAACCTTGAGCCGGTTACCTGAAACTGACTTCTGTCGGGATCGAACTGAGGTCGTGAGCAGAACTTTGGATTGCAGTACTGCAGCTTACCACTCTGCTCCACGGGGCTCTCTGCTGTAAATAACCAACACTTTATTACATTCCTTGCCTCTTCCATCATACCACTAAGATTGAGCCCTTTTAAGGAAGAGCCAATTTAGGTGGTTTGTGGACTTCTGGTTTTTAGTCTGGTTTGTGGGCTTCTTAGAGGCCCCTGGTTGGCCACTGTGTGAACAGACTGCTGGACTCGATGGACCTAGGTCTGATCCAGCAGGGCTTTTCTTATGTTCCTATTGATGACAGGTCTACTAGTCCTTGGCTACCAGTCCAAATTGATACTAGTCATGATGCATACCTATTCTCTCCAGGATCAGAGGAGCATGCCTGTTACATTAGGTGCCGTGAAATGCAGGCAGGACAATGCTGCTGCAGTCTTCTTGCTTGTGGGCTTCCTGGAGGCACCTGGTGGGCCCCTGGGCTTGATGGGCCTGGGTCTGATCCAGCAGGGCCTTTCTTAATGTTCTTATGGAAACCAGCAAGGAAAATAACTTCCAAGTAGCCCACTTGCCCACAGCCAGGAAGGCAAACTGTAACAGGGATGGAGAAGCAACAGGAAGGAGAAGGTCAGAAAGGGCAGGACAAGGGAATAGGAGGGAAGCATAGTGTTGGAAGGGACCACTAGTCTAACCCTCTGCACAATGCAGGAAATTCACAACTACCTCCCTCCCACACCCCCAGGGACCCCTACTCCATGCCCAGAAGATGGCCAAGGTGCCCTCCCTCTCATCTGCTTAAGGTCATAGAATCAGCATTGCTGACAGATGGCCATCTAACCTCTTCTTAAAAACCTCCAGGGAAGGAGAGCTCACCACCTCCCAAGGAAGCCTGTTCCACTGAGGAACCGCTCTAACTGTGTTTGGCTCTTGTGTTGTGAATTTCCTGCATTGTGCAGGGGGATGGACTAGATCAAAGCTTCTTAAACTGTGGGTCACGACTTATATGGGGTCGCGTATATGAAGGTGGGTGGGGGTCGCAAAAAATTTGATTTATTATCAGTAAATGTTTGATTTGTATACACTGAGGAAGTGTGTGGGGGATTCCGGATGTCTTCCCCCCCCTCCTCTAATCACTCTTTTTGCCTCCCTGCCTTTAAACACCCGCCCCCCAGGTCAGCTGTATGGAGACATTCTTTACTTCTACACCGAGTATCGCGACGGTTTCAGCCACAGCGAAATGGGACACCCCATCTACTTCTGGTTCTATTTCGTCTTCATGAACGGCTTGTGGGTGCTCATCCCTTCTCTTCTCATCCTGGATGCCTGGAAGCACCTCAGTGCCAGCCAGAGGGCAACCGACGCCAGCAAGTCGAAGAGACACTAACCAACCTTCCCGGGAGGTCAGGGTGGCCAGCAGCTCCGTCACTGCGGGGTTGGGATGGCATCGTAACTCTTCAGGGCTTGGTTTGGCCCCTCTCTGCCCTATTGCCCTGGGGGGTTAGTCCTCCTCAACCATCTCTCACAGGTCCCTTCTGCATTCGAGCCTGAGATAGCTCAAGCAACATAACTGCTGAGGCACTGCTCGCCACTTCTTCCCACTTGGGAATTGGGTAGCTTTTTTCTTTTGGTACGCGTTAATGGAGCCACAAAGGGACGGGCTGTAAGCGACGGAGAACCATTTGCCCTTCTTCCACGGAATAAGACCTGTGTTAAAGCTGTGGCCTCCCGCAGCAGTGTCACCCGTTTAATTGTATTTTGTGTAAATTGCCTTGGGGGTCCTTCTGGAGGGAAAGGTGGTGTGGGATATCCCACCAGCCAGTAGAGCTCAGTCTCCCTTCTAGCCACACAGCTCTAAACATTTCAGCCAGAAGGCACAGCCTTTGGCCCGGTGTCCTCTTTCTGTGCTCGGCCTTTCTATCTATCTCCTGGTCTTGGACCGATGTGATTTTTAACCTGGGGGAGAGACACGGAGCTGTGTTGTGAGACCTGTGTGCATTGGGCTGTTCCAATGGTAACAAGAACCCTGCTTGGCTCCTGGAAGCCTTTTTGTGTGTTAAACTCGAGGCAAATGGCCGATGAAGTCTTATCTGCTAGTAGAATGGAGCTGTTATCTGCCGTAATCTGCTAGTAGAATGGAGCCATTTCTGCTGCAGGACCCCTGAAACTGAATTAAAAGCTGCTTTAAAAATCAATGAAATCTGCAAACCTATTAGGTGACATCAGTTTGAAATAGAGTGGCCAGTCCTGTAGCTCTGATAAAGGAATAGAATACGAAGCAGTTCCAGGCCTTTTTCCTTGCTGTGGGAAATGTACATATTGCAGAAAGAGTGGCTCCTTTTTAATGAAATTAGATCTTGGATGCTGAAGGAACTGTATTGACCAAACATACGCAAGTACTCTGATTTGTTATAATGTGTTACTGAAGGGTTGGCTGATCATATAATAAAGATGATGATGAGTGTGGGGCCAAAGTAGAGGCCAGGTAGGATAACGGGAGGTGGGGTCTCTTTCCATGGAATTGCTGGGGGCAGGGGGGTCACGGTGCATAGCCAGAGCAGGGTTATGACATCTTCATTATGGGCAAATGCTGGGCCTTCTTTCTCTTCTACAACTCCTATTTACCCACCCACCAGCTAATATGGAACTCTGGGCCTTGCATGTGTGAACATAACACAAGAAAGGCCATACTGGATCAGACCCAGGCCCATCAAGTTTAGCAGTCCATTCACACAGTGGCCAACCAGGTGCTTCTAGGACATCCACAATCAAGACGACTGCAGCAGCATTATCTTGCCTGTGTTCCACAGCACCTAATAGCAGTCTCCTCTGAGGCTGGAGAGAAATTTCCTTTTATCTGGTTCTTGTGGGTTATCCGGGCTGTGTAACCGTGGTCTTGGTATTTTCTTTCCTGACGTTTCGCCAGCAGCTATGGCAGGCATCTTTAGAGGAGTAACACTGAAGGACAGTGTCTCTCAGTGTCAAGTGTATAGGAAGAGTAATATATAGTCAGAAAAGGGTTGGGTTGAGCTGAATCATTGTCCTGCAAAAAGTATCAAAGGTAATGTGCTAATCATTGTCCTGTAAGTATCAAGATAATGTGCTAATAAGCACAACTTTAACAGAAAAGAAGACAGTTTAAGAATGAATAAGGCTTGGCTTCCTGTCCTGAAAACCTCCAGACTAACAAAGACTACAGTCAACAATAGCCATGCAGATTAGCTTTGGATTTCACACATTAACAGATCACTTCAGGATACAATGGTTCCATATTAACATACCAAACCCTCATTAGCCATAGAGTCCAATTGCCAAAGAGGCCATTTTCTCCAGCTGAACTGATCTCTATAGGCTAGATATAAGTTGTAATAGCAGGAGATCTCCAGCTAGTACCTGGAGGATGGCAACCCTACTTCCAGGAAATACAGGGCTGCCAGCTCTGGGTTGGGAGTAGGGCTGCCAGGTCCCTAGTCACAACCGGTGGGAGGTTTTTGACGTGGAGCTTGAGGAAGGTGGGGCTTGGGGAGAGGAGGGACTGCAATATCATAGAGTCCAATGGCCAAAGCGGCCACTTTCACCAGGGGAACCGATCTGTTATCGGCTAGAGATCAGTTGTAATAGCAGGAGATCTCCAGCTAGTACCTGGAGGTTAAGGAAATCAGTACAAGAGCGAAAATAGTTAACAAAGTTTAAAAACCAAGAAAATACAACAGATGCTACGATCAGCAAAAGACAAAAGACCCCCTCACCTCTGCAGGAGTATATCATATACCTTGCAGTTGTGTACAAGTTTACATCGGGACCACACAACGCAGCATACAAACAAGGATAAAAGAACATGAAAGATACTGCAGAGGCCAACCTGAGAAATCAGCAGTGGTTGAACATGGACTGACCCAAACTGGACACAGGGTCTTATTCCAAGACACTGAAAGACTGGACAATTCTACCAACTATTTTGTCAGGTTGCACAGAGAAGCCACTGAAATGCATAAACATCAGCACAAGTTTGACAGAAAAGAAGAGAATTCACAGTGGGTAGCCGTGTTAGTCTGTCTGCAGACTACCAGAAAATATTTTTGTTAGTCTTTAAGGTGCTACTGAAATGCCTGGATCATTATATGCTATGGGAAATGTATTCTTTGATTTGAAATATATTCTTTGTAATCAATAAAGTATAATCTGCACTTATGAATATGCCATACTCAGTGTATAAGAGTTGGCATCTATTATAAAGTCACACCAAGCACCTATAGATGTTAGCAGGCCTCAAACCTAAAGGGGCCACGTTTTACCCTCTAGTAGAAGTTAACTAGAGAAGCTATGGACGATCTTAGTATGCTCTCATAAGCTGGCTCCCCACTCATAAGGGCCAGCTAGGAGAACTCCCTTAGTTAGCCTTGGCAGCTGCCAGGGTCCAAGATAAGAACTGCAGTAACTTAGGATCAAACAGAGCAGCACCTGACCCTGAAGGGTCTTCTTATTAGTGAGCATGAGATCACTTTTTCTGTAACCGCCTTCAATTCTGTAATAGGTTATGCTAATGTGGGGGTCCCGGGTATTGGGCATTTGGGTTCTTACGTGTGTGTTACGCCTCTGTAACCACCCGTTATCCAAGTCTATATTTATGCTTGCAATCCTTTGATGCGGGTGTGAATCGTCCTGCGCTTTGGGCAGTTTTCACCAGGCGTTTTGTGTATTGGCCAATAAAACAAACTGCTTTGAATCTTCAAGCTCCTACTGTTTTATTGTTATTGGGTATTGATGCAACAAGACCGGCTTATCACTACTGGACTCTTGCCCTTTTCTACTAGAAAAGAAGAGAGTTTAAGAATGAATAGGGCTTGGCTTCCGGTCCTGAAAACCTCCAGACTAACTAAGACTACAGTCCACAATAGCCATGCGGATGAGTTTGGTCGTGACATCACAGCCTATGGGCTTGAGAGAATCACCGGCGGCTGCAAGGACGCCATTGTGACGTCATCGCCGCCCCCTCCCTTTTAGGGTTCGCTCAGCGGGAAGTCGCAGTGCCCAGTGAGGCCGCGCCGACACTTCCGGTTCCGGTGGGGGGGAAACCTAGATGAGGAAATGGGTACAGGGCACCATAGAGACTCGGCGGTAGAGCGGCCCCTCCGTTCTGTAACGAAAGCCGCAAATGGAGTCTTACGGCGCCTTAAGAGAGCGGACCACATTTTATTCCCGCCCGCAGCGCTTTTCTCCAGCCACCCATGATCGCATTCCCATTAGAACCGGAAGTAGATTTCGCCTTAGGGCCGGGCTCACGGTCCCCCCTCGTCACCCGGATGTTGCTGCCCGCCCGGACAACGCTGGCGCTGTGACGTCATCCTCACGCGCTCATTTTTTATTGCCGTAATCACGCTTCGGGTGGCGCTGTGACGTCATTTTCGCGCGCTCGTTTTTCCTCCCCCCCCATTGCCATAACTACGCTTAAGGTTATGACCCCCAGAAACGGACGAAATATTAGTACCGGGGATGTCAGTTTACCCCGGATGTTATTGAGGGGTGGGTGGGAGAAGTTCCAGTTTTTTTTTTTAGTGGAGGAAAAGAGCCTGCCGGGTATAAAAAAAATGGAGCTTATTTATGTATATTATAATTTTTTCTTTTTATCAATATAATAATAATAATAATAATAATAATTTATTTAAAAAATGGAGCTACTCCCACCCACCCCTAAATAACATCCGGGGTCAACTGACATCCCCGGGCCTTTTGTTCCACCCGCAAGGTCCACTTCCGTTTCCCCTCCCCCTCAGCGGCTGGCCTGTCTCCCCCTTTCCGGCGAGAACCATGTCTGCGGCCTCTTTTCGGCGCCGGGCGATGACGTCATCGCCGGCGGCCCGAAGGCGGAAGTAGTCGGCGGGGGGGGGGATGTGCATGGCCGGGTGATGGCCGCGCTCCCCTCGCCTCCGCCTTCCCCGCCTCCGCGCTGACGAGCCGGCGGCCCTGCGGCCCCTCCCTCTCCCCCCTCCGGCCCCTGGCGGGTGACGCAAAGGGGGAGGGGGGATGTAACGCCCCCGGCGCCAGGCGCCTCCGCCACAGAGGGGCGGTGGAGGGGCCGGGATGGCGGCGGCGGCGTCGCCCGCAGGGGGTGGGGCTGGGCCGGGAGCCCAAGAAGAGGAGGAGCACGAGGTCGTTCGCGTGCGGGTCAAGGTGAGCCGCCCTGAGGGGCCCGGGGGGGGGGGCGGAGGAGCGTCCAAGGGGTCCGGCTGTCCGGCTCAAGGGAGGTGCTCGGTCAGTCGGCAGAGTCTGCTGAAGCCGGAGGGGGAGCGGCTCAAAACGGGATCAAAGGAAGCATTTCTTCACACAACTCATAGATAAACGGTGGAACTCCCTGCCCCAGGATGTGATGATGGCCGGCAGCCTGGAACGCTTTAAGAGGGGAGCGGACATGTTCATGGAGGAGAGGGTTATCCGTGGCTACTAGTCCAAATGGATACTAGTCATGAGGCATCCCTATTCTCTCTGGCGATCTCCCAGGCGTTTGTTCTCCGGCGCCGGAGATCTCACAGCGGACCTCTATTGAAATGCTAATGCCTGGCGAGCAAAGGAATGAGAACGGGGGTGGGTGGGAAGGAGACGGGGCTTGCTTAGCCGTGGCCCGACCGGATGCCCTCGCTGACACTCTGGTATCAGAGGAGCTTGCCTATTATAATAGGTGCTGTGGAACACAGGCAGGATGGTGCTGCCGCAGTCGTAGACATACACAGAACGAGTTAATATAATTACAACAGGATATGACATTCAATATACAGTGTAATAGGATCGGGGTTGTAGAACCAGTGTAAAGGGTAGACATATCATATTAGGTGCTGTGGAACGCAGGCAGGATAATGCTGCCGCAGTCGTCTTGCTTGGGGGCTTCCTGGAGGCCCCTGGTTGGCCACTGTGCGAACAGACTGCTGGACTTGGTGGGCCTTGGTCTGATCCAGCAGGGCTTTCCTTATGTTCATATGGAGGATGGGGCTATCCATGGCTACTAGTCAAAATGGATACTGGTCATGATGCATACCTACTCTGCAGTGTCAGAGGAGCATGCCTATTACATTAGGTAATGTGGAACACAGGCAGGAGAATGCTGCAGTCATCTTTTGGGGGGGCTTCCTACAGGCACCTGGTTGGCCACTGTGTGAACAGACTGCTGGACTTGAGGGACCTTGGTCTGATCCAGCAGGGCTTTCCTTATGTTCCCACTGAATTGCCAACTCTGGCTTGGGAAATTCCAGGGGAGGGGAACCTCATAGAATCGTAGGGTCGGGCCATACAGGCCATCTAATCCATCCCCCTGCTCAGTGCAGGATCAGCTTAATGCAGGGGTGTCAACCATAAGGCCCGCGTGCCGGATAGCCCTATTTTCCATGAACATGTCTACGCCCCTCTTCAAGCCTTAAGAATGGCCTATCTGAATGGGGATTGTTGTGCAAACTTAATTGACCTAGCTAGGAGGCTGTGAAACTGTCCAAGGGGCTCAAGAGAATTTTTGGTATGGACGGGTTAGTTGCTCACTTAGCACTTGCCGTGTGCTTAGTTCTTTACAGTGCCTGTGTTTTCCCAGCAACCTTTGAGATAATTAGTCTGATGCAGTGATTAAAGCGTTCTTCTTTGCATCTGGAGAAACCCAGGTCTCAAATTCCCCCTTGGCTGTGAAAATTACGGCCTTGCTCAAGTCATGGGGTCAGTAACTGTAGTTCAGAACCCAAACCGCCTCCAGTCGCAGATCCAGTGACCAGCGGTTTAGACCTCCGGGTCTGCCCTTCTTTTCCATCCTCTCACCACTCAGTCTCATGAGGTCATGTATACATTGCTCCATTCCTTCCTTTATGGTAAAGCAGCCTCTGGAGGCCAAGTTACAGCTTGTGAATTGAGACATGCTAGAAGCTGGGTACCCAAGATTGGGTGGAAACAATAATAGAGAAATATATTTTATTTTAAGGCGCTATGTAAGGATTAAAAACATTAAAAATGGTGAAACGTGGCACAGTGGTTTCTATTAGGTTGATAGACCTATACCAGGTGCGTTCTACCAGGTCTATACTTGCATAACACATTCTGCATGGGAGACCAGTACAGCCCAGTATAGAACAACTTGCAGGCACTCCAACTAGAGGGCTTAACTATTTGAAATGTTTTTAACACCCTACACGCAACCCTGGGCTGGTATATTGTTGTCTGCATATGTTGAGATATTTGTAAATACTTGTGTATGCAATATATGGGTTTAATTTGACCACCGATGAAGGCCTGCTGGCCGAAACGCGTCTGGCATAGGTCTATCAATGATGTCCTCTTTGCACATCAGTTTAGTTTGGAGGTTAGATGATGGATTAGCGTGGTATGGTGGGGAAAGGTGTCAGCCAAGTTTTTGTTTAGCATGATGTCAGTGCTTATGTGTGTGAGAGTGAGAGATAGACCTGCAAATGCTTGTTCTAAAAAGAGATTGCTTAGCCCTGTGAGAAGCTGTCCTCCGTGAGTCAGCTGTTCTGAATTAATTCTTTCATCCCTGCTCTGGAGTCCAAACGGTCTGGCTGTTTCCCCCTCAGAATAAGAGCTGCACCCAGTGCCATTTTCTTCATTCTTCTCGGGTACTGACTTGAATGGAAATGGGAGTGATGTAGTCTGTTCTCCCCAGGAGGATTGGCCTATTCTGCTTGGGTGTGTAAAGTGCCGTCATTCCTTGGAAGCTAAGCAGGGTTGGCCCTGTTTAGTATAGAATCATAGAGTTGGAAGAGACCACCAGGGTCATCTAGTCCAACCCCCTGCACTGAGGAACCACTAACTGTTAGAAAATTCTTCCTAATGTCTAGACAGAAACTCTTTTGATTTAATTTGGTGTTTGGATGGGAGACCACCAAGAAATACCAGGGTCCTGATGCAGAGGTGGGCGATGGCAAACCACCTCTGAATGTTTCTCAGCTCAAAAACCCTACTGGGTCTCCGTAAGCCAGCTGTGACTTGGTGGCACTTTACGTACGCTCGCCTAAAGGGCGTTGTATCTAAAGGTTCACTTTAGGCAAAATGGTCTTGTTATCCCGAGTTTGGTAGTAAAGCAGAACCTGGTCAGGAGGGAAAAGGGAGGCGTTTCAGAGCCCAGATACTGTCTTTTCATTTTTTGGCGCTAGGGGAGTCGAAGTCTGTGGGACTGTCTGACAAGAAGAAGAGTTGGTTTTTATATGCTGATTTTTTCTACCAGTTAAGGGAGACTCAAACTGGCTTACAATCACCTTCCCCTCCCCACAACAGAAACCCTGTAAGGTAGGTGGGGCTGAGAGAGTGTGACTAGCCCAAGGTCACCCAGCTGGCTTCATGTGGAGGAGTGGGGAAACCAACTTGGTTCACCAGATTAGCCTCTGCCGCTCATGTGGAGGAGAGGGGAATCGAACCCGGTTCTCTAGATCAGACTCCACCACTCCAAACCACCACTCTTAACCACTACACCACGCTGCTTCGTCAATCCTGCTTGCTGCTTGTCATCTTTGCAGAAATGCGAAGGCTTCCTGCAGCCCGAGTTCCGCACTTTCGCCGTGGACCCTCAGATCACCTCGCTGGACGTCTTGCAACACATCCTTATCCGAGCCTTCGATCTCAACGGGTGAGTCCAGGGGGAGAGGACGGAATCGGCCATCCTGGCCTTCGGGACACATACATTCCCCCCCCCCCCCCCGCGCACGCATGTGGTGTTTTTGCGAAAAGGAAGCAAATCGCTAAGACACTTAGGAGGGGCCTCTCCGATGGGACCTTTAGCAGCTGTTGGAACTGTTAGCTGGAACGGTCACTTGGAGGCTTCTCACCTGAGATCGAGTTGGGCTTAAAGCATGCGGGCCCCTGTCTTCAGTTCTGGGAAGAGAGCTAGATTTTGCCCAGCTCGAGTGGGGTGAGAAATTGTATACACAATTATACTGTGTACAGTTCTGGTCCCCACACCTAAAAAAAGGATGTTGCTGAGCTTGAGAAGGTGCAGAAAAGAGCAACCAAAACGATCAGGGGGCTAGAGCAACTGCCCAGTGAGGAGCGGTTATAATGCTTAGGAGCTGTTTAGCTTGGAAAGAAGGCGATTACAGGCAGGCATGAGAAGAGGTCTATAAAATTACGCATGGTATGGAGGAAGTGAACAGGGAGAAGCTTTTCTCTCTCTCTCATAACACCAGGATGCGGGGTCATCTGTTGAAGTTGGAGGGTGAGATATTCAAAACAGATAAAAGGAAGTATTTCTTCACACAACAGATAGTTAAATTGTGGAACTCCCTGCCCCAGGATGTGGTGATGGTTGCCAACCTGGAACGCTTTAAGAGGGGAGTTGACATGTTCATGGAGGGTGGGGTATTCATGGCTACTAGTCAAAATGGCTACTAGTCATGATGCATACCTACTCTGTCCAGGATCAGAGAAGCATGCCTGTTATATTAGGTGCTGTGGAACTCAGGCAGGAGAATGCTGCTGCAATCGTCTTGTTTGTGGGCTTCCTAGAGGCACCTGGTTGGCCACTGTGTGAACAGACTGCTGGATTTGATGGACCTTTGGTCTGATCCAGCATTGCCTTTCTTATGTTCAATTTGATATTTCCACATTGAACATTGATCCCTTTAACTGGAGATGCCAGGGATTGAACCTGGGTCCTTCTGCATGCCAAGCACTGAGCCATGGCCCCTCTTCCAATGCATGCCCTGTTTAGTCCACTTTGACACGTCTGGCAGGAGACTGCCATTCCGAGGGCAGCTTCAGACATCACAAATCTTTTCTGTTGGAAATGGCATATAAGCTTTCAGTCCATCATATGATGAAGAGGCATGTCTTTGTTCCACCATCTAGTCATGGCATGGGGAGCTTGCTGCTCTGTATATGTCCATGTAGCACAAGACCGCAATGTGATATCTGTGTGCATAAAAGGAACATCCATGCAGGGCTTGTTTAAATAGCTATGAACACGGGCCTCTTCTCTCCCCACCCCAGGAAGAAGAACTTTGGCATCAGCTACCTGGGCCGAGATAAGCAGAGCCAAGAGATGTACCTCGCTCTGGTGTCCGACTGGGATCTGGGCGTGGCCTTTGCTAGCGCCTCCAAGCCTTACCTGCAGCTCAAGATAGACATCAAGGCCTCTGAGGACAGTGAGTAATCTGTACCCCTCCGCCCCGAGCGAGAGAGCCAGGAACCCTCGTTTGCTTGACTCGCCACCCGAGTCATTTCAGCTCTGACTTCAGTGCTGTGATAGGTTTAGTGGAGACAGAGTGAAGAATCATAGGGCTGAGTAGGAGAGATTGACCCCATTCTCTGTGTGTATTCATCCCAGCTCCAGTTAGAGCATAAGGCTTAGCTCGAGAAGTGGTACAAAACTGGAATACCCTTATGCTACAAAGTAACCTAAATAAGAATAGACAGCATAAGTCAAGAAGGTGATCTATCTATCTCTGAATCATAGCCGTACCTGCAGCTCAAGATAGACATCAAGGTCTCTGAGGACAGTGAGTAATCTGTACTACTCGCCGCCCGAGTCATTCGGCTCTGACCTCAATGCTGTTTGGATATAGGGGAGGCAAGAGTGAAAAATCACAGGACTGACTAGGAGAGATTTACTCCGTTCTCTCCGTGTACTTATCACAGCTCCGGTTAGAGCATAAGGCTTGGCTGATTAGAAGCGTCTGTTGTATCGACGCTTCTCAGATGCATTAAGGTCATTCTTGCTCTCAAAACATTAATCGTGATCAGCGCTTTGTGGATTCGTGATTGTGGCTCCAAAGTGTAGATGTTCATATCAGGCGCTGAATTTAGGTTCCCAAAACTTCGCATGCCTCGTTTTGGTCCGTCCCCCCCATACAAAGGTCTAGTTCAGGGGTGTCAAACTCATTTGTTACGAGGGCCGGATAGGATATAAATGTCACTTGGTCGGGTCGGACCACACCTCGCCAGCCCAGGAGCTGGGTGGGTGGGTGGCTACCTTAGCTGGCAAGCCTGTCGTGGGCTTGCAAGCCCAGTTTGGGAATGGGGGAGGAGATGGCTATATCGGCTAGCTCGTGGGCCGGATAAGAGCTCTCAAGGGGCCGGATCCGGCCAGGGCTTCTTAAGCTTTTTCCATTCGTGACCCCTTTTCGCCCAAGAAATTTTTACGCGACCCCGGGTATATAAAATAGGTCTACAAATCAAACATTTACTAATAGTAAATCATAAAGAAACCTTTTACTGTTGCCAGTTTTTTTTGCGACCCCCACAGTATAGGTTTGAAGATGTCAACAAGTATTTCCAGTGGTTAAAACCTCGGTTCTTTTCCCCAGCAGAAGCGGAGTTATGCAAAATAACCAGATACATGAAAGTATACCTGAATTTTAATTTTAATTCTTGTATATGCACAGCCATGTTCATGACGTGTATATGTCTGTCTGGAGTGCTTCTCTGCTGGCGCACAAAGAAGCTTTACAATTCCGATCTTGTATATTCAATTCCATCGTCTATTTTCTATTGTTTTGTAGACTTTTTTGGAGAAAGCTGTCCTGAGTTTCTTTTCCGTTTTCGTTTTTTTTGTCTCGGGCACGGGATCATGGTTTACAACTGCAACAAAGATAAGTCCAGATGCAGTACAGGAAGATTACTTGCAATGCAATTAATTACCTGGGACTGCTAGAGATAAACAGCAGCCTCTCCAGTTAAAAATTAAACTAAAATGAAATAAATGCTAAATCTCTAAAACTCTGGCAGGAGAACATAACGCAGCAACGTGCTGGTCGCCATCTTTGGACTATATCATGTATTCATTCTTACACAAGTTCTCGTGAAGTAAATCAGCCCCAGGATGGCCAATTGTTAGCCCCTGGCTGGACCTGGCCCCTGGCAACCCTACCAAATTTTGGTCTAGAAGTGGTGAAAAGCTTGCCCAAAATGTGTTTGATAAAGGAAAAGATGCTTTCATGTCACTGTATCTGGGAAGCTGCCATTGCTAGAGGGCAATATTTTTATTATGGCGCCTGCCCACATGTGAAGAGGTTGCTTCGCGTGGCAGAATAAACTTTTTGCTGTTGGACTGTTGCCGGAGAGTGGCGGTTTCCAAGAGCAGAGAAGTCGCCGATCCTGTTTTAGCTTGTAAAATAGCTCAGGGTGTCCCAGTAAGTATTTTTTTTAGTGGCTTTGTAGACAAGGGCGAGTGAGAGAATGTTGGATCGTGGTCTTAGACGGTGGGCTGGAAGGGTCTGCTCTCACTGCCATCTTCACTTAGGCCCCCTCCTGGAGGACTGGGACATCATCAGCCCCAAAGACGTCATCAGCACCGACCAGCTTCTGGTGGAAAAGCGGTCTCTGGCAGCGGCGGCTCTGCCCTTCACCCAGTCCATCCTCTCCCAGGTAGGTCCAAAGAAGGTGAACGAACAGGGCCAGCCTAGGATCATCGAGTTGGAAGGGGACCAACTAGTCCAACCCCCTGCTCAATTCAGGATCAGCCTAGAGCATCCCTGGCAAGGGAATAGAATCACAGAGCTGGAAGGGGCCATACAGGCCATCTAGGAACTGTGAAACTCAGGAGTCTTTGATCTTTCGGGAGGCTAGTACTAACCTTGGACGCTCAGTGTTTCTCCTAATTCCCCAATCTTCCTGTCCACCAGCAAATGTGTTTGATGTACCGCTTCCTGTCGACCCTACCTGACAAGGATCATCCCTTGTGCTTATCTAATTTTTTTAATGTCCTTCAAATGGCAAACGAGAGATATAGTAACAGAATGCCTGTAAACATATAAATATTGGGGAAAGCGGGCTTTTTGTTTCTCCTAATACCGCTTCATAGAATCATAGAGTGGGAAGGGGCCATACAGGCCATCTAGTCCAACCCCTGATCAATGCGGAATCAGCTTAGATCATCCCTGACAAGTGTTTGTCCAGCTTCTGCTTAAAGACTGCCAGGGAGGGGGAGCTCACCACCTCCCTAGGTAGCCGATTCCACCACTCTTGCTGTAAAAAACTTACCTTCCCACCTGCAATTTAAACCCGTTATTGCGAGTCCTATTCTCTGCTGCCAACAGGAACAGCTCCCTGCCCTCCTCTAAGCGACAGCCTAGGTTGATGTTCAGTAGACATCCAAGAACGACTAAGCTTATGGGATGGAAAAGGGTAGAATCATAGAGTTGGAAGGGACCACCAGGGTCATCTGGTCCAACCCCCTGCGCAATGCAGGAAATTAACAACTCCCTCCCCCCACACACACCCAGTGACCAATATTCCATGCCCAGAAGATGGCTAAAAGAAAAGAGAAAAAAGGGTAGAAGAGAGTTCTGGCTGATACCTGGTTACTCCTGAGCTAAGTTCCAGCTGGCTACCGATCCACTCCCCAGCCCAGTTCACGGTGTTGGTTTTGGCCTTCAAAGCCCTATGTGGCTTGGGACTGGGATATCTGAAGGACCGTCTTCTCCCATAGGTTTCTGCCTAAGAGTTAAGGTCACAGGGAGAGGCTCTCTTGGCTATCCCATCAATAAAAGAAGCTCGTTTGGTGGGTACATGAGAGAGGGCCTTTTCAGTGGCAGCCCCACAATATGGAACAGCCGCCCCCGGGACGTGCGCCCAGCCCCCCCCCTCGCTTTCGATCCGTAGGAGGCTGCTGAAGACAGTTTTATGTAGGACTGTGTTTGATTAAAGCAGTCCTCAATTGTGATTTTGAAAACTGTGTGTGTATTTTTATGTACTTTATTTCATGTGTTTTATTTACTTCGTAAGCCATCTGGAGCTCTGTAAGGAAGGTGGCTAATAAATATTTTGAGCAAATCAATAAAATAAAAATACTCAAAAAGATCCAATTTCTTTCAAAATTGCCCTATAATTTCAGAGGTCTGGCTTCAAGCAGCTCCGTCTAGCCATTGCTGCAGCAGTGATCCTTAAGCCCTGTAACTGTGATGACGAAATGAGGAAGTGCACGTGGGGAAGAGATCAGTCTCCACACCGTTCCTGCTCAGGATCGTTGAGACTGTGCTAGCAAACCTCTTGAATTGATGAGCTCTCCTTTGTAGAAGAGTTGGTTTTTATACGCCGGTTTTCTCCTACCTTTTAAGGAGAATCAGATCAGTTTACAATCTCCTTCCCTTCCTCTCCCCACCACAGACACCTTGTGAGGTAGGTGGGGCTGAGAGAGTTTGGAGAGAACTGTGACTAGCCCAAGGTCACCCAGCAGGCTTCTTGTGGAGGAGTGGGGAATCGAACCCGGTTCTCCAAATTAGAGTCTGCCACTCATGTGGAGGAGTGGGGAAACAAACCAGGTTTTCCAGATAAGAGTCCACCGTTCTTAACCACTACACTATGCTGGCTCTCTACATTGGAGTACTGGTAGTTTGCTGACCTCCATTTTCCTCCTGTCCAGGTTGGCAGGACGCTGTCCAAGGTCCAGCAGGCCCTCAGCTGGTCTTACGGGGAGGACGTCAAGCCTTTCAAGCCCCCCCTGAGCGATTCGGAGTTCCACACGTACCTGAACCACGAGGGCCAGTTGATGAGGCCCGCCGAACTGCGCCTGCGGATCTTCCACGGCGGAGTCGAACCCTCGCTCCGCAAGGTGAGGCTCAAAGGGGGAGGGTGGCTCAGTGGTGGAGCGTCTGCTTGGCATGCAGAAGGTCCCAGGTTCAAGCCCCAGCACCTCCAGTTAAAAGGGACTAGGCAAGCAGGTGATGGGAAAGACCCCAGCCTGAGACCCTGGAAAGCCATGGAGAGGGGCCGTGGCTCAGTGGTAGAGCATCTGCTTGGCATGCAGAAGGTCCCAGCTTCAATCCTGGCACCTCCAGCTAAAGGGACTAGGCAAGTAGGCGATGTGAAAGACCTCTGCCTGAGACCCTAGAGAGGAAGTCAGCATATAAAAACCAACTCTCCTCCTCCTCCTTGTGGTGGACTCTGATCTGGAGAACCAGATTGGCTTCCCCACTCCACAAGAAGCCAGCTGGGTGACCTTGGGTAAGTCACAGCTCTGTTAGAGCTCTCTCAGCCCCCCTACCTCACAGGGTGCCTGTTGTGGGGAGGGGAAGGGAAGGAGGTTGTCAGCCGGTTTGATTTTCCCTCAAGCAGTAGAAAAAGTCGGTGTATAAAAACCAGCTCTTCTTCCACGGAAAGCCTTTCTTGTTCCCGAGTTATCCCCTCTCTCCTTCAGGTGGTTTGGAGGTACTTGCTCAATGTCTACCCCGACGGACTGACCGGGCAGGAGCGGATCGATTACATGAAGCGGAAGGCGCGGGAGTACGAGCAGCTGAAGGGGGAGTGGAAAGCGCGGGCCGGCCCCGAGGACCTGGACTTCATCCGGGGCAACGTGCTGAAGGACGTCCTGCGGACCGACCGCACCCACCCGTACTATGCGGGCTCCGACGACAACCCCCACCTGCGGGCCCTGCACGAGCTGCTGACCACCTATGCCGTGACGCACCCACAGATCTCCTACTGCCAGGGCATGAGCGACATCGCCTCCCCCATCCTGGCCGTGATGGACAATGAGGCCCACGCCTTCATCTGCTTCTGCGGCATCATGAAGCGCCTGGAGGGCAACTTCCAGGCGGACGGTGAGGTCATGTCGGTCAAGTTCTCCCACCTGAAGCTGCTCCTTCGCCACTCGGACCCGGAGTTCTTCTCCTACCTCCTCTCCCGGGGTGCCGACGACCTCTTCTTCTGCTACCGCTGGCTGCTGCTGGAACTCAAGCGGGAGTTCGCCTTCGAGGACGCCTTGCGCATGCTGGAGGTCACCTGGAGCTCCTTTCCCCCCGACCCTCCCGAGAAGGAGGTGGAGCTGGTGGGCCCGCCGGCCAGGCCCAGAGACAGTGGCCAGACGGTCCGGAGGAGGCACATGCTGCGTCCGGCGTGCAGCTTTGAGGCGTCCGGGGATCGTCCTTGCCTAGGGGCCGTTTCCGAAGAGAAGCCGTTGGTCAAGCAGTCTAGCTTTGGGGAGTTCAAGTATTACAGCGCTCGCAACGAGGACAGTTTGGAAGACGACCCCTCCCCGAGATCTCCACGCTCGGTGGGGGAGGACGAGGACCGTAGCGGCGAACAGGACCCCTTGATCCCAACCCCGAACGTGGCCAAGTCCTTCTCCGCTCCGTCCCTCCGGGCTCCCACCCCGCCCTCCCGAGGCTCAGCTTCTCCGTCGACCAATGGCAACGAGGACAGCCTGTCTGAAGAGAAGGGCGATTCGGCAGCGAACACCCCTTCTCCGCCTTCGTGTGGGCCCGCCGCGGCTTCGCCCACTTCCGCCGGCCTCCCCCCTCCACAGGAATTCGGCAAGGGCAACCCTTTTGTGCTCTTCTTGTGCCTGGCCATCCTCCTGGAGCACCGGGACTACATCATCAAGAACAACATGGACTACAACGAGTTGGCTATGCACTTTGACCGCCTGGTCCGCCGGCACAACCTGAACAAGGTCCTGCACCGTGCCAAGGCCCTCTTCGCCAACTATCTGCAGTCCGAAGTCTGGGACTCCGAGGAGGGCGACGAGGCCGCGGCCGAGTCCCCCGCTGCGTCCTGACCCCTGCTCTCTCGCCAGGCGGGGACCGGTTCCCTGCTCTCCTTAGGGACGAGGACTGACGCGGGAAGGTGACCGACAAGTAATCCCACTCGGCCTCGGTTCTCCGAGGCAGTCCGAATCGGCTGAGCCGGATCGCTCCACTCAATACACCTCCCGTGTCCGGCGTACTCTGGTTTTTAAACTCATTCTTTGTGCAGATACGTTGCGTAGGGGCCGCCGTCTAGTTTCTGTGCCTCCTACCCTACAAGTGATCTTCTCAGGAGGATCTGCCCTGGTGCAGTTGGGTTCTACCCCCTTCCCTGTGTTTCCCACACCTTCCTCTCTTGGTACATTGAGAATTCTCCTTAGAATATCAGTCGCCAAGTAACCCAGATCGATTTCCAGCCCATCTGGAACCTGGTGCTTTCTGTTCAGGGCAGGTTTATCCAAAGCATTTTTTATTTTATTATTATTATTATTTTGGTGTTGCCTCTTGTCGTGGCTTTGTTTTCTCCATAGCGTATCCGTTTGTGCTTGACAGAAGCCCTGTATTTATTCCCCTCCAAAAAAAGGCCTTTTATGCTAAGTTCTTCCGTTTTGACTTCGGTTGGGTTTTTTTTAAACAGCACTTTACTTCCTCAAGAATTTTTTTCCTCCTCCTGTTATTACTGCCTTTCTATTTTATCTTGAAATCAGTTTTTTAAGAAAAAACCCATAACCTTGGGTGGGGGGGAGGAAATCACACGGGGTGTTTCAGAGCAGGCTGGCAGCCCTCCCCCGACTGCCCGAAACGGACCAGCTTTTATCCTCGTCCGTTCCATTTTGTTTCTAACCCGGACCATCTTGGAAGTCTTTTTATAAACCACTCAAGGGAGTGAGCAGTCGAGTCAAGGGGTTGGGTGGGGAGAGGGAACGGCTAAGGGGAGACATGATAGAGGTCTATAAAATTATGCATGGTATGGAGAGAGTGGACAGGGAGAAGCCTTTCTCCCTCTCTCATTATACTAGAACTCGGGGACATCTGCTGAAGCTGGAGGGTGAGAGATTCAAATCGGATAAAAGGAAGTATTTCTTCACACAACGCATAGTTATATTGTGGAACTCCCTGCCCCAGGATGTGGTGATGGCTGCCAACAAGAAAGGCTTGAAGAGGAGAGTGGACATGTTCATGGAGGAGAGGGCTATTCATGGCTACTAGTCAAAATGGATACTAGTCATGATGCATACCTATTCCCTCCAGTATCAGAGAAACATGCCTATTCTGTCCGGTGCTGTGGAACACAGGCATGACAATGCTGCTGCAGTCGTCTTGCTTGTGGGCTTCCAAGAGTCACCTGGTTGGCCATGTTGTGAATAGACTGCTGGACTTGATGGGCCTTGGTCTGATCCAGCAGGGCTTTCCTCATGTTCTTGTCTTCTTATAAACCGGCTTTTGGGGCAGGAGTCGCTCGGGTCTGGCTTGCATATTTTCTTCTAGCTTATCTCCCCAGTAAATGTAGCCTTCGAGACGTTCAAGATCTGCTGTGCATGAAGCACTGTCTAATCAAGCAAGGCAGAATTGTGGAACTCCCTGCCCCAGGGTATGGTGATGGCCGCCAACTTGGAAGGCTTTAAGAGGGGAGCCAGACATGTTCATGGAGAATAGGGCTATCCACGGCTACTAGTCAAAATGAATACTAGTCATGATGCATATCTATTCTCTCCAGTATCAGAGGAGCATGCCTATTGTATTAGATGCTGTGGAACACAGGCAGGACAATGCTGCTGCAGTCGTCTTGCTTGTGGGCTTCCTAGAGGCACCTTGTTGGCCACTGTGTGAACAGACTGCTGGACTTGATGGGCTTGAAAAAGATTTAGGCCCATTAGAAACGTTCCGAGAAATTTAAATCTGGGCTCTGTGTAAAGAGGACAGAATAAGGCGTAATGAGCAGCTCCACTCTGGAGCGGCTCCACAAATACATTGGCGAGAGGCACCCCCGTGGTGTTTGGGAGTAATGTCCATGGTTTGAAACCGGAGGGAGGTAAAAGCTACTCTGAGATTATGGAAGGGGATACTGGCCAGGTATGAAGCTCTGACACCATCCCTTTCAAACTGTTTAAACCATGGTGAGAATTTGGACTGGGACATTGATTGCCTGTCTGATGCAGCATCACATTTGAGCACCCAATCCCAAATGTTGGTACCCGCTATGGGGACAGCCTGGGATGAAGAGCTAGCGGCCTGCTGCCGGGACGACAGTGAGGACTGCATTGTGATCCCTTTGACCTGGCTCAGGTTGAACACAGGGAGGTCCTCTTCTTTAGGAAGAACTTTCTGACAGAGCGGTTCCTCAGTGGAACAGGCTTCCTCAGGATTTGGTGAGTTCTCCTTCCCTGGAGGTTTTTAAGCAGAGGCTAGATGGCCATCTGTCAGCAAGGCTGATTTTATGACCTTAGGCAGATCATGAGAGGGAGGGCATTTGGCCATGGAGTAGAGGTCACTGGGGATGTGGGGGGGGGAAGTAGTTGTGAACTTCCTGCATTGTGCAAAGGGTTCGACTAGATGACCCTGGTGGTCCCTTCCAACTCTATGATTCGTTCAGTGGGCCTGGTGGAGATAGATCATGATGGGTAGTCGTGTTGGTCTGTCTGCAGCAGTAGAAAAGAGCAAGTGTCCAGTAGCACCTTAAAGACTAACACAATTTCTGGCAGGGTATGATCTGAAGAAGGGAGGTGTGACTCACGAAAGCTCATAGTCTGCCAGAAATTTTGTTAGTCTTTAAGGTGCTACTGGACTCTTGCTCTTTTCTACTGCTGCAATTGGGCCTGGGCAGGGAAGGCAGGCTTGTACCAAATGGGTCTCTCAAGGCAGGGGTGAGGCAGGGATTGTGAAGGGCTCTCTTCATGAGTCCTCACTTTATGACTCCTAATGTAATCTTACTAGCCTCTTGGTTGGTCTGGGCTGCCGCAAGGCTCCATACAAAACATGCAGCCTCCCTGGTCTCTGTGGCTTAAAATCCCCCCAGATGGTCAATCTTTGGTGCCCCCTGAATTACCCAGAGCCCCTTTTTGCTCTGGAGGATGCTAAATCTGCTGTCTTTTGCTCAAAGCTGCAGCACAGCCTGGGAAACACCACTTTTCTCCCTCTCATAATGCCAGAATGCCTGGGGTCATCTGCTGAAACTGGAGGGCGAGAGATTCAAAATAAATAAACGGAAGTATTTCTTCACACAGCACACAGTTAAAATGTGGAACTCCCTGTCCCAGGATGTGGTGATGGCCACTAACTCGAGAAGGCTTGAAGAGGGGAGTGGACATGTTCATGAAGGAGAGGGGTATTCATGGCTACTAGTCAAAATGGATGCTAGTCACTAGGCATACCTACTCTCCAGGATCAGAGGAGCATGCCCATTATATTAGGTGCTGTGGAACGCAGGCAGGATAATGCTGCTGCAGTCGTCTTGCTTGTGGGCTTCCTAGAGGCACCTGGTTGGCCCCTGTGTGAACAGACTACTGGACTTGATGGGCCTCGGTCAGATCCAGCAGGGCTTTCCTTTTTTTAAAAAAACATCTTTTTGGGCTTCCTTTTCAGTGCGTCTTGAATTCTTTTCCGTCGGCTGAGTATTGAGGGACATCTAACGCGGGCAGGAGAAGACTCCAGGCGAGCAAACAAAAGGGAGGCGAAGTCTTGGGAGCAGCGATTGACTGTCCGGACCAAACGTCTGCTTTTCGATCCTTTGCCTCTTTGGTTGATTAGGAAGCCCCCCTCGTTCTTTCCCCAGTCTTGTTGGGTCCAGGTTGCTTTGCATGGTGGGGGTCTGCGTTTGCCCAAGGAGTGAAGCCAGCAGTAGAATTAAATTTGTTATGTAGACCTCATTCTTAACAGTAAGTGAATTCCAAACAAACACAAAGCCGTTGGCCTGATTTGTAAAGGGTGGATCAGAGAGAGCTCCCTTGGAGGTCCGCTTCCTACACAACATTGTTTTAGTGGCCGTGTCTCGTAGGGTCCTGCAGCGTATTTCCTGACAGCTCCTACTTAATGATCAGGGTGGAGGTTTTTAATAGTTCCCCACTGCAGGGGGGAGATAGGCTTGGACTTCAACCCTTTCCCCATGCCCAGCAGACTTCCCTTTTAGATATAAACAGGGTCTTATTTCCCAGGAAGGAGACAAGATGGATTTCTTTTGTATATATATTTTGAGCGGTCTCTGGCTCTGCTGTGCCCCAGTAAATTTGTTCTGGTATTTCTGTAGCCAGACAACCAAATCCTGCAAAATCCGTTTTGAGTCAAGAGGATAGTGGAACAAAAGGAGTGTGTGCGAGAGCAGGAAGCCAGGCCTCCTCGTAAGCCCGTTTGATTCTCCTTAAAAGGTAGAGAAAGTCAGCATATAAAAACCAACTCTTCTTCTACCCATCTCAGGCATCCCTGCAGGTTGCATGCCTTCCCAGTGGTGGGTGTCCCTGTGTTAACTAGTGTGGGGGTTTGCGCGAGAGCATCATCTGGATCGTCTCCGTCCAGGCACCGGGACGTCTGGGGGCAGCCCCGTTCCCAGGCGCCTCTCTCGGCTTGGGGCCGGGAGCCAGTGCACGGCTGTGCGATCTGCACAGTGTCCTCTGGCACAGCTGCTGTTCGACTTTATCGCCTTAGCTGCCAGCTCTGAGGCTAGAGGGGAGAACGAGCGACAGGCCGAGCTTTCCTACCACTTCTTGTGAAAGAGGAGCCTACAGAGGCAGTGTGCGTAGCCGCCGGCCTGCTTCTGGTATCTGCCAATGGGGAGTCCTGCTCGCCGCAGGCAAACGCTAAAATATAAATATTCATAATCCCTCAGCCTTACTCTTCTGCCCACCTCGGGTTTCTGCTTGAATTGTGCCTCTCCACTTCCAGCGAGCCAGCGTGGTGTAGTGGTTAAGATCGGTGGTGTGGAGCGGTGGACTCTGGAGAACCGGGTTTGATTCCCCACTCCTCCTCGTGAGCGGCGGCGGCTAATCCGGTGAACCGGGTTGGTTTTCCCCACTCCACACGAAGCCAGCTGTGTGACCTTGTGCTAGTCACAGCTTTCTCAGCCCCACCTTTCTCCCAGGGTGTCTGCTGTGGGGAGGGGAAGGGAAGGTGATTGTAAGCTGGCTTGAGTCTCCCTTCAGTGGGAGAGAAAGTCGGCATATAAAAACCAACTGTTCTTCCTTGGTTCTGATTATGCTGCAGCTGCCCATGTTGCTGCCGATTTTTCACATCCTGGGATGTAAGCACCGTCTTCCATGATTTCCTCCTCTTAACTTATCCAAACTTGTTATTTTTGGGTTAGGGTGTGTGTATTTTGGCTCTGCCTTGGTATTATTTCTGTGCTGCATATTTATTTTTGTAAGCCTTTTTTCCTGTGCTTTAAGGTTTGGGCCAAGACACAAAAGGGATGTGTGCGGCCTTGGTGACTGGTTGTGCCAAAATCTCAACGCATACCGATTTGGCCTGACTTCCTTTTATGTGCAATCGTTTGCTTCGCCTCTGCTGTACAGGTGTTCAGCTTACTAGGGCGGGGGGTCCCCACCTTTTTGAGTCGGCGGGCACCTTTGGAATTTTGATAACAGCATGCCGAGCGTCGCCACCAAATGGCTGCCACAGATCCTTGTGCTGTGGCGGCAGCTGCTGCCAAAGCAACGCTTTTGAAAACCTGCACAGCCGATCAGAAGCCTTTCTGGGCCAAAGCCCCGCCTAACCGCACCCACTTTCTGAAAACACTTGGTGGTCGCCTGAAAAGGTGTCGGTGGGTGCCTGGCATCCATGGACACTGTGTTGGGGACCCCTGTATTTGGGAAAAACACATCAATATTATACATATTCATTTCAAATATTAGATGCAATGGAAAACTCAAGATGGTGATGGCTTCGCTAGTCTGGGACACCCCCCATGGGCCAGAGCCCCCTTGCTCCCCCCCCACCCCACTTTTCATGTCATGCCCTGCTGTTCTGTCAAAGCATGGCTTGGCAAGGAACGGAAGGAGCCTTTGAAAGGGCTGGAGGAGGGGCAGAGCAGGAATGAAGTATGACTTTTGCCACGCTGCCTTTTTCTGCCCCCTTCCGCCCATTGAACCCCTTGAGCATCTGCTAGCATAGGAAGGCAAGGGAGGTAGGGTTGCCAACCTCCAGGTACTAGCTGGAGATCTCCCGCTATTACAACTGATCTCCGGCCAATATATATCAGTTCCCCTGGACAAAATGGTCGCTTTGGCAATTGGACTCTATGGCATTGAAGTCCCTCCCCAAACCCTGCCCTCCTCAGGCTCCACCCCAAAAACCTCCCACCGGTGGCAAAGAGGGACCTGGCAACTCTAGCTGGCGATCTCCTGCTATTACAACTGATCTCCAGCCGATAGACATCAGTTCCCCTGGACAAAATGGCTGCTTTGGCATAGGAAGGCAAGGGAGGTAGGGTTGCCAACCTCCAGGTACTAGCTGGAGATCTCCCGCTATTACAACTGATCTCCAGCCAATATATATCAGTTCCCCTGGACAAAATGGTCGCTTTGGCAAATTGGACTCTATGGCATTGAAGTCCCTCCCCAAACCCCACCCTCCTCAGGCTCTGCCCCAAAAACCTCCCGCCGGTGGCGAAGAGGGACCTGGCAACCCTAAAGGGAGGAGAGGACCCTTTAAGCAACTAAAAAGCAATCAGTGTGGGATCTGGGACAGAAGCAAAATGGAGAGGGGCTAGAGAAGAGACTCGCCTTTTGTGGAGAATTCCTACGTCGGCCAAGATCTGGAGAAATTACGCCAAGCCAATGGGGCATTAAAACAAATCCAGGCATATTGCATGCTTAAATACCAGTTGATTTCAATGGGACGCAATGACGCATCTATCCTTTGCACTGGGTCACAGCGTTTAAAGAAACTAGCCCAGAAATCTCACGGCACCTTAAAGGTGAACATTTATTCCAGTAGGGCTGCAATCCCCAAACACCCTTACAAGGAAACAAGTTCCACTGAAGCCATTGAGACGTAGCTCTGAGTAAGCATTCTTGGGATCGCGCTGCCGGAAACACGCCTGTCCGTGCTCTCGGATCTCTTATTTGGATCGGCTACTTCTTGCTTCAGTCGTGTGAAGAGATCGGACGTGGCTGCGGGCTCCAATTTTTTTTTTCCATTTCCTGTCTTGAAAGCATCTTCGGAGAGCACACACGAAGCCCCTCTCCTCAGGATGGCAGGGCCTTTAAGGTGACGCGGAGCCCCGGAGAGAAATTTCTCCCAGGGGCCTCCCGTTTGCAAGGGGAAATGTCACACAGAGCACTCGAGCCCCGTTGAATTGTGGAACTCCCTGCCCCAGGATGTGGTGATGGCTGCCAACTTGGAAAGCTTTAAGAGGGGAGTGGACATGTTCATGGAGGAGAGGGCTGTCCGTGGCTACTAGTAAAAATGGCTACTAGTCATGATGCATACCTATTCTCTCCAGGATCAGAGGAGCATGCCTATTATATTAGGTGCTGTGGACCGCAGACAGGATAATGCTGCTGGAGTCGTCTTGCTTGTGGGCTTCCCTGAGGCACCTGGTTGGCCGCTGTGTAAACAGACTGCTGAACCTGATGGGCCTTAATCTGATCCAGCATGGCCTTTCTTATGTTCCTATGTAAGGGGGGGGGGAGTACCAGCTTTGTTACATCTTGAAAGAGGTACAAAGAAAAGGTTCCTTGGCGAACGGGTTCCTGACTCTATTATCCTGGGATACCTGGAGGTCTTTGGGGAAACTACGGTCTTTTATGCATGGCTGTTTCCCTCGCCATGAAGACCCATGACTTCGGGTCTTCATTTTGGTTATGCATGCCATTTCCGACCGTCAATGGTCACCTCCCTCTCCCCTTCGTTTCCCCACTTTTTGCCCGCGTTTTCAGAGACCTGTTTTATCCCGAATGTCAAAACATGGGCAAAACGCAGAGAAAGGCAGGGGAAGAGCGAGGCGACCTCTGACGGTTGGATATGGCATGCAAAGCCCCGAAGTCAGCAGAGGGGTGACGGCGAGTGAAACAGCCGTGCATGAAAGACCTAATTCTTCTGCTTATTCTGGAGCTGTGTGGTATCAAGTAGAAAATGGCCCGCGATTAACGTCACCAGGGCAGTGCTCAGAGTTCCAGATCACAGCCTTGAATTCATCGCAGGCTTCTCTGAGCAAAAAAAATACGTTTAGCCTGGAGAGGAGAAGACTGAGAGGGGATAGGATACCCATCTTCAAGTACTTGAAGGGCTGTCATGTAGAGGAGGGTGCCGAGTTGTTTTCTGTTGCCCCAGAAGGTCGGACCAGAACCGACGGGTTGAAATTAAATCAAAGGAGTTTCCATCTGGACATTAGGAAGAACTTTCTAACAGAGCAGTTCCTCAGTGGAACAGGCTTCCTCGGGAGGTGGTAAGCTCTCCTTCCCTGGAGGTTTTTAAGCAGAGGCTAGATGGCCATCTGTCAGCAATGCTGATTCTGTGACCTTAGGCAGATCATGAGAGGGAGGGCATCTTCGCCATCTTCTGGGCATGGAGTAGGGGGTTACTGGGTGTGTGTGGGGGGAGGTAGTTGTGAACTTCCTGCATTGTGCAGGGGGTTAGACTAGATGACCCTGGTGGTCCCTTCCAACTATGATTTCAGGCAAGTGTAGATGGCATTGCCCTTATAGAAACGCCTTGGGTGTGATATTTGTGTCTTGGAAGCCATCGCCCGACAGAAACCAAAGACTGCACGTCTTAATTTCGTTGGGCGAGAGATCCTCGAGTCTGAGATTGCTGCACCAGCCAAAGAGGAGAAAGGAAGGCTCAAACCGTGGGATGGAATGACCGGCTTGCTGTTGTTGCCACCTCCTCCCCCCTTCTCACCTCCCCCGTTGTTCCTGAGCAAAAGCACAGGCATATCAGCGGTTGCACCATAAGCAGAGATGTCTGTCGCCTAAATCCAAGAGAAGTGTCTGCTTCAGGCTAAGGATTTGGGGTGCTGCTAAAGATTCTCAAAAAGAGCCCCGTGGCACTGAGTGGTAAGCTGCAGCCCTGCAGTCAAAAGCTCTGCTCACGACCTGAGTTCGATCCCAACGGAAGTTGGTTTCAGGTCACCGGCTCAAGGTCAACTCAGCCTTCCATCCTTCCAAGGTCGGTAAAATGAGTACCCAGCTTGCTGGGGGTAAAGGGAAGACAACTGGGGAAGGCACTGACAAACTACCCCTTAAGACAAAGTCTGCCTAGGAAACGTCGGGATGTGACGTCACCCCGTGGGTCAGGAATGACCCGGTGCTTGCACAGGGGATTACATTTACCTTTTAAGATTCTCAAGGAGGAGATGGATGACTGATCTGTGGGACTGAGGGGGCAGCGGGAAGTTCTGTCCTGCAGATATGAACAGGAGTGGCGCAAAAGCGTGGCGGGGCTCGCACACATTAACATGAAGCGTGTGCAGGGGAACTTCATTTGAGACCGTGCCGCCGTTTTGATTAACGGGAGCGAAACCCCCTTTGGGTTCCTCTGCCACAGGCAGCAAACCATCTTACGCTGCATCGAGGCACGACACTGATCTTCCCAGTTTGTTCATTCACCGAGAGACTGTGGATATACAGACTGTGTTCTTGTAAATCCGTGAGACTGGTCGCTCTGATGTTTGGCTGGGGTGGTGCTTTCGGGGTGCCTGCCCTCCTTGGTTATTCCAAACGGGATTCAGCGGGCCAGGGCTTAATACAGCCTGGCAAAAATAACACAGGGACGAAACAGTGCCAGCGCTTCGGGCAGGTGGGCTTCGGAATCAAACCTCCCCGAAATCCTGTATCTCCGTGGACGTATCACGAGCGCGACGGGGATCGTGAAGGGGCCCTTCTTATTTCAGCCAAGCTCCGTCCCATTTATGCATCTCTTCTTTCTAGCGCGGACTCTCTTCTAACATGTTGCCATCCAACAGAAACCCGTGGTTTCCCTTCCAGCCCGTCCCCATCCCCGTTTTAGAAGCTAACGTGAGAACGGGAGTCTAAATAAAGCGGTGCTGCTTGTTGATTCGGTTCATAGTGTTTTTTTTGGGGGGGGGGGTTTCAAGCCGTCATAAAGTGGCCTGGTCGGGTCTCGGCCAGATGTCTCAAGATACAGAACCAAACGGGTTGGAGGTATCGAGAGAGATCAGGGTAGTATGGAAGGGCAGCGGATGTCCACGAAAGGTCTAGGGATGGATTACTAGACAATGAAGCTGACTGCGGACGAGTCTCGTGGAGAACAGCTTGCCCAAATGTTCTTCTTGTTTCAGTAGAAAGCCGTGCCTCGGCTAACTTTCGTTGGATCGGGACATCGTATCCTGACGCCAAAGTAGGGCGCGTCCTTGTTCAGAAGTAACATCATCATGGTCTTTTCAGAAGGGGTGATACACACCATAGTTAAATTGTGGAACCCCCTGCCCCGGGATGCGGTGATGGCTGCCAACTTGGAAGGCTTTAAGAGGGGAGGGGACATGTTCATGGAGGAGAGGGCTATCTATGACTACTAGTCAAAATGGATACTAGTCATGATGCATACCTATTCTCTCCAGTATCAGAGGAGCATGCCTGTTATATTAGGTGCTGTGAAACACAGGCAGGATAATGCTGCAGTCGTCTTGCTTGTGGGCTTCCTAGAGGCCCCTGGTTGGCCCCTGTGTGAACAGACAGCTGGACTTGATGGGCCTTGGTCTGATCCAGCATGCCTTTTCTTATGTTCTTATGGAAGAGTTGGTTCTTTCGCGCTAGTTCAGCTATCAGGTGGGCCTCGGAAATTTGACAGCACTGTGTTCTGCAAACCCCTTGTTATTACTGTGGCGGCCATAAGATGGAGCCAAAGATGTAAGGGTTTGGGGATAGGCTTTGGTTGGCCTTGACCTTATACAGGTCCCAGAGCGGGGTTGTGGTGGAAAGTGCTGTCGAGTCACAGGGGACTTATGGCAACCCCGTAGGGTTTTCAAGTCAAGAAGCAACCAAAATGGTCAGGGGGGAGGTTGGCCAGCCTACATCTGGGGCACCCTAAAAGGGAGGGCGACAGTTCCTAAAGCACTGGTTCCCAACCAGGGGTCCGTGGACCCCCAGGGGTCCGCGAGAACTAAATTAAGGTCCGTGAAACAAAGTTATAAACCCATAATAAATTAATATTTTCAATTAAAAGTTCTCTATTATAAAAAAATATTCAAATATTATTCTAAGTTTAATAACACTTATGATTAAAGTTTATTTTCAAATTCTTGGAATTTTTATTTTGAACCTTGGGGTCCCTGCACCGAGCAAAAAAGTCCTAGTGGTCCCTGGTCAAAAAAAGGTTGGGAACCACTGTCCTAAAGGAAGAAGTATATTAAAAAGCTGCCTTTTGTCATTTAATTTTTGAGGATACAGAAAAGTCAGTCCCTCAAGTCTTGCTGTAGCATCCGCTCCTTTTTAAATAGGGTTGCCAGGTCCCTCTTTGCCATCAGTGGGAGGTTTTGGGGTGGAGCCTGAGGACGGTGGGGTTTGGGGAAGGGAGGGAATTCAATGTCATAGAGTCCAATGGCCAAAGCAGCCATTTTCTCCAAGTCAGCTGATCCCTATCGGCTGGAGATCAGTTGTAATAGCTGGAGATCTCCAGCTAGTACCCGGAGGCTGGCAGCCCCATTTGAAAACCTAAAATGACCTGTGCCCGGTCCGCGCTCAGGTATTTGGATGGGACCCAGTTGGTGGACTGGATGATGGCTAACCAGTCTGGCTGGGAAGACGGAGCTCATCAGTCGCTTCTAGACTTCGTCTAATTTCAGTTCTGGAAACGCTTTGCAATTACAACATTTAGGCCTGACATACATGGAGAAGAAGTCCTAGAGATAGGGGTCCCCAACCTCTTTGAGCCCGCAGGCGCCTTTGGGATTCTGGCGCAGGGTGGTGGGCACAACCACAAAATGGCCACTGTAAGAGGCGGAGCCAGTGTCAACAAGGCTGCTGCAAGAGGTGGAGCCAGCCACAAAATGTCAGGGAGTGAGGCCGTGCGTGACTCGCATAGTACCTTTTCAACATTGGGGGCAGAGGGTCTGTTTAACACAGTGGTTCCCAACCTTTTTTTGACCAGGGTCCACTAGGACTTTTTTGTTCGGTGCAGGGACCCCAAGGTTCAAAATAAAAATTCCCAGAATTTGAAAATAAACTTTAATCATAACTGTTAGTTAAACATTAAACTTAGAATAATATTTGAATATATATTTTTATAATAGAGAACTTTTAATTGAAAATATTAATTTATTATGGGTTTATAACTTTGTTTCGCGGACCTTAATTTAGTTCTCGCGGACCCCTGGGGGTCCACGGACCCCTGGTTGGGAACCAGTGGTTTAACAGATTGCCTTTTAAAATGAACACAGTGTTTTAAAACATTTTCTTGCATACTCGCCGCTTCGTTGCATGATTCAAGGGAAGAAGATGAAGAGTTGGTATTTTATCTGCCGACTTTCTCTACCGCTTAAGGGAGTCTCAAATGGGCCTGCAATCGCCTCCCCTTCCCCTCCCCACAACAGACACCCTGCGAGGTAGTAGGTGGGGCTGAGAAAGCTCGAAGAGAGCTGTGACTACCCCAAGGCCACCCGGCTGGCTTCGTGTGTAGGAGTGGGGGAATCGAACCCGGTTCCCCAGATTAGCCTCCGCCGCTCATGTGGAGGAGTGGGGGATCGAACCCGGTTCTCCAGATCAGAGTCCACCGCTCCAAACCACCGCTCTTAACCACTACACCACGCTGGCTCTCATAAGCTCTTTAAGCTGTCGAAACAGTGTTTTACAAAACCCGCGCAGCCAATCAGAAGCCTTGCTGGGCGATAGGCCCACCTGGACCCACTCACTTTCTAAAACTAACTAGGTGGGCACCGGGAAAGGTGTCCACGGCACTACGTTGGGGACCTCTTGTCACAGAGAGAGGCTCCGGACCTGCCCAGATGGCTGCGTCTTCTTCACAAGCAGCTGCTGGCTTTCCAGAAGCGGGTGGGGCCGCCTTCTGGCCAGACTTCATCCTTTGCATTTTCATTTATTGAAATCAGCTGCTGTCTGAGATGCCTCCTCTCTTAATGTGCAGCAGAAGACAGGAGTCCGGACTGACCCCACCCAAACTTCCCCGCTCCCTCACATGGCCCGGCCCTCCCCAAAAGAGCCACGCTTCCCATCGGCACCCACCTTGCTGAGCAAAGACCACGGGGGGTGTAGGGCTCCCGTCATCTTTTCTGGCTGCAAAAGCCCCCAGATGTTTGCGATCTGGCTGGGATCCTGGACACGTGAGCAGTCTGAATATTTCCCTTTGCGGCTCTGCGGATCACGGTGGACCGTGGAGGATCGGCAGGTCGTTTTCCCCCGGAGGAACGGCGCCGACCCTGCCAGCAGAACCGTGAGTAGCAACAAGCGGTAGGAAGGAACTTGGAATGGAGTGAGGAACAGAGCAGTAAATGAGAATGGCCAGGCCAGGTTTTTGGCAGAGGAAGTCGGATAGAAGTAACAACCGTCTATCACAGGAGCGAATGGGAATTCATGCAAGTCCCCAAATGGTTTCTGTCTCGGTTGTGCTGTCAATTAGACACTCAGTCACTCGTCTTTACTTAAAAATAGATGGAATCACATTCTCGCTGTATCTGAAGAAGTGAGCTGTGGCTCGCAAAAGCTCATACCCTGCCAGGAATTTTGTTAGTCTTTTTTTAAATATATTTTTTATTATTTTTATAAAGGAATACAAAAAATAAGAAGGGAAATAAAGGGAAAAAAGAAATCAAATCTATTTCTGCTTCCGAGCATCACACAGTCACTCTAAGCTATCGTCAAATCAAATTAACATCGGTCGTCTTAAACGTATAGCCGTTGTTATAGACACTCGCTGGGTAGTTTGTAGAATAATTGTCCAAACTTCTTATTTCTAGTAAATATTCATGGCACGCGAGTAATGGTCATATAGGGGTTGCCATTTTTAGCCTAAATTCGTTCACTGAGTTCGTTTTTAATAGGTGAGTTAGTCTGGCCATTAATGCAAAATCGAAGAGTTTACTACTCCATTCTGGAGAGGCTGGTATTGTGTTGGATTTCCAGTATCTGGCGTAGACAATTCTGGCAGCCGAAGTTGCATATTGATAAAAGTTCTTCGTTAATAGAATAGACTTGTTAGTCATTAAGGTGCTAGTGACAGACTAACACGGCTACCCATCGTGATCTATCAACAGGGAACATGTACCCTGATACATCATTTGCGTATTTATTTTTGATAGGTTTTAGGAACGCTATTTAAAAAGATTGTGGTGTTCTTCATTTTTTTTTTCAATTTCAAATACCTTTATTGGCATAGTACAATTTGCAGTATATAAAGGGATAAAAGTTAAAGTAAAATAAAATCAATATAAATCATTCCTTAATGTTGTGATTCTACTTTCGACTAGATTCCCATTGGTTGACTGCTATCGTCAGAAATTTTGCCACGTTTTCGGTTATCTCAGGATCCTTATCAGCTAATAGTTTGTGAAGTATTTTCGTGTTATTTGAGAAGTTCAAAACTATAGGTTTTATGAGGTTTCCTCTTGGGGAATCATAAAGATGGCAGTCCAAAAGGATATGAGACAGGGAGTCAGGACATCCTACGCCACATCTGCAGACTTTCTGTGTAAGGTGTTTTCAGGAATCTGCCATGGAGAATTGCCGAAGGCAATGTGTTAGTCCTGGCTTGCATAAAGACTTTCCTGAGCTTAGGATGGTCAAGACGGTCCAGGTAGTTTAAACAGAAATTAGGTGGGAGTCCAAAGTATTGAGGTGAGCAGGTGTTCTTCAGGATTCAAAACCCCTTTTCCAGGTCTACTAAAAACTGGCACATCTTCTTTAGAGCACATGCGTGGAAATCATATGCACAGATTCCCAGGTTCAGTCCCTGGCATCTAGAATAGCAGGTGTTAGGGAAGACCTGTCTGTCTTAGAACTGCTGTTTTCAGGACAATACAGAGCTGGATGGACCAATGGTCAGACTTGGTATACGGTAACTCCATATGTTTATGTATTGCCACACACAATACGCAGGCACTGTTTCCCTGCCACACACCCTCCCTAGCTGTAGCAGCCTATCCAGATAGAAAATATTACAGAACACTGTGGGGAGGGGCTGTGGCTCAGTGGCAGAGCATCTGCTTGGCATGTGGAAGGTCCCAGGTTCAATCCCCGGCATCTTCAGTTAAAGGGACTAGGCAAGTAGGTGATGGGAAAAGCCCCTGCCTGAGACCTTGGAGAGCTGCTGCCGGTCTGAGTAGACAATACTGACTTTAATGGACCAAGGGTCTGATTCAGTAGAAGGCAGCTTCATGTGTGTTCATGTCTAAGGGCCTGGTTTTTTCCTGGGTTCATCCCTAAGTCCATTCAACAGATGGCTGGGAGTCGCATGCTCAAAACTCCTGACCTGGATTGGGACCATGGCTTGCATGAGTAGAGGAGACTTGCGTCGCCCTATGCCGCTTTCCTGATCTGAAGTTGTCCCACAGAACCACTGGTTGCTTCGTTGGGAAATTTAAAATATACTGATGGGCTATGTGTGCATTATGGGCACATTTCCTCAAGGGGGGGAAATAGCAGTTCCTGGAGGCTGTTTCAGGTCAGGGAAATGGGCAGTCCCGATCCAGCATGGGCCAGACCTCATCTTTCTGCCGGGCTCAGGAAAAGTATAATGTGTAGTTCAGTCCTCAGTTGCAGCCGTTTAAGCACAAGCCAATTCGATTGCAAAGGAAGCTGCTGTGCTCCATACTGGGACTCAACTTGTGGGACCGGGCCTGGTTCCACGTTTTGGGAATCCCCCAGCTGAGAGTTCCCAGAGTAGATTGCCAACCTCCAGGTACTAGCTGGAGATCTCCTGCCATTACAAGTGATCTCCAGCCGACAGAGATCAGTTCCCCTGCAGAAAATGGCCATTGGACTCTATGGCATTGAAGTCCCTCCCCTCCCCTAACCCCACCCTCCTCAGGCTGCTCCCCCAAAACTGCCTGCTGGTGGGAAAGAGGGACCTGGCAATCCTACTGTGGGTGGCCAGGGGGACCTGGCAACCCTAACACCACATCAAGGGAGGGGTGTTGTATGCATGTGACCCCCATCTTAATAATAACACTTCGCTGTTTTTGCTAAATATTTCGGGCACATCCCATAGTCGCAATAACCATCCTGGCAGTTGCTCTGTAAGGCCAGAACTATTATCTTCTGCTGGCAGATGAGGGGCAAGGCACATTATGCGATCCTGTGGCATGCCGCCCTGTGTGGTTATGGCCTTTATTACCATGATAGCCTGCTTCTCCTCCAACAGGTTCAGATCAGGTTGCACAGGGTTGCCCGATACGCTCCATGTAGGTGGCTTGACTTCCTTCACTTTGCGTGCTTTTTGCTCACTTGCTAGACCCTTTTACATATTACGTTGGCTCAAACCAACTTTTTTTTAATTTTTACATAAAGGGGCTTTCAAAAATAACTTCAAAAGTTAACCATACAGCACAGGGAATTGGGGGGGGGGAGAGGGACTTCAATGCCATAGAGTCCAATTGCCAAAGTGGCCATTTCCTCCAGCTGAACTGATCTATATCGGCTGGAGATCAGTTGTAATAGCAGAACTCCAGCTACTACCTGGAGGTTGGCAACCCTAGCAATAAGCGAGATGTCTCTTATTTTGGTGTCCTAACAACCTAGGGTTACCAGGTGACCACTAGGGGCGGGCAAACGCCCGGTAATGTGCCCCTCTGCCCGGTGACCAGCTGAGGGCCAGCGGGCAATCATGCACACGTGCATCGACGCGGCGCTTGCTGTTTACAACCTAAGAGTTTGAGTGGTCTAAGGCTCCTTGCAAAGTGCTGTGTCGGCACGCGCACACACGCAATTTACAAAGAAACCTCCCGCCGAAGGTGAGAGGGGACCTGGCAACCCTAACCACTGAAACAGTAACACATGTGACTTTTTGTTTTGTTAGTACCTCCAGCTACTAAGTGGAGACCTGCTATTACAACTTATTTCCAGCTGACAGAGATCAGTTCACCTGGAGAAGATGGCTGCTTTGGCCATTGGACTCTATGGCATCCCTCCCCAAACCCCGCCCTCCTCAGGCTCCGCCCCAAAAACCTCCCACAGGTTGGCGAAGCGGGAACTGGCAACTCTAGAAGCCAGCCTCCAGGTGAGACCTCCCCAGGTGGGAGATTTGGGGGGGAGGGTGGGGTTTGGGGATGGGAGGGGCTTCAATGCCATAGAGTTCAATTGCCAAAGCAGCCATTTTTCCCTAGGTGATCTGATCTCTATCGGCTGGAGATCAGTTGAATTAGCAGATCTCCTGCTACTACATGTGCTTTTGAATTCACACAGACGCATTCTCTAGCTGTCGGTCACAGGAACAACCGATTGATTTTGCCGAATGATATTAAAGCCCACGGGCACTTGGATAATGTTTACATTTGTTTAAAAAAATTTTTTGGAGCTGAAGAAAGCTTTTTGAAACATGCAACAACGACTAGCCACACGTTCTCCTTTTTCTCCTTTTTGGTTGTATATAATTTGAACCTTGTTTGCTTATCGGACTCTTTGGACTATGCTCTTTGGGACGGGAGACTCCCGCCCACTCTGAGGACTTGTATTTTATTTTTGAAATTATCTGCTTGTACATCAAGAAGTACTTACGTTATGTTTAATTTGAATTGTTTGCATGGGTCAATGCTTTGATTAATTAGATTATTTATGGTTTAATTCCAGTGAGGTTTTGTATTTTTGAGCCTCCGTGCCGCCATTTTCTTCAACTACGTTAATTCTGGCACAGGTGATTCTGATTATTGTAACGACCTGGCAGTTGGCAACCCTGTCCACCCCCAAGATCTCCAGGGATTGCCCAGCTCGGAGTTGTTAAGACAAACAGCTGGCCGTCGCTGCTTGCAGAGCCAGAGAGTTGGCGTTGCCTTCAGGCTCTGGCCTGTGCAACGCAGCTGCCTCCGGGTTGACGATTAGGGGCTCGCTGGAATTGTGAATGAGGAAATTGTTCTGTGCTGCAGCCGCAGCCAGAGAGGAAGCCCCAGCGCCGCTCCAGCAGGGTGGGGAGGGGCCCGTGGGTGGCTGATTTTGTTATCGGCCTGCCCTGCTCTTGGGAAAGGCCTTGGGGTGAGCAGCTGCAAAGGGAAAGGATCCTTGGCTCGCCAGATTATCAACCGCCTGGCAGGCAGGGTTTAATTGGATCCAGGGCTTTATTGACATTCAGGCCTTTCATCCTAAATGCCTTGAAAAGCTTGGCTGGGGTACAGACGGGGTTGCCGTATCCCTCTTCGTCACCGGAGGGAGGTTTTTGGGGCGGAGCCTGAGGAGGGTGGGGTTTGGGGAGGGGAGGGACCTCAATGCCATAGAGTCCAATGGCCAAAGCGGCTATTTTCTCCGGGGGAACTGATCTCTATCGGCTGGAGATCAGTTGTAATAGCAGGAGATCTCCAGCTAGGACCTGGAGGTTAAGAAATCAGTAAATATTGTGCTGAAGGAAGCTAAGCAAAATATATATATATATATATATATAGAAACAGCACAGTAGCCAAACAAATAGATACCACAATAATTTAACCAGATATGAAAGTAAACATCGGAACGCACGCAGATGTCAGTGAGATAAACATAGAATAGAATAATTGGCAGGATGGTGGTACATGCGCCACAAGTACACCAAATAATGAAGCCAATACTCTATGCAATTCTGACCCAATGGGGCTCAAAAGTAGAATGGTCTAAATATGGGAAGACGTGAAAAGGAAAGTCCGGATTCTACTCATTTTCAGGCGTTTTCTACGGTCGCTTGTATCATAGCGTCAAGATGAAATTGACCAGAAAGGCTCCTTATGCTTTAGTCCACTGGTTCCCAACCAGGGGTCCATGGACCCCCAGGGGTCCACGAGAACTAAATTAAGGTCCGTGAAACAAAGTTATAAACCCATAATTAATATTTTCAATTAAAAGTTTTCTATTATAAAAATATATTCAAATATTCTAAGTTTAATGTTTAACTAGCAGTTATGATTAAAGTTTATTTTCAAATTCTCAGAATTTTTATTTTGAACCTTGGGGTCCTTGCACCGAACAAAAAAGTCCTAGTGGTCCCTGGTCAAAAAAAGGTTGGGAACCACTGCTTTAGTCCATCCGGAGCAATACTTTCCCACAGAATGCATAGAGGTTTGGCTCCTAAGCCTGGCCCTGCTCCTTGAACATGCAGAAGTGGGCATTCGAGGCTTGAGGTCCGTAGCATGGGGAGGGGCTGTGGCTCAGTGGCAGAGCATCTGCTTGGCGTGCAGAAGGTCCCAGGTTCAGTCCCCAGCATCTCCTGTTAAAAAGGATCGGGCGCCCCACGGCGCAGAGTGGTAAGCTGCAGCACCGCAGTCCAAAGCTCTGCTCACGACCCGAGTTCGATCGCGACAGAATTTGGGTTCAGGTAGCCGGCTCAAGGTCGACTCAGCCTTCCATCCTTCCGAGGTCGGTAAAAGGAGTACCCAGCTTGCTAGGGGTAAAGTGTAGATAACTGGGGAAGGCAATGGCAAACCACTCCGTGAACACAGTCTGCCTAGTAAATGTCAGGATTTGACGTCACCCAATGAGTCAGTAATAACCCAGTCGTTGCTAGGCTTGCCAGGTCCCTCTTTGCCACTGGCAGGAGGTTTTTTGGGGTGGAGCCTGAGGAGGGCGGGGTTTGGGGAGGGGAGGGACTTCAATGCCATAGAGTCCAATTGTCAAAGCCATTTTCTCCTGGGGAACAGATCTGTCGGTTGGAGATCAGTTGTAATAGCAGGAGCTCTCCAGCTGGTACCTGGAGGTTGGCAACCCTAGTTGTTGCACAAAGGACTACCTTTACCTCTACCACCGGCATAAAGCTAGCTAGCCCTGCAAACGAGATGGGACCAACTGAAGCACTCCCTCTGAAATCAATAGACAATCTTAGGTATCTGGTCCTCCCGCCTCCTGTCAGTATGCCACCCTCCCACACATTGTTGGTAAGGTTTTGTGACTCACCCTGCAGCCAGTCATTAGCAGGAACATGGGTATCACACCGCAAGCCATGCGCCTCTCTCAGTCGGTACTCACGTCCACAGAGCTCGGAGCACATAAATGGGATCTCGGCAATGGGCATGCCGGTGAAATCATGCTTGGCACAGTAAGCCCAAATTCACAACAGAAAGGATGGTGCTTTTGCGCTTACTGATTTATATCCCGCTTTGCTGCCTTGTTGGGATTCAAAGCATCTTAGAACACCATTCTCCCCTCCTCCGTTTGCTCACAACAACCCTGTGAGGCTGAGATTCTGTGTGATGGGCCCAAGGTCACCTGGCGAGCTTCCAGGGTCGAAATGGGGATTCGAACCACTGAAAGGCAACAAATGGACAGGGATGTAATGAGGAAGCTTAGAGGAAGAGCCACTGCAGATCAGCACCCAAGCCAAAGGGAAACTCCAGTGTGGTTTTTATCTCCTGTACTTTTTTTCAGGTTTTTCTGCAAACCTGGTGCTTTTTCAGGTTTGTAGAAAGCACTACCGTTTCTGTTCATGGCCCCAGTCTTTGGCTTTAAGTATCCATAGATTTCGCCATGTTGAGATTTAGAGATATCTATTTATACCCTCCTTTTCTCCCTAACTGGAACCCAATGTAGCTAATAACATCATTCTCCTGACTTTCCTTTTAACCTAACAGTCACCCTGTGAGGTGGATTAGGCTGAGAGTAAGGGACAGGCCCACGGTCACCTAATGAGCTTTTATGGCAGGGATACAAACCTGGGGCTCCCAGATGCTAACCTGACAATCTAACTACCATGCTGGCTAGTCCTATTTTATATAGCTGCGATGCCCAGATGTTATGCACGTTGGGCGGGGAGGGGGAGGTACATGTCAGGCTAGGGTTGCCAACTCCAGGTTGGGAAATTCCTGGAGATTTGGGGGTGGAGGGTGGGGTTAGGGGAAGGAAGAGACCTCAGTGGGGTATAATGCCATAGGGTCAACCCTTCAAAGCAGCCATTTTCTCCAGGGAATTGATCACTGCTGTCCGGAGATTGGTCGTAATTCCAGGAGATCTCTTGGCCTCAATTCAAGGTTGGCAACCCTATGCGACAAGCTAATGCTTGTCACAGAATTTATGCACAGAGTCCTTTTTTATTTCCCCCCCAGAAATTTTAGTAGAAAGCGCATGCAGGTCTGGCTAGAAGCCCATGGAAATGTGGTAATAGAGCCTGGTATTATCGTGTTTCCCCTCCCCGGTTTTCTGAGTGGTTGCTGAAGCACAGCAGGGTTACACACTGCACATGGTCAGGAGCTACATTCAAGAGCCTGTGCCAGGAGCCAGCATGGTGTAGTGGTTAAGAGCGGTGGACTCTAATCTGGAGAACCAGCGGACACCGATCTGGTGAACCGGGTTGATTTCCCCACTCCTACACATGAAGCCAGCTGGGGTGCCCTTGGGCTAGTCACGGTTCTCTCCGAGCTCTCTCAGCCCCACCTACCTCACCGGGTGTCAGTTGTGGGGAGGGGAAGGCGATTGTAAGCCAGTTTGACTCTTCCTGAAGCGGCAGAGAAAGTCGGCATGTAAAGACCAACTCTTCCTCTTCTCCTGTTTCGTGGCTGTGAGCAGCAATGGAACCCAACAGGATTCTCCGCTTTATTTTCCTACGTTTTCATCCCACCCTTCCCCAGAGGACTCGAGGCCTCTGACATGATTCTTCCTCCCGTGTTATCCTCACTACAACCCTAGGAGGAAAGCTAGACTGCTGAGGGAGAATGACTGGCCCCAGGATTCCTGGGAAGCGGGGATTTGAACTCGGGTCTCCCCGCTCCTCGGACAACTCCCTAACCGCAACATGACACTGGGACGTTGGGTGTCCCCGAGAACTCCTCCTCGCCGGCCTTCAAGTATCTTTGACTCTCTTCAGGGGTTACGTTCCTAATCCTCGGCCCTCTGGAATCTCAAGCCGCTTGAGGGAAAGGTTCGTAATTACAGCTAATTAGCGAGGAGGCATAATTATAGCCATTGTCGGGCACAAGCCTGTTTAAAGGCTGGCGCCAGGAGGAATATGGAAATCCGAGGGAAAGTTCTGGGGCGGCTGCGGCGGGGAAACCAGCCCTTATACAGACACAAAGTCCTGGCTTGATACATACACACACTCTGCACCCGGGATAAGCAGCACAGAGACCTGTAGGAATGAAAGAGGTTGCCAACTACGGGTTGGGAGATTCCTGGAGATTTGGGGAGGGGAGGGAGCTCAACAGGTCTGCCACCCCATAGAACAGTGGTTCCCAACCTTTTTTTTGACCAGGGACCACTAGGACTTTTTTGTTCGGTGCAGGGACCCCAAGGTTCCAAATAAAAATTCTAGAATTTGAAAATAAACTTTAATCATAACTGTTAGTTAATAAACTTAGAATAATATTTGAATATATATATTTTATAATAGAGAACTTTTAATTTAAAATATTAATTTATTATGGGTTTATAACTTTGTTTCGCGGACCTTAATTTAGTTCTTGCGGACCCCTGGGGGTCCACGGACCCCCGGTTGGGAACCAGTGCCATAGAACCTGCTTTCCAAAGCTATTTTTTTTCCAGAGGAGGAGGAGGAAGAGGAAGAAGAGTTGGTTTTGATATGCCAACTTCCTCTACCACTCAAGGAAGAATCAAACCGGCTTACAATCGCCTTCCCCTCCCCACAACAGACACCTTGTGAGGTAGGTGGGGCTGAGTTTGCAGAGAACTGTGACTAGCCCAAGGTCACCCAGCCGGCTTCATGTGTAGGAGTGGAGAAACCAACCCAGTTCACCAGATTAGCGTCCGCCGCTCGCGTGGAGGAGTGGGGAGCTGAACCCGGTTCTCCAGATCAGAGTCCCCTTCTCCGAACCGCCGCTCTTAACCACTACACCACGCTGGCTCTAATCTCTGTGGTCCGGAGGGCAGCGGTAATTCCAGGAGATCTCCAGCCCCCGCCTGGAGGCTGGCAACCTGACAGGTAACCGTGTTCCTCCAAAGCAAAACCCACAATCAGCCATGCCATACCTTTTATTAGGACACAAAACAGTGCGGAAGCCTTTGGATTCTCTGGAACTCTTAACCAGAGCTAGATGTTAAAACACATGCCGTGTGTGTGCGGGCGGGGGGTGGAAGAGTGTTACCAGCCCTGATCTTAGGGCATCTGTGCCAAGGAAAAGGAGACAAGATAAAAGTGGAGTTGTGTTGGGCAAAGCTAGACTCAGTTTGGGCCTTCCAAGGAGGAGAAGGAGTCATGTATAAAACAAAACAATTGATCAAGTGCCTCCTTCGGGAGCTCGTGGGTCCCTAAAAGGACGAGAGCAGACTTTACCTCCTGATCCCCTCGACAATGTCCCCTGACTAGAGGCCCTTCTCTGGCCCAGCCAGGGTTCCCAGCCTCCAGGTTAATCTCCCGGGATTAACAACTCGCATAGAATAGAATATAAAGCGAAGAGAATAAACTGATCTCCAGGCGACAGAGACCAATTCCCCAGGAGAAAAGGACTGTTTTAGAAGGGGGGCTGTATGGCATTATGCCCCGCTGAGGTCCCTCCCCGAACCCCGCCCTTTTCAGGGTCCACCCCCAAAATCTCCAGGTGTTTCCCACGTGGGAGTTGGCATCCCAAGATCAGAGAGATTTTGTCCATGCAATTCTGGGGGAATAGAAACAATGGAACACGTGTTTTTCAGATGCTCATTCTTTAAGGATGCCCGCTGTAAGCTGTCCCGGTCCATGCTTGAGAAAATCTCAGGTTATTCTGAAAAACTTCAGGTGTAGGAAGCTCCTCTCAGATGAAATCGCCTTACAAACTAGAGAGGTCGCCAAATTCTGCGCAGCAATCTACAAACTTCGTCAAAGTTTAGTGAAACAAAAGTCAAAGAAATAACCAAGTTAAAAATCTTCTTTTGAATTTGTGTCAAAATGTTCATTTCTTATCCGAATCGTGAAAAATTTTAATTTATACACATTCTTTTAAATTAACATGACACAACTTTTAAACAATATCGATGTATCCGCTGTAATATTGCTGTTATGTTCTTAATTTTTATTGGCGCAGTGCCGCAATAAATGTTTCTGACTTCTGAGTTGGCAACCCTCAGCCTAGCTCTCCGTTCTGTCCCCCTAGCTACCTGAGACGCTGTCCCGGAGCCTGCCTCGGGACCGATTAAGCAGAAATGTGCTGGGAGGTCCTGGTTGAAACTTAGGTTGTTTATGCCTGGGAGTTTTACCTGAGGTTCATTGCCTGCTGGACCTACACTTTCCTGTTGGGTGTCTATGCGCCAGCAGTCTCCAAGCTCAAATCCCCGCCCCTTGAAATGCTGCTTCGTAATTGGCTGCAGTGAGAGAAAAGTTCCCTCCTCCCCTGTAACCCAATTGCCGCATAAAAAAGCATTTTAAGAACAAAAACCAAAAACCAGAGCAATCTGCAAAGGGGGGAGGAATCCAAGCCCCAGTTTTAAAAAGCCTTTCTTCTGCTCAGAAAGAGCTCCGAGGAAGCAGGAGGCATTTGAGTCCCCGCCTCTGGATATGCTGCTTTGTAATTGGCTGTGAGCGAAACTAAGCTTGCGTGTCCCGCACTTTGCCTTATGCACGGAGATTGCACCCGGGTTGAGCTCAGGGGAGAGGGAAGAATCGGGTTAACAGAGGAATGGGAAGTCCTGGGATTTGTGAGGGCTGGCAGTGAGGTCATCTCTAATGGAGGGAAAACTCATGCATAACTCCAAGGAACAACCGAGACAGACCAGGGGGTGAACGTGAGTGAAGGTATCCATGCATAAACGACCTATAATTCTCGGGGACCAGTTGGCAGTCAGTTGGAAGTGGGGAGTGGGAGCTTAAGTCACCCCCCATAAGGTATTTTCCCAGCTCAAATCCATCCTGGAGACCTACTGTTTCCTCACAGAGGAAGCCAAGGGGTTCAACTTGCATTCTTGGCTCCACTTTGAAATGACACGATTGGTAGGTTTGCCAACCTCCAGGTGGGGCCTGGAGACGTCCCTGCATTACAGCTTATCTCCATACAACAGAGTCCAGTTCCTTAAAGAAAATGGCTGCTTAGGACCGCGGCTCTTCCCCCAAGGCACTCAAGACATCTTACATGATTCCTCCTCCTATGTTATCCTCACCACAAGCCTAGGGAGAAAGCTAGATTGCTCAGGGAGTGTGACTGGCCCCAAGGATCACCAGATAAGTTTCCTGGCAAGTGGGGATTTGAACCCGGGTCTCCTCGCTCCTTGGACAACTCTCTAACCGCAACACAATAGTGGGACACTGTCTGTCCCCGAGAACTCCTCCTAAACCAGTCTTCAGGTATCTTTGACTCTCTTCAGGGGTTACGTTCAGGGGTTACATTCATCTCCAGGAGTTTCTCAACCTGGATCTGGCCAACCCCTGGCAATCCTATCTAGGTTCCACCTCAACCTTGCAGCGACTGGATGGTTTAGAACCAGTGCAGAGTGCCAAAAGTAAACCCCCCATGCAGAGGTTTGAGAATTCAGAGAGGGGAAATGTGCATCTAGAAAGCAGCAAATCCAAGGCAAAACCTCCCATGTGTAAATGGCCAGAAAGATCAGTTCCCCTAGAGAAAATGGTCGCTCTGGAGGCTGGAATCTATGGCATTGTACCCCAGTGAGGTCCCTGCCCTCCCCAAATCTCCAGGAGTTTTCCAACCTGGATCTGGCAACCGTACCCCCCTGCCCCACGCACACATTCTGGCAACCCTACTCTGCAGAAAGGCCAAGTCTGAAAATAAACTTTAATCCTAACTGTTAAACATTAAACTTAGAATAATATTTGCATATATTTTTTATAATGGAGAACTTTTAATTGAGAATATTAATTTGTTATGGGTTTATAACTTTGTTTCGCGGACCTTAATTTCGTTCTCGCGGACCCCCAGTGGGGAACCAGTGGTCTAAACAGTTTATTAATGAATCGTTGTATCAATAATTTGAATGACAAAACTGAATCTACAGCTTGTTCACCGTACTAATAAAATTCGTTTTTTTTCCGGTTTATCCCAATATGCCAGTGGTTCCCAACCTTTTTTTGACCAGGGACCACTAGGACTTTTTTGTTCGGTGCAGGGACCCCAAGGTCCAAAACAAAAATTCAGAGAATTTGAAAATAAACTTTAATCAGAAGTGTTAGTTAAACATTAAACTTAGAATAATATTTGAATATATATTTTTATAATAGAGAAGGTTTAATTGAAAAGATTAATTGATTATGGGTTTATAACTGTGTTTCGCGGACCTTAATTTGGTTCTCGCGGACCCCCAGTGGGGAACCAGTGGTCTAAACAGTTTATTAATGAATCGTTGTATCAATAATTTGAATGACAAAACTGAATCTACAGCTTGTTCACCGTACTAATAAAATTCGTTTTTTTCCGGTTTATCCCAATATGCCAATGGTTCCCAACCTTTTTTTGACCAGGGACCACAAGGACTTTTTTGTTCGGTGCAGGGACTCCAAGGTTCAAAATAAAAATTCCGACAATTTGAAAATAAACTTTAATCATAAGTGTTAGTTAAACATTAAATTCAGAATAATATTTGAATATATATTTTGATGATAGAGAACTTTTAATTGAAAAGATTAATTGATTATGGGTTGATAACTTTGTTTCGCGGACCTTAATTTGGTTCTCGCGGACCCCCAGCGGGGAACCAGTGGTCTAAGCAGTTTATTAATGAATCGTCGTATCAATAATTTGAATGACAAAACTGAATCTACAACTATACTAATAAACTGAATCTACACTATACTAATAAAATTCGGTTTCCCCCCAGTTTTGCCCAATAGGCGAATGCTTTTGACCGCACCGTTTTAAAACCTCCCGCATCCTTCCCGTGCAGGGAATCTGTTAGTTTAGCCATCGGCATATATAACCATACACCATTTATTCATGGAAGGTTTTGCACTGGGTTTGCCACTCTTTAGATGCACTTTTCCCCCATCCATATTCTCAAAACTCAACAATAAGCCTCCATGCAGAGTTCTGAGCATTCAGATGGGGACAATGTGCATCTATAGAGTGACAAATCCAATGCAAAACCTTCCATGAATAAATGGCCATAGTTTTTCCTCCCCATCTGGGAGAGGGAAACTGCCCCTGCGAGCCACCTGCTCCATCCCCACGGCGGAGCCCGAGCCCGGGTTTGCTCGCTTGCGAGCCTCCAGCTTCCCCGGAGCGCCATTGGCCGAGCCGCGGGTGCGCGTGTGTGCGGGCGGGCGTGCAGATGTGCGCGTGGGTCCGCCCGCCTCGGTGTGCACGCCTCGGCGCCCACGGGAAGGGAGAAGCCAGCCGACCCCCCCTGGAAGCCCCGATCCCACGGGAGGGTGAGTAGGAGGAAGCCCCGCGCGCGCTCCCGGGGACTGGCGCGCGCCTCTCCTTGCAAGCCGCCCGGGCGGTTGCATCAGACTCCCTATCCCCCCCCCACCCGCTTTTGCAAAGGGCCTTAGGCCATTCACGCACGGGAGGGTTTGCCCCTCTCTAGATGCGCGTTTTCTTCCCCCCCCCCCCATCCAAATGCTCCAAGCTCGACAATAAGCCCCCATGCAAAGTTTTGGGAAGTCGGATGGGGGAAAGGCGCATCTGGAGAGGGGCAAACCCAAGGCGAAACCTCCCCTGCGTAAATGGCCTTGCTTTGCACGGGAGGTTTTGCCCCTCTCGAGAGGCACATCCACCCCCACCCCCATCCAAAAGCTCCAAACTCAACAATAAGCCCCCATGCAAAGTTTTGGGAAGTCGGATAGGGGGAAAGGCGCATCTGGAGAGGGGCAAACCCAAGGCGAAACCTCCCCTGCGTAAATGGCCTTGCTTTGCACGGGAGGTTTTGCCCCTCTCGAGAGGCACATCCACCCCCACCCCCATCCAAAAGCTCCAAACTCAACAATAAGCCCCCATGCAAAGTTTTGGGAAGTCGGATAGGGGGAAAGGCGCATCTGGAGAGGGGCAAACCCAAGGCGAAACCTCCCCTGCGTAAATGGCCTTGCTTTGCACGGGAGGTTTTGCCCCTCTCGAGAGGCACATCCACCCCCCCCATCCAAATGCTCCAAACTCAACAATAAGCCCCCATGCAAAGTTTTGGGAAGTCGGATGGGGGGGGCAAACCCAAGGCAAAACCTCCCGTGCGTAAATGGCTTTGCTTTGCAAGGAGGTGCAAAGCTTGGCTTGGGGGTAGGTGGGTGGGTGGGTGGTGGGGTCCCCGCCGCCCCTTCCCCAAATTTATTGCACCCCCTCGGAGGGACCCCTTGCGGTGGGTGGGCCTCTTCTATTAGCTTGTGAATATGCATACCTGTGAAAGAATGTATGTTTCCCCCATAAATGAAGTTAATAAGGCACTTCAATCCGCGTGGGGAAAATGGTCATCTAGAGAGGGCAAAACCTCCCGTGCGTAAATGGCTTTGCTTTGCAAGGAGGTGCAAAGCTTGGCTTGGGGGTAGGTGGGGGGGGGTCCCCGCCGCCCCTTCCCCAAACTTATTACACCCCCTCGGAGGGACCCCTTGCGGTGGGAGGGCCTGATCCGCGATGCATTCCGGAGGGAGGGAGAAGAGGGGGAGAAATTCGTCCCCAAATCGGGTTTTCCCAGTCTGGGGGTCAAGATCGGGGGTGCCCGAGGCCCCCACGAGCATAGCGGCCCTCTGGCCATTTATACATGGGGGTTGGGGCTTGGCTTTGCCACTCTCTAGATGCCCATTTTCCCCATCCGAATTCCCAAAACTCTGCATGGGGGGCTTATTTTTGAGTTTGGAGGATTCAGGTGGGGAAAATGGTCATGAGAGTGGCAAATCCAAGGCAAAACCTCCCGTGCATAATTGGCCTATGTATGTTGTGACTTGCTGTCAATGAATCAATAAATACTATACTAAACTGTGCAGGTTTGTTATTGGAGAATGCATATTTAGCATGTAAGTAAGTAATAGTAGTTTATTGTATAAGGCCATAGGCCATTACAATCTAAAAACAATGTCATTGGAAAATGCATTTTTAGCATGTGTATAAGGCCATTACAATCTAAAAGCAATGTTTGTTCCTGGAAATTGCATGTTTAGCATGTAAGTAAGCAATAATAGTTTATTGTATAAGACCATAGGCCATTACAATCTAAAAACAATGTCATTGGAAAATGCATTTTTAGCATGTGTTTTACTAAAGACAGTGAACCATATTAATGTTAATTTGGGTTTGGATTGAGGATAAATACTGAAATATAGTGTAAGAAAGGACATGTTTGTTACGGAAGCGCCAATAAATAGATCTTTAATTTGATCGACCATTTACATTTTTATTCCTGGGAGTGGTTGTGTAGGTGGGGGTTCCGGCACACTGCTTTGCCCCCGGGGGCCTCTAATGCTGTTAAGACGGCCATGCTTGTGGGGAGGCAGGCTGGGAAGTCGGCAGCTGGGCATCGAGGCAGACCCCCCCCCTTGGCCTCTGGAAAATAAGGGGGGGAGGCTGCTGGCGCTGGCCCGCGCAGCTGGAAAGGGGAGGCAGGCCAGCCTCCCCAGGGAGCTCTTGCAACCCTCGTGGCCTGCCCTTCTCTGTCATTGCCACGTGGAGAAATTGCAGGATTGCAGGACAGGGTGGATGATGCGGATAGGCAACTTGCCCCTGGACATGGGGTGGGGAGAGCCAGGAAGTCCCGACCGGCGCCCTACGCCAGGAGGATTGCAGAGGTGCGAGGAAAACCAGTAACGGATTCCCAGGAAGAAGAAGAAGAAGAGTTGGTTTTTATATGCCGACTTTCTCTACCACTTAAGGGAGAATCCAGCCGTCTTACAATCGCCTTCCCTTCCCCTCCCCACAGCAGACACCCTGTGAGGTAGGTGGGGCTGAGAGAGCTGTGACAAGCCCAAGGTCACCCAGCCGGCTTCATGTGGAGGAGTGGGGAAACCAACCCGGCTCACCAGATTAGCCTCCGCCGCTCGTGTGGAGGAGCGGGGAATCGAACCCGGTTCTCCAGATCAGACTCCGCTGCTCCAAACCACCCCTCTTAACCACTAAACCACAAAGGTCTCTGGCATCCCTGGAGGTAGAATGGGTGCTCTCAATGTGGAGTGATAGTTTGGAGAGTGGAAGGAGAGCCCCTGGGAGCAGGGTGAGCGTGCTCGATCTGGAACAGAAAAGAGCAAGAGTCCAGTAGCACCTTAAAGACTAACCAATTTTCTGGCAGGGTTAGGAGCTTTGGTGAGCCCCGGCTCACTTCTCCAGATCTGGAACGACAGCCAGAGAGTGGAATGACAGATCTGGGATTGACACGTCAGTCCGCTAGGTGTGGAATAACTGTCTCTGGGTGGTTGAATGACAGGCCGGGAGCATGCAATTTCAGATCGGTCAGCTGTTTTAATCTATTGTGGCAAAATAAAACAGAAGTCCAGCATAGGGTTGCCGGCTCCAGGTTGGGAAATTCCTGGAGATTTAGGGGTGGAGCCTGGGGAAGGGGGGGTTGTTTTAAGTGATGTCCGCTTCATGCATAAAGATTTTAACACGTAACGCTTCCTTGTTATAGTGTGTCAGGCCGTAGATCCATCTTGACCAGGGCTCTGGCTCTCTAGTATCTCAGATCCAGGTCAGCGCTTTTCTGCTTCCTACCTTTTTTTTAAAATAATTTTTATTTTCTTCATTTAATGTATCAACAAAAACAATATAATAGTAATAATAAAAAGAAAACCAAGTAATATCTCTAATTTAACAATAAAATGACTTCCCCCTCTCCCTCTTCCATCTAAAAATAAATTGTATAAACTTTTGCTAAGGGAGCTAATGCCAATATTGCTTCCTACGTTCAGGTGCCGCTGTCAGGAACGAAACTTAACCCTTAAAACGTCAACTGTTGAATCAAACCATCATTCTGTGTGCGGACGCGCGACTTCCTTGCCTCCCCTCTCTCAGCGTAGCCTGAAATACCACTTTAAAAAAGCCTCCTCCTGGGGGATGGGGGAACTCTAGGGTTGCCAACCTCCAGGTACTCAGGACAGAAGTAGGCAATAATAATGAAATGCAAAATCTATTGAAAGACAGTCAAACATACAAACAAGGTGTAAATACAAAAACCGTCCAATCCTAATCACATATATACAAAAAATTCTCATAGGTCTTGTGTGAATTTATATATTAATGTCTTCACCATGGTCCACCTACAGGTACCACCGGGAAGAGTCCCACACTGAAGGTGGAAGGGGATACGGCCGTTTCAAAGTCTTCTTCAGTCCCACTTCAAATCATCAGGATGGCTTGCTAGTTCCTCATGCGGATACCCAAAGTAAATCGTAAACTGTATCCCCTTCTACCTTCAGTGTGGTACTCTTCCCGGTGGTACCTGTATGTGGACCATGGTGAAGACAGAAGTCTATAAATTCACACAAGACCTATGAGAATTTTTTGTATAGACATACAAACATCCTAGGATTGGATGATTTTTGTATTTACACCTTGTTTGTATGTTTGACTGTCTTTCAGTAGATTTTGCATTTCCCTATTATTGCCTGTTTCTGTACTGGTTTCCAAACCCTCCAGGTAGCAGTACAAAGGTGTCCTTTTCTTCTTTGTTGTAACCGCCAGGTACTAGCTGGAGATCTCCTGCTATTACAACTGATCTCCAGCTGATAGAGATCAGTTCACCTGGAGAAAATGGCCACTTTGGCCATTGGACTCTATGGCATTTAAATCCCTCCCCTCCCGAAACCCCACCCTCCTCAGGCTCCGCCCCAAAAACCTCCCGCTGGTGGCGAAGAGGGACCTGGCAACCCTAGGGGACCCTCACCAACAGCACAAAGGGCCAGTTGGAAGTAGGGTTGCCATCTCCGGATTGGGAAATACTTGGAGGTTTGGGGGTGGAGCCTGAGGAGGGCGGGGCTTAGGGAGGGGAGGGATCTCAGCCAGGAATAATGCCATGGAGTCTACCCTCCAGAGCAGCCATTTTCTCCAGGTGAACTGATCTCTGTCGTCTGGAGATCAGTTGTAGTAGCTGGAGATTTCCAGCTGCCACCTGGAGGTTGGCAACCCTAGTTGGAGGGCTGCTGAGGAAGGGAGGGAATTAGCAAATATTGCCTTTCCCCCTTGTGCATGGGGATTCCCCCCCCCCAGATCCTATCTGTTGTCTCTAACGCACATGCTTTTTGTAGGTAAAATATGTTGGCCGTTTAAGCTGCAGCTACCAATTAGTCCATGCAGTCTTCCAATGTGAAGGTCCCTTGGCATGAATCTTCTCCTGCATTTACCCTACTTTATTGCACTTTTTTGTTATTATTTATCTTTCTTTATTTTATTGGATTTTTAGGCTGCTCTTCCAATCTAGATCTGGCCCAGAGCGGCTTACAACCATTCAAAACAATTAGAACAGCTACAAGTTACCGTGAAATTATAAGCAGTAATAAAAAAGTAACATGCTTTCAATTTTAGCCCTCAATGATAACCTACTACCAAATAGCAGAATAACAACAAAGCAAGCCAATACCATGCCATCGTATTCCCTATTACTTTGTATGGGTGTGAAAGCTGGACAAGGAAGAAAGCTGATAGGAAGCAAGTAGATTCCTTTGAAATGTGGTGTTGGAGGAGAGTGTTACAGATACCCTGGACCGCCGAAAAAAACCAAATCAGTGGGTTATAGATCAAATCAAGCCTTAAACTGACCCTAGAAACTGAAATGACTAAACTGAGGCTGTCGTACTTTGGTCACATTATGAGAAGACGAGTCCCTGGAAAAGACAGTCATGCTAGGAAAAGTTGAGGGCAGCAGGAAAAGAGGAAGACCCAACAAGAGATGGATGGACTCTATAAAGCACTGGTTCCCAACCAGGGGTCCACGGACCCCCAGGGGTCCGCGAGAACTAAATTGAGGTCCGCGAAACAAAGTTATAAACCCGTAATAAATTAATATTTTCAATTAAAAGTTCTCTATTATAAAATATATATATTCAAATATAATTCTAAGTTTAATGTTTAGCTAACAGTTATGATTAAAGTTTTTTTTTCAAGTTCCCAGAATTTTTATTTTGAACCTTGGGGTCCCTGCACCGAACAAAAAAGTCCTAGTGGTCCCTGGTCAAAAAAAGGTTGGGAACCACTGCTATAAAGGAAGCCACGGCCCTCAATTTGCAAGACTGAGCAAGGGTGTTAAGGATAGGACCTCTGACCTTTCTCATCTTCGGTCATAACTACCCGAGCGGTTCCGCTCCAGGGCACAGAGAACCACACCGGATTTATGCCAACAAACCTCTCTTTGCTCAGCTTCTCCCTCTTTCCCCTTCAGTAATTTTCTGTGTCATAATGAGGGGAATGATTGTTTTTATTTCCATTGCATCTGAGGAAGTGAGCTGTGTCTCACGAAAGCTCATACTGGAAAAAGTCTTTTAAGGATGCCACTGGGCTTCTGTTTTGTTTTGCTATGACTAACTTGGCTACCTCACTGGAAGGCATCATCTGGGCATGTTTGCTGTGGTCTTTATTCCTTTACGCCCAAAGATACCACGACGGTGGCTCTACCCGTCCCCTCGCACATGTAGCTGTGCAAAGAGGTTACTGGCGCAGTTTCTGGAAGGAGCCAGAAAATATTTGTAGCGTGTTCGTGCCCTTACCATTTCTATGTAAACCATCATTGACTCGAATCCCTGAATATGGATACCATAATTACATTGCAAAAGCATTCAACGCTCCACCCCCAGTCCTATATATCGCTTGGATGGACTGTGTCCCCGGATCGTAGAATTTTCTACTCTGCAGTCCTGAAAAGGAACATGAGCTGTTGGATATGAGGCAGCAACTGACCACCAGATGTTGCCGTGTTTGTGTGGCGTCCATCCCGATTTTCGCTGATTATCAGCCATGATAATCGCCCAGGTTGTGAATATTTTTTCTACCAACCAATGAGGTCCAACCGTGGCTGTAGACATCAGTGGGGAGCGGGAGCGGCAAAATGTCCTCATTGAAAGCCATAGGCCAACCCAGAAGCATTAAAAAAAAAATCTGCCATCGTTCCAGATTTAGGGCAGTCATTCCATTCCGGCAGGGCTAATTTTCTAGATCTAGAGCACTCGTTCGTGTGGCTCAGCGGTAGAGCATCGGTTTGGATTGCAGAAGGGCTCAGGTTCAGTCCCTGGCATCTCCATTTTAAAGGACACTAGACGGTGGGTAATGCGAATGAGTTAAATGACATAGTTCAATTGTGGAACTCCCTGCCCCAGGATGTGGTGATGGCTGCCAACTTGGAAGGCTTTAAGAGGGGAGTGGTCATGTTCATGGAGGAGAGGGCTATCCATGGCTAGTAGTCAAAATGAATACTAGCCATGATGCATACCTATTCTCTCCAGTGTCAGAGGAGCATTCCTATTATATTAGGTGCTGGGGAACACAGGCAGGACAATGCTGCCGCAGTCGTCTTGTTTGTGGGCTTCTTAGAGGCCCCTGGTTGGCCCCTGTGTGAACAGACAGGCTGGACTTGATGCGCCCGGGTCTGATCCAGCAGGGCTTTTCTTATGTTCTTAATGACCTCCACCTGACACCCTGGAGAGCGGCTGCCAGTCAGAGTAAGCAATTCTGACTTTAATGGACCAAGGGTCTGATTCAGTGTAAGGCAGTTTCATGTGTCTTCCAGTCCTCGAGAGCATGTTGAAATCATTCCATGATTTCTTAAAATCCATTCCTTGTTTTGTTTGCCCCTTTGACGCCAATGTGTTTCAATGGAATGTCAAGTCCGTAGACATTCCTGGCTCGCATTACATCCAGTCCGCCTTCGGAGAGCTCTCATTGTTTCCAGTGTGCCTTCTCGTCCTTTGCTTTAATATGTCCTGCTCGGAATACTTGCACAGGGGGAGCCCTCTGCATTGTTTGCAGCAAAGATAAACAGGGGTCTTGAAAGACCGACAAGGTTTTATTCCAGCATATATCCAGCTTCTCCCGAGACTCAGCAAATGATATACCTTGCAATCGGAGGAAAGATCTGAGCAAGAATAGCTGCAAAACAATAACAACGATGAATATGTGAAAGACCAGATATTGGTTTTGTGTTGGTTTCAAAAAGTCAAGAGTCCTGGGTTCAAATGCTCACAATCTTGCATTGGCAGCGAAATTAGGAAGAGGAGGGTTTTTATATGCCGACCTTCTCTACCACTTAAGGAAGAATCAAACCGGCTTGCAATCACCTCCCCACAACAGACACCCTGTGAGGTGGGTGGGGCTGAGAGAGCGTGACTAGCCCAAGGTCGCCCAGCTGGCTTCGTGCGTAGGAGTGGGGAAACAAACCCCGTTCGCCAGATTAACGTCTGCCGCTCGTGTGGAGGGGTGGGGAATCAAACCCGGTTCTCCAGATCAGAGTCCTCCGCTCTTAACCACTACACCACGCTGGCTCTCAGCGGGGTTGAGAGCCCTTGCCAGCACCAAGTACACATGAGGTGCCACCCCGGATTCTTAACTACAGCTGCAAGTCGCCACAATCTCCTGGTTCCTAAGTGGCAACTGCTTATAAAGTAGATTACAATTCAGTTACAACTCCTTATCGGTAGCATGTGTGTGGGGGTCTCTTCTGTAATCATGCCTGAATGGGCCAAGCTAGTCCAATCTTGGCAGATCTCCGCCTGGTTAGTGCTTGGAAGGGAGACCACCAGCCAAGTCCAGGACCGCTACGCGGAGGCAGGCAGGCATCAAACCACTTCTAGCTTTTCGATCAACAGTCATGGGTCAGCACGACCTCGGCGAGACCGACAGCATCTCTGCCAAGGCTCACGTCAGCAAGCGAGGCGGGGAGGTCCAGATCATCCGCTTTACACCAGGAAGCGTAGCGCATTCTCGGGTGGGCAGAAATCCACCTACAATCGATATCTGCAGACCACATCCCGGGATCCCTCAGCATGCAAGCCGACTGGCTGACCAGACAGACCATGGACGAGAACGAGTGGCCCCTCAAGAGAGAGGCCTTCCAACAAATCACGGGCAGATTCGATGTACCGTGGATCTTTTCACCTCGGTTTCCAATCATCTAGTACAGTGGTTCCCAACCTTTTTTTGACCAGGGACCACTAGGACTTTTTTGTTCAGTGCAGGGACCCCAAGGTTCAAAATAAAAATTCTGAGAATTTGAAAATAAACTTTAATCATAACTGTTAGTTAAACATTAAACTTAGAATAATTTTTGAATATATATTTTTATAATAGAGAACTTTTAATTGAAAATATTAATTTATTATGGGTTTATAACTTTGTTTCGCGGACCTTAATTTAGTTCTCGCAGACCCCTGGGGGTCCATGGACCCCTGGTTGGGAACCAGTGATCTAGTACCATGAGTCTTTTCCAGATGCCATCAGTATTGTGAGTGTGATGCTAGAGAGTGGCAAAGAAGACGGCAATTTTTTATTCCTTGATAAGTGATCTGGATTATAATCCTCCCGCCGGTTCTATCCTTACACTAGTTTCACCAACAGGCATGCATGAAGGGTGATTAATATACGCATCCTGGTTTTAACCACATTCCTTTCCATAATTATAAGGTTTAATTACCACTCAACGCTCCTTAAATATCCATTTGCACTGACTTGCCAAGAGGGCTAAAAGAGATGTCTGCAGTCCCGAGAGTTGCGAAATTGTCTCCCTGTTTAGGGAACGAACTTGGCGTAACGGTGAGACCTGCCGAGGTCCAGGTTCAAGTCCTTGCTCTCCATGAAATGCAGCGAGTGGCCTTGGGCCAGTCTCTCTCTTCGCCTAACCTACCTCACAGGTGGGGTTGCCAGGTCCCTCTTCACCACCGGTGGGAGGTTTTTGGGGCGGAGCCTGAGGAGGGCGAGGTTTGGGGAGGGGAGGAACGTCAATGCCATAGAGTCCAATTGCCAAAGTGGCCATTTTCTCCAGGGGAACTGATCTCTATCAGCTGGAGATCAGTTGTAATAGCAGGAAATCTCCAGCTAGTACTTGGAGGTTGTAGATCAAGAACAGCAGAATGGCCAAACAGCAAGTAATATGCAAGGGAGAGCGTTGTTATAATTATATCAATAAAGTGCAGCAAGGTGCAAACACATGTAACAAGACAAAGCTTGTATACAAAGGTACAAAAATACAAAATGTCCAAGAAATATAATCCTTTTAGTTCACAGTGTGAACCTGATGATGGTGCCTGCAAGGCTATCCACTTTGTTTGCTATGTAGCATGAATTCTTGGACATAAAGAGCTGCTGTAGAGATCCCTTGACCTGTATCAAGAGTGTAAATACAGGTCAAGGGAACTCTTCAGCAGCTCTTTATGTCCAAGAATTCATGCTACGTAGCAAACAAAGTGGATAGCCTTGCAGGCACCTTTACCAGGTAAACACTGTAAACTAAAAGGATCCTATTTCTTGGACATTTTGTATTTTTGTACTTTTGTATTTCGTATATGATTGTAATTTGTATACAAGCTGTGTCTTGTTACATGTGTTTGCACCTTGCTGCACTTTCTTGATATAATTATAACACCGCTCACCCTTGCATATTACTTGTTGTTTGGCCATTCTGTGGTTATGTAGGTAGTAGATCAGGAACAACAGGCTAACTTTATATTGATTCCAGTGCTTGGAGGCCGGCAACCCGACTCGCAGGGCTGTTGTGAGGGTAAAAGCGAGAAGGGGAGAATCGAGCGTGTCTCCCGGAGCTCTCTGGAGGAAAGCTGGGATTTAAAAAAAACAAACATATTAGATTCATGATAATGGAACCAGGAGTGGATTAAAGTACAAACCCTCTAATTTGGGGGTGTTGAACTCGATTGTTACGAGGGTTGGATATGACATAAAGGTCACTTGATTGATAAGAGCTCTCAACGGGCCAGATCCGGCCCTCGGGCCTTACGTTTGACACCCCTGCTCTATTTCCTTAGTGTGAATAAGCCCCATTGAACCCAGTGGGGCTTCTGTGCCAACACGCGTCAGATTTCTAGGGTTGCCAACCTCCAGGTGGCGGCTGGAGATCTCCTGGGATGACGGCTGCTTTCCAGGGGACAGAGATCAGTTCCCCCTGGAAGGTGGACTCTATGGCGTGATACCCCATCGAAGCCCCTCCCCTCCCTAAACCTGACCCTCTTCAGGCTCCACCCCCAAAATCTCCAAGCATTTCCCAACCTGGAGCTGGCGACCCTAAAGATCGCACTGGAAACCGTGGTAAAGACTTTTCCGGGACTTTGCAGTGGTGGTCTCCCCCTACAGCACGCCATCAAATACGAACAAATTTATTTGGTACCCCGGTGGGAAAATCTGCCCCTTTCTAGGGCAGGTAGCTCAGCACCCTCTGCAGATTCAGAATCCCAAATGCTGGGATTTTCCAGGGTGGTTTGATGCACCTTTTGTCTGCTAACTCTGGGAATCCTCTCTTTCTCATACTTTTGGCAACGCCTGGGTGTCTTTCCGTGCCAAGAAAATGCCATAAAATGTAATTGAACTAAACTGGAAAGTGGGTCTCTTTGAAGTCTGTCCCTTCCCCATTTCTTTCCCACAGGCCCAGTCGCAGGGCTTCATTTAACCCACTGGGGGGGGATTATATTTGGTTCTGGCAGCAAATAATACCTTTTGGGAAGGGGGGGATTTAAATTGGGGAAATGGGGCAGCTGCTTCTGACCGTCAAAGGAACTGCAGACGATTCTGACATGGAGGCTGCTGTCCACTCGCTTAGGAGTAAGCCCCCTTGAGTAGCAGGGTGCTTACCTTTGAGTAGACCTGCTCGGGATTGCACCCAGAGTCCCCCCACCCCCCTGTGGTTTATTCCCTCCTCCCTTTCCATCAGATCGTGCCCTGGTTTCCAGCCAACAAAAAATACTGAATGTTTTCAAACCTGAATTTTTGCCTCATTTCTAAAATTAAGAGTTTGCCAGAAGAGTTCCCGTCTCGTCTGGAAATTCCCACCTCTCTTGCCTGTTTCACACCCGATTTCTGCACGTGTGTACCCGGATGTGTAGGGTTGCCAACCTGATCCCCAGCCGACAGAGATCAGTTCACCTGGACAAAATGGCTGCTTTGGCCATTGGACTCTATGGCACTGAAGTCCCTCCCCTCCCTAAACCTAATACCTTGCATCTTTACAAGTGTTTTGCCCGGGTTTTCAGGGACCTGTTTTATCCCGAATTTGAAAACGCAGGGGGAGAGCGAGGCGAACCCTGACTTGGGCTTAAAGGGATGTTATTTTCCAGGTGGTATTATTTATCCTCTATGCCAGGTAGGGTTGCCAGCCTCCAGGTACTAGCTGGAGATCTCCCGCTATTACAACTGATCTCCAGCCGATAGAGATCTGTTCACCTGGACAAAGTGGCTGCTTTGTCCATTGGACTCTATGGGACTGAAGTCCCTCCCCTCCCTAAACCGAAGACCTTGCATCTTTACAAGTGTTTAGCCTGGGTTTTCAGGGACCTGTTTTATCCCGAATTTGAAAACGCAGGGGGAGAGCGAGGTGAACTCTGACTTGGGCTTAAAGGGATGTTATTTTCCAGGTGGTATTATTTATCCTCTATGCCAGGTAGGGTTGCCAGCCTCCAGGTACTAGCTGGAGATCTCCTGCTATTACAACTGATCTCCAGCCGATAGAGATCAGTTCACCTGGACAAAGTAGCCGCTTTGGCCATTGGACTCTATGGCACTGAAGTCCCTCCCCTCCCCAAACCCCGCCCTCCTCAGGCTCCGCCCCAAAAACCTCCTGCCGGTGGCGAAGAGGCAACCCTACGGTTGTGTGAACGGACTCCAGTGGAAACAGCATTCTGGGAGGAAGTGGCAACAGAAGTCCTAGCTGCCCTTTCCCATCTGTGTGCGTTCACACATTCAAGGCGCGCTTGGGTGTTGTTTTGTCCTCACGTGACGGACGGACACGTATCACCCAGCCCTGGGTTGTTGCAGACGTCGAGACACGTTCTTCCCCGATTGCTGCGTGTTAATCTGGGCTCCGAGCCCAGACAGTTAAAAAATAAATAAAATAAAGAGAATAAAAACCAGCCTGGAGACCTAAGCCCCGTTGATCTGGCCGTGGATGAAAGCCAGCGCTGCCTAGAGGCTACGAAACCCATTCCTGCATCCTGGAACCGGGCGGCTCTCTTTTCCTGGAATCCCAGGGGGGGCGGATCGATTTCCTTCGTAAATCAGCCTATTCTGTCATCTCTCTGTGCAAACATTCCCCAGGCTTGGCGTGGGCAGAGAGCACCCAGGTTCGCTCTAGCTGCAAACTTTTGTGTGTAACATAAGAACATAAGAAAAGTCCTGCTGGATCAGACCCAGGCCCATCAAGTCCAGCAGTCTGTTCACACAGGGGCCAACCAGGTGCCTCTAGGAAGCCCACAAGCAAGACGACTGCAGCAGCACCATCCTGCCTGTGTTCCCCAGCACCCAATATAATAGGCATGCTCCTCTGACACTAGAGGGAATAGGTATGCATCATGGCTAATATCCATTCTAACTAACAGCCATGAATACCCCTCTCCTCCATGAATATGTCCACTCCCCTCTTAAAGCCCTCCAAACTGGCCGCCATCACCACATCTTGGGGCAGGGAGTTCCATGATTTAACTATGCGTTGTGTGAAGAAATACTTCCTTTTATCTGTTTTGAATCTCTCGCCCTCCAGCTTTAGCAGATGACCCCGTGTTCTAGTATTATGGGAGAGGGAGAAAAACCTTCTCCCTGTCCACTCTCTCCAAACCATGCATAATTTTATAGACCTCTATCATGTCTCCCCTCAGCCGCCTTCTTTCCAAGCTAAACAGCCCTAAGCGTCTTAACCACTCCCCATAGGACAGTTGCTCTAGTCCCCTAATCATTTTGGTTGCTCTTTTCTGCACCTTCTCAAGCTCTGAAATATCCTTCTTTAGGTGTGTGTGTGTGTGTGTGTGTGTGTGTGTGTGTGTGTGTGGACTAAAGTAAATGGAGGGTTGGTTCATAAGGTTGCCAACTCCAGGCTAGGAAATTCCTGGAGGTTTGGCGGGTGGGTCCTAGGAATCTTGGGGTTTGGGGAAGGGAGGGACCTCAGCGGGGTATAATGGCATAGAGCAGAGGTCCCAAATATGGTGGTCGTGGGTGCCATGGCGCCTAGGGACATATTTCCAGGTGCCCGCCAAGTATATATAGAAAGTAGGCAGAGCCAGGTGGGGCTTTTGCCTAGCTGGGCTTTGGATTAACCATTGAAGATTTGATGGGCTGTACAGATTTTTTTTTTAATGTTGCTTTGGCAGTAGCTGCCACCACAGCACAAGGATCTGTACTGTGTTACTGATAGGGTTGCCAACCTCCAGGTGCTAATGGGCGATCTCCCGCTATTACAACTGATCTCCAGCCGATAGAGATCAGTTCACCTGGAGGAAATGGCCGCTTTGGCAATTGGACTCTATGGCACTGAAGTCCCTCCCATCTCCGAACCCCGCCCTCCTCAGGCTCCACCCCAAAAATCTCCAGGTATTTCCCAACCCGGAGCCAGCAGCCCTTGTTACTGAAGTTAAGCTGTGGCAGCCGTTTTGTGGCTGTGCCCACCACACCGTCAGAATTCCTAAAGTACCTGCGGGTCATTTTCTCCAGGGAAATCGATCTCTGTTATCTGGAGCTGTAATGCTGGGAAATCTCCAGACCTCACCTGGAAGTTGGCAACCCCTGATTGCTTGGGGGGGTCTCCCCTCCCAGTTGATTTAAGGCCTCTGGTTGTTCTGCCTCTTCCAGAAGGGGTGGAGCTGCCGAGCGCATGACGTTCCTGAGCGGAGTCCTCCCCAATGCAACCCAGAAAAGAAACCAAAGAGACCTTCCTGGCCGCAAAGTGGATTTGCATGGGGAATTGGAAGGGTGATCTGGGTTGCGCATGGCTGCAGCTGGAAACAGTTTGAGCATTTCCGTGACCAGAATAGCTGCAGCTGCCTCTGGCTTGGCCTGGGTGTTGTTCGGCAGATGGCTGCCTTAATGATAACTACCCTTCGTGGGAACTAACATGCATCCAGCATTTTGAAATTTAATCTTTAAGATGTGCAATATTAGAGGAATCTATATGAAGGACTGATGAAGAATTCTACCCATAAGAATTTGAAACGGCCGTATCCTCCATCAAGTTACTCCTCTAAAATTGGTATTTCTGCTAGAATTGCACACTTACCTGCATGGGACTTATAGAAGAATGCAGCACCTTGCCAAAGACCTTGCATTTTTGTGAATTTTGTTAGTATCTGTGTCACCATCCATGTGGACTTGTTTGGTTGTGCTTGTTATTTTTGTATGCTTGTACATAACACTGTATGTTTATATGTATAGTTGTATTTAGACATCATAGGATAAACATTGGTTGCACTTAACAGTAATTGTTATTGTACATTTTTGTCGCCCCTGTACTGATTTCCTAACCTCCAGGTACTAGCTGGAAATCTCCTGCTATTACAACTGATCTCCAGCCGATAGAGATTAGTTCCCCTGGAGAAAACGACCGCTTTGGCAATTGGACTCTATGGCATTGAAGTCCCTCCCCAAACCAAACCAAATCCCGCCCTCCTCAGGCTCTGCCCCAAAAACCTCCCGCCGGTGGTGAAAAGGGACCTGGTAACTCTATTTGGGCCTTTGTTGTGATTATGCATGCTGTTTCCGGCCGTCAGAGTTCGCCTCGCTCTCCCCTGCGTTTCCTTGCATTTTGCCCGCATTTTCAAATTCGTGATAAAACAGGTCCCTGAAAACCTGTGCAAAATGCCCTTGGGCTGACAGTATAAACCAGCACCCTAAATGTATGAGCCTCTGGGTCTGGTTTTTGTGGTTGATTTCAATGTCAATTTATTTTGAAACAGAGCCGCATGATTTGATCAGGAGATTAATAAACTAAAGTTTTGCTTCCAAATTTTATTCCGGGGCTGAAAACTGAGGGCAGTTTCATTCTGATTTCAATATGTTTCTGTAATAAGGGATGTTTAGAAAGCAAGAAAGGCTATTTTTAGTATTTCCTAACTACTGAGCAGTATTTCCTAACTACTGAGCAGATTTTTTGTGAATTAAGTCGGAAGTTATCTCGCCCTTCCTCCCATATCCTCAAAAAATTATCTATATTGGATTTTTAGTGGTATATAAAAATATTTAAGTGTAACTGATGAATGAATCCAGTAGCACCTTAAAGACTAACAAAAATATTTTCTGCCAGGGTATGAGCTTTCGTGAGCCACAGCTCACTTCTTCAGATACGGTATCTGAAGAAGTGAGCTGTGGCTCACGAAAGCTCACACCCTGCCAGAAAATATTTTTGTAGTCTTTAAGGTGCTACTGGACTCTTGCTCTTTTCTACTACTGCAGACAGACTAACACGGCTACCCACTGTGATGAATGAATGTAAGCAGAAGATCTTTAGTGGGTGGACCGACCTATATTTAATATATAAATATACTTAAGTGTAGCTAATGAATGAATGTAAACAAAAGATCTTTAGTGGGTGGACAGACTTATATTTAAAAAACCGAAAAATTCCTTTGAGAGGTAAGAGGAGTAGAATACAGCCATTTAAACCTAGGATGGGGGAGTCATTGGTGTTGTGGTCTGGTACAAACTTTAAAGGTAAAGGTCCCCTGTGCAAGCTCCGGGTCATTCCTGACCCATGGGGTGACGTCACATCCCGATGATTACTAGGCATACTTTGTTTTTGGGGTGGTTTGCAGTCACCTTCCCCAGTCGTCTTCCCTGGGTCCTCATTTTACCGACCTCGGAAGGATGCAAGGCCGAGTCAACCTTGAGCCGGCTACCTGAAACCGACTCCCGTCGGGATCGAACTCAGGTCGTGAGCAGAGCTTGGACTGCAGTGCTGCAGGTTACCACTCTGCGCCACGGGGCTCCTTGGTACAAACTTACTTGGGAGTAAATTCAAACTTGATATGGCTTTCTTCTGTGTAAACGTACGTAGGCCGGGGTTGTGAAATTGAGCTGAAGGAAAGAACTTCCGTTTTATTTCTGCCTTAAGAAGGAAAGTAGGGTTCCTTCACCTTCTTTCGGTTAAGTAAAAGTTTAGCATCAATGGATTTTTTGGATATTTTGGATATTTGTGATTGCATCAGTACGTCAGGGGCTGAATGGGGGGACACCTTTATTGGTTGTGTTTATGTAGAAATTTGCCTCCTGCTTCTGTTCCCGTTTCTGGGAATCTAACATAAGAACATAAGAAAGGCCCTGCTGGATCAGACCAAGGTCCATCAAGTCCAGCAGTCTGTTCGCACAGTGGCCAACCAGGGGCCTTGAGGAAGCCCACAAGCAAGATGACTGCAGCAGCATTATCATGCCCATGTTCCACTGCACCCAAAATAATAGTCATGCTCCTCTGATCCTGGAGAGAATAGGTATGCAGCATGACTAGTATCCATTCTAACTAATAGCCATGAATACCCTCTCCTCCATGAATATGTCCACTCCCCTCTTAAAGCCCTCCAATCTACGCACACAGAGGGTTTTTCTTCCCTTGCTGTCAAGGGGTAGGGTTGCCAGTTCTGGGTTGGGAAATACCTGGAGATTTTGGGGGTGGAGCCTGAGGAGGGCGGGGTTTGAGGAGGGGAGGGACTTCAATGCCATAGAGTCCAATGGCCAAAGCGGCCGTTTTTTCCAGGTGAACTGATCCCTATCGGCTGGAGAGCAGTTGTAATAGCAGGAGATCTCCAGCTACCACCTGGAGGTTGGCAACCCCAGAGATGGACCGTTCCAGCCGGACTTGAAAAGGGTCTGGAAAATTGGCCTGTTCTCGGTTTTGTTTCCCCGAAGCGGGAAGGGCGCCCCTTCTCGGCTTGGTCAGATGGGGACGGCGTGAAATTTGCAGACTTGCCTGACAAGGTTGTGTCAACAGGCAAAGCAAATATCAAGCATGACGTGGCCCCACGTTCCGGCAGGAGATTTCGCAGGGTGATACCAACTCCTGTGAGAGCTCCCCACCCCCACCCACCTCCGCCAGCCACACATGCTTCCCACTCGGCAGCTAGAAGCAGAAGCCGGGGTCACCTTGATTTCATGATGATTGGGGCCTGGCCCAATTAGAATCATAGAGTTGGAAGGGACCACCAGGGTCATCTAGTCCAACCCCCTGCACAATGCAGGAAATTCACAACTACCTCCCCCCCACACCCCCAGTGACCCTTACTCCATGCCCAGAAGATGAGGGGAGGGGCTGTGGCTCAGTGGAAGAGCCTCTGCTTGGCATGCAGAAGGTCCCTGGTTCAATCCCCGGCACCTCCAGCTACAAGTATCAAGCAGCAGGTAATGTGAAAAGACCTCCACCTGAGATTCTGGATGGAAAGCCGCTGACCGTCTTAGAAGACAATAGCGATATAGAAGAAGAAGAGTTGTTTTTTAATATGCCGACTTTCTCTCCCACTTAAGGCAGAATCAAACCGGCTTACAATCGCCTTCCCTCCCTCTCCCCACAACAGACACCTTGTGAGATAGGCGGGGCAGAGAGATCTGTGACTAGCCCAAGGTCACCCAGCTGGCTTCATGCGCAGGAGTGGGAGAACCGACCCGGTTCCCCAGATTAGCCTCCCCCACTCATGTGGAGGAGTGAGGAACCGAACCCGGTTCTCCAGATCAGAGTCCACTGCTCCAAGCAACCGCTCGTAACCACTACACCACGCTGAACCAGTGGTCCGTGAAGGGGGGATCTGAACATTTGTGTGTGCATGTGCCATGCATGCGCCGCTCACATGTCGCTGTGTGTGTTTTGTTTTTTGCTTTTTTTTTGTGGCTTACCCAAAGAACAAACAGTAGTATCTGGAACGGCTTCTGGCAGCGTGCCCTTTGAGCTTCAGATTGGAACGTGGGGTTTGACTGTGGTTTCCCGCATCCAGGCCCGAAGCGCCAACCATCAAACCGCAGGGACTCCCGACAGGCAGCCCATTTCACAGGTTCTGAGGCCGAAGCTGTCCCCCCGCCCGCTCCCCCGGCATCCGAGGTACATCAAGGCTCCAATCCACCCTCGTTTTTCAGTCATTCATTCATAAACCTTTAATGGCCTATAAATTGTTACAATTGATACGAACAATGGTCATAAATCTTAAAACCGATAAGATAAAATCATAGCCAGTAACATCAGATATCGGAGATTGCAAGTTTTTGGACATTTATCACTTCTGCTAAAAAATTGGCGACATCCACAGTAACCTCTGGAGCTGAATCATTCATTAGAAATTGACATTTAACTTTGTTAGACAGGTGAAACTTGGGATGTAACCAGTTTTTTAACCATTTTCTACGAGGTGTTTCGTATAGGTTGAAAGCTTTTGGACATTTATCACTTCTGCTAAAAAATTGGCGACATCCACAGTAACCTCTGGAGCGGAATCATTCATTAGAAATTGACATTTAACTTTATTAGACAGGTGAAACTTGGGATGTAACCAGTTTTTTAACCATTTTCTATGAGGTGTTTCGTATAGGTTGTAAGTTTTTGGACATTTATCACTTCTGCTAAAAAAATTGGCGACATCCACAGTAACCTCTGGAGCTGAATCATTCATTAGAAATTGACATTTAACTTTATTAGACAGGTAAAGCTTGGGATGTAACCAGTTTTTTAACCATTTTCTACGAGGTGTTTCGTATAGGTTGTAAGTTTTTGGACATTTATCACTTCTGCTAAAAAATTGGCGACATCCACAGTAACCTCTGGAGCTGAATCATTCATTAGAAATTGACATTTAACTTTATTAGACCGGTGCAACTTGGGATGTAACCAGTTTTTTTAACCATTTTCTACGAGGTGTTTCGTATAGAGGGCATTGTTTTTCCGTCTCTGGGCTCAATGCGGGAACATAGGGGGGCGTAGCAGGGCAAATTGCGTCCCTGAGCATGCGCAGAATTGCCTTTTCCTTACTGCCGAAAGGGCCACTGCCGGAGCTGGCCACTTAGCTAGGATTCCCAGCTGGCCTGGAGAAAAAAGATCTTGCTCTTTTAATAGGGGCATAAAATGTGGAACAATGGGTAACTTGAAGCTTTTCCTGGCATTAGCGTTTCCAGGTCCCTCTTCCCCACTGAAGGGAGGTTTTAGGGGCGGAGCCTGAGGAGGGCGGGGATTTCAGTGCCATAGAGTCCAATTGCCAAAGCGACCATTTTCTCCCAGGGGAATTGATCTCTATCGGCTGGAGATCAGTTGCAATAGCAGGAGTTCTCCAGCTAGTACCTGGAGGTTTTGGAAATCAGCACAGGAGCGAATAAATATTACAAAGTGCAAATGTTTATGTAAATCGCTACAACATATAACATAGAGTCACAACTATTCACTTACTGAAACTAACAACCTAAACAATCTATCCTACTAAATACAATGTATATTACAACAATCAGGCTGGAACAAACCAGATTCAATGTATAGGTATGGTCCTTAGGTCAGTTTCAGCCATCACAGGGAAGTTCTTGGTTCCTCTTCAAGCTTTGAAATAGTATTTCTGACGTCACCATGACATGATGCCAAAAACTGAAGAGGGGATACGGCCGCTTCGAATTATTTGGCTTTACATTTCTTCGTCAGTCCCTCCTTTCTGGCTATAGCAGAGGATTCTGGTACATCCCTGCCTGCTTGATTCGAGTGCAAAAAGTGGGAAGGAGGGTTTTTCTTCCTCCAGACGTTGAGATTTGCGTGGAGCGGAGTCCCAAAGGCTGCCCGGTTCTCGAAGCAAACCGTTTCCAGCACGTTGCAAAAGGGACCCTTTTGGGGGTGGAGCTGGAGGAGGGTGGGGTTTGGGGAGGGGAGGGGTTTCAATAGGGTTCAATGCCATAGAGTCCACCTTCCAAAGTGGCCGTTTTCTCCAAGCGCACTGATCACTGTCACCTGGAGATCTGTTGTAATAGCAGGAGATCTCCAGCTAGTACCTGGAGGTTGTTAACCCTAGAGACAAAGGATGCTGGATTAGATTGATAGATCTTGCAGGGACCCTCTGCAAGACCAGACCAGTGGTCTGTCTAATCCAGCCGCCACCTGAAGGTTAGCAACCCTACCGTCTGGGCAGCTGGAGACCACCCGGCATTACAACTGATCTCCAGACGACAGAGATCTGGTCCCCTGGAGAAAATGGCTGCTTTGGAGGGTGGATTCTGTGGCGTTACACCTCGCCGAGGTCCCTCCCCTCCCCAAACCCCACCCTCCCCAGGTTTCACTCCCAAATCTCCAGGGATTTCCCAGCCCCGAGTTGGCAATGCTGGACTAGCACCAGAGGTTCATGCTCTTGGTCTGGGTTTCTTCCCAAGCTCTCCTCTTGTGGGAGTGTCTTGGGAACAGTCTCTTTGTGGGCTGCCCGCTACAACCACATTGGCGGCAGGGCGGCCTCACCTTTTCGCCACCTCCTGCAGACGCACCTCGGCTAAGCCCACGCCCTTTAGAGCGTGGCAAAAATAGAAACGCCGGGCAGAAAAAAAGGGGGGAGAGCTGCGAAAGAAATAGGCCAAGGGTTGCGGCTTCCTTCGTCTCCTGCTCGGGTGATTCTGGAGGTCTTACGCCCTTTCTGGAGACTGCGGGGAGACCGAGGAGTCCTGGCGTCCGGCCCACTTTCCCAAGCCCGGAAGGGTTTCGTTTCCTTGCCAGAGCGAGGGTTTGCCATCTTTGGTGGGAACGTAACTTTGAGCTGAGGATGTGGTTAGAGATCAAGGCACCAGCCCGGCCTCTCCTGCTCCGCCCGGTGCACGTAGCAAGATTATTCCTTCCGTATGGGATTCCGGCTTCCACAGAAATATAGATAACAAATCTAGAAAAATAAATATTTCAAGAGTTTTTATTAAGCACAATGCACATATTATTTCAAGAGTTTTTATTAAGCACAATGCACAGCAAATAAAGCAATATTAAAAGCAATAAAGAACAGATACAAAAAACACAGAACACTGGCCGTGGAAAAATGTGCAAACGTCTAGCTAGCTCTGTTAAGAGGAATTCTCTTAATTCCTTAATAACGATAACAACTCTCAATGTAGTACAATCAATGTAAGATTAAAACACGCAATTTTAAACCAGTTGTCCAGTTTCGATTAACACGTTGCCGTCCTCACTCCATAGCTGCTGCTTAGAAATAACAAGAATATCCTCGATGGTGAGGATGGTCTAAGGTGAGACAGGGGACCAACATTGACCCAGAAAGGCCCAGTTTCTCCAAGGAATTGGGACAGGAAGAGGGAACAAGGAATAAGGGGAAAGGACAAAGAAGAGAAGGGGGGAAAGGAAAGGAAAAGGAAGGGAAGAACAAAGAGGGAGGGGAAGGGAAATGAAAGGAAGGGAGGTCAGCTGATAGAATGGTAGAAAAAAATGGTAGGAAAAAAATAGCCCTTCCAGTCCGAGCCAAGATCCCAACCATCATGCGCATCCTTTTGGTACCTGACACTTGAAACACGAGGAACAGGAAATATGGCTTCTGGATTACATTTGCACAACAATTCCCAGATGCTATCATAGAAAAAACAAATAGTTGTAGTGTTTTGTTACCTTTTCTCAGAAGGATTCCTGTACCTTAACCAGCGGTATGACAGTAGAAAAGAGCAAGCGTCAAATAACACCTTAAAGACTAACAAAATTTCAGGAAAGGTATGAGCTGTCTGAAGAAGTGAGCTGTGGCTCACGAAAGCTCATACCCTGCCAGAAATTTTGTTAGTCTTTAAAGTGATCCTGGACTCTTGTTGTTTTCTACTGCTACTAGGGTTGCCAACCTCTGCTGGAGATCTCCTGCTATTACAACTGCCGTGTACCATAAACCAGCAGGCAACAACCACAAACCGAAAGAGCTGACATCCGGAGTTGCAAAAAAAAATCCACCTGCTTCGTCCGTATTCCCTTGCTTGTGGGCCAACGCCAGCGCTCTCCCCACCCTGGTTGCTCTGGGCCACCCAAGTATTTTCCACCACCCATATATTTTCGAAAGCAGCATAAATTATGCAAAGTGAATAAGACGGGTTGGCGTCCTCGACTGTGTGCCATTTTGTGTTCCATTTTGGCTTTTCCGTGTTGCAAAGTTTTGGTGTTGGGAGGAAGGGGAGGCGGAGAGGTTCTCCGGAGGTTTCGCATGGAGCACATGCTATCCTTCTGGGGGTTTTGGGCTGTGCGAAAGCGCCAGACGGGGTAACATGCTAGCTCTTGCACGGAGGGTGGGTGTGAAGGTGGACTGGGTAACATCTGTCCTCATCCACCTCCTGTCAGGACAGACTTTCCCTTAGGCATGAGGCGGGAAAGACTGCCAGTTCTTTGGCATTCACTGAACTAAACTAGATCTGGCAGCAATACCTTTCTGTGAAACCCTCCCCTCCCCAGTCCACGCCCATCCCCAGCTAGGAATTGAATGTACGGGTATCTCGATTCCATGAACCACCCTCCTGGTATCTGCCCCCTGCGGCTCTTTACAAACGTTGTGGGGAATTGCCTGCCGAAGATTTTTCTGCTCCCTGTCCCCAGGTGTGTTGCTGATCCGAGCCCATAGCCGTCGGCGTCGCTCCGCCGCGTGATTTACCACCACCATCACCACCCCGCAGTTGAGTACACGCGAGCACCCACGCCTCCAAGATGGAGATGCAGAAGATGGGAGAGGAGGACACCATGTGTCTCAATGGGACCGTCCCTGACGGTGAAAAGGCGGCCGCGCTGGAGGATGGGTGAGTCTTGGGGAATAAGGATGGGCAGGAGGCGTGGGAACGGGCGGCGTGGGAAAAAGAGGCGAGCCCAGCTGAGGAGTGGAAGAGGGGAGGATGGAAACGAAGAATTCGGTTTGGGAGTTTCTCCGTTTCCCCAAGAAGAGGGCAGTTTCAGAACACCCTTTTAGGGGGGTCGGCTTTCCTGTGAGAAGGCAGCAACGGAGGCTCCAGATTGGCCAGGGATCCTGGAGGGTTTTTGTGCCATCTTCTGGGCATGGAGTAGGGGGTCACTGGGGATGTGGGGGGAGAGGTAGTTGTCCCTGCGTTGTGCGAGGGGTTGGACTAGATGACCCTGGAGGTCCTTAACAACTCTGATTCTATGACTTGAGGATGCATTCTGCAAACAAAAATTCAAGTTCTATAGCACCATAAAAGACCCACAAAATTTTCTTTTTTTAAAAAATGTTTTATTTCTTTTATAACAGACAAACATAACATTACATAGCATATAAACATACACAATTATCATCGCATTATAGTTTACATGGAGCTTATTAATTTTTTTAAAAAAGTTACATCTTAATAAGCAGCCTCTTTAAATTTCAGTTTTCTGTATCATCATTAGTCTTCATATCTAGTATATTTTTATTGCAAATCCATACATACCCTTAAGTCATTTTGTAAAGTTTAATACTAATCTTAATTGTTAGCTATATAGTAAAAGAAGATATTTCATTTTTCTTGAAATCCTGACATTGATCTCTCGTGTCTCAAAGAAGTTAGTTTGGCCACAGTTGCGTATTCTGCTAACTTATTCTTCCGTTCCGTTAAATCTGGGTCGTTCTCTGCCCACAATTTTTTCCAGGGTAGAAGCTTTCCTGAGTCAAAGCTCACCTCTATGAATTTTTGTTCTGTTGCTTATTTGAATTTTGTTCTGCTGCCACCGACTAACACGGATGGCCCAGGCTTGCCCAATCTAATCAGATCTCGGAAGCTAAGCAGGGTCAGCCTTGATAAGTACTTGGATGGGTGACCCCCCCCCCCGAGGGAAATTGGGGTCGCTAGGCAGAGGCAGGCCATGGCAAACCAACTCTGTTTGTCTCTTGTCTTGAGGGCTCTATGGGGTCAGCTGCAACTTGACAGCGCTTTAAACACACACGTTTGAATTTTGTCCTGCTACTCCAGTATAAGCAGCTACCCACCTGAAACTATCCATCTGTAAATCAAGTGCTCATTGACAATCCGTACACGCCGAGTAGATATAATCATAGAATCATAAGTTGGAAGGGGCCATAGAGGCCATCTAGTCCAACCCCCTGCTTAATGCAGAGCCAGCCTAGAGCATCCCTGGCAAGTGTTTGTCCAGCCTCTGCTTAAAGGCTGCCGGTGAGGGGGAGCTCACCACCTCCCTAGGTAGCTGATTCCACTGTCGGACAATTCTTACTGTAAAAATGTTTTTCCTAATATCCAGCCTGATGTTGTTTTTCCTAATACCTTTCTGTTTTTCCTAATACCTTTCTGCCTGCAATCTAAACCCATTATTGCGAGTCCTATCTTCTGTTGCCGACAGGAACAGCTCCCTGCCCTCCTTTAAGTGACAGCCCTTCAAATACTAAAGAGACAATCATGTCCCCCCTGTAGGAAGCAGGTTTTCACAGCGTGACAGTATTGACTCACAGCCAACATCAGTCCAGACTTGTCTTAAAACGTAGGTAGGCAGCCTGTAACAGGCATGACGAACAGGGGTATGCAAGACCCTTTTGCCCGACACGCTGGGCTGCCTGCTTCTCCTCCCATGGAGGCCTCTGAGACTCAACTTGCTCCAGGTGTGCTCCAGGTGCAACTGTCATATTCCCCTCCCCCCACAAACACACCAGCAGATTCAAAGGGAGACATTGTGGGGGTTTTGGCACACGGACCGAAAACGTTGCCTACCTCTCTGTCTGACAGAAGCTGCTTCTGTCTGCAAGAAACCTGTTGGCAACCTTTTCTAGCAACCTCCAAATTTATTCCCTCTTCTGCTTTATTTGAAACTGTAGCCAGGCAGGTGGGATATGACACCCAGGTTCTACTTTGGCCTTTTATGGAGGGACGTTTCCCTTGCGGTCACCCTACCGACTTCTTTGGGGCTTCCCTTTGATTTTTCATGCCTTTTCTGCCCGTTGGAGGTCACCTTGCTCTCCCTGCGCTTTTTGCCCGAATTTTCCAGATTCGGGCTAAAACAGCATCTGGAAAATGCGGGTAAAATGCACGGGGAGAGCAAGGTGACCTCTGACAAGCGGAAAAGGCATGCATAATCAAAAGGAAGCCCCAAAGCAGTCGGCTGGGTGATTGCGGGGAAATGTCCGTGCATAAAAGACCTTTGTATGAGAAAGAGACAGACATTTTACATTTATGACACGGATACATGTCCAGTCATCTGTGGTATCCCAAAATTGATGGCAGGGTTGATTGATGTCTGTCAAAGCATGTTCACTTTGCAGCTTTTCATGCTCTGGATTTAGTGTTGGCGCACTGAATTGAGAATGGGGGAAGCACATGGGAAGCGCACCCTTTAGGCACTCCTTGTTCCAAATGGATTGGGCACTCCTTGTTCTGAAGAATCTGGGGAATGCTTTAGAACAAAAAAAATCTCACCTGCTTTCACGGATTCTTCCAGCATATTCCCATCTGCCAGAAGACAAGGTTCTTGGCTGGATAGGGGTCAGGCTGGTGGGGCTAGTATATAATTTCTCTTTAAATTTAGTGGGACTTGTGAAGGAAAAGTGCTCTGTGGATTGTGTTAGGGTTGCCAGCCCCTGGTGGAGGTGGGAGATCTCCCAGTAGTGGTGGGAGAAAAATAAAATTAAAAATGGCCTTTGGACGATGGCATGACATCACTTCCAGGAAAAAACCAGGAAGTGATGTCATGCCTCCTAGGAATTGGCCAAAACTCTATAATGAAATCATAGAGTTTTCAGCAGTTCCTAGAGAGGTTTTCTCTGAAAGTGATACGCTGTTCTGGCAGCCCTAGATTGTGCTGATCCCGCCCCCCCCCCAGCTACTTAATAAGCTACCTGGTGATGAATGAGGATTCCTAAGGGTAATCTGGATTAATTTTTAAAAGAAACCAAAGGGGTTTAGCTAAACAATATCTAATATAGCAACCAATAAATCTATTTTTATTATATCTTGTGCACAATAACAGTTGATGTTAGTACATAAAATGACCAAAAACTGACCAGACGTGTTTTTGGTCATTTTATGTACTAACGTCAACTGTTATGTGTCGGTAATATTTGTTACTATGTTTGTTCTTTAAAGGAAGCCTGTATACTAGCTCCAGTGTTTTTAATTACAATTGTGCACAATATATAATAAAAACAGATGTATTGGTTGCTCTATTAGATATTGTTTAGCTCAACCCCTTTGGTTTCTGTTGACTTTTCGGCGGAGTTTCTTTGTTCCCCTTTTTCTCCAGTTAATTTTTAAAATCCAAGTTTCTAGCCCTCACCACCATGGAAACAGATTTGAAATCGGTCCTGTTGAAGTCCATTATTAGAGGGCGGAGTCGCTGCTATCTGGCTACCCATACAAATACATCTATATCTATTGCCAATATATATCTGCAGCACCAGTTTCCCTGTCTGTTTCTTCCCTCACTCCTTTTCTCAGATTATTCTACAATTCCAATATTGTGCTCAGAATAAAGCAGCCTCATTGATACAAAATGAGTGGACGGTTTTGGCGGTGCCGTTTGCTTGACGCTGAGTTTGGAATTCTTGCAGACGCTGCATAGGAACGGTGGAGGCTATGGTGGGGGGCTTGCTATGTCTGCCACACTGACCCCCTTTCTCTTTTCAGCTACGAGGGAGAAGAGTCGGCCATGATGGAACAGGAGGAGTTCCTGCCTCACATTGCCAGCAAGAAACTGAACCAGTTCACTGATGTAAGCGGTCACTAAGTCCAGATTTCCCCATCGCCCCCTAGATAGAATACTTGGCTCCCAAACTTCTGTGGGAGATCTGCTTTCCTGGAACTCCAGTGATATATATGTGATGCCTCCTTAAATTTTATGGGATTGGCAAAGACCTTGTACCCAGCAACGGAGGTATCCTTGCCTCTGCCTTCTCTGGTCTTAGGTGGCACTGTAGATTCCTTGTAACCCCATTTGGATGATCTTTGATACTTGTGTTGGGGGAGGGCGAGGTATAAATTGAAAAATATAAAATAAAGAGCTAAAGCATGCGGTTGACAGAAAGGTGCAGAGGGTGGCTGCCTTGGACACTACAGTTTGGGTTGCAGAATACGAAAAACTAGCATGTCGTGGAAAGTTTCGTGGTGGTCTTCAGTAGAATCATAGAATCATAAGGCTGGAAGGGGCTACACAGGTCATGTAGTCTACCCCCCTGCTTAACGCAGGATCAGCCTAGAGCAGGGCTTCTTAAACGTTTCCCACTTGCGACCCCTTTTCACCCAAGAAATTTTTACGCGACCCCGGATGTATAGGTATGTAAAACAGGTATACAAATCAAACATTGACTGATAATAAATCATAAAGAAATTTATTTTAAAACAATTATTTTACTGTTGCCAAATTTTTTGCAAACCCCACATTCAATTACCCACCGTTTAAGAAGCTTTGGCCTAGATCAACCCTGACAAGTGCTTGTCCAGCCTCTGCTTCAAGACTGCCAGTGAGGGGGGCTCACCACCTTCCTAGATAGCTGATTCCACTGCCAAACAACTCTTACGGTAAAAAAAGTTTTCCTAATATCCAGCTGGTACCTTTCCACCCGCAATTTAAACCCGTTATTGCGAGTCCTATAGAAGAGTGAGTCCAGTATCACCTTAGAGCAGGGGTGTCAAACATACAGCCCGTGGGCCGGATCCAGCCCCTTGAGAGCTCTTTTCTGGCCCAAGAGCCAGCCGAGGCAGTCACCCCACTCCACTCTCAATCTGGGCTGACGAGGCATGGCTTGGCCCCCACCAAGTGACATTTATGTCAGATCCGGCCCTCGTAACAGAAGAGTTCGACACCCCTGCCTTAGAGACTAACAAGATTTTGGGGGGAATGAGCTTTCAAGACTCAAAGTGACATTTATGTCATATCCGGCCCTCGTAACAGAAGAGTTCGACACCCCAGCCTTAAAGACTAACAAGATTTTGGGGGGAATGAGCTTTCAAGACTCAAAGTGACATTTATGTCATATCCGGCCCTCGTATCAGAAGCGTTCGACACCCCTGCCTTAGAGACTAACAAGATTTGGGGGGGAATGAGCTTTCAGGAGTCAAAGCTCCCTTTATCAGATGTCACAGAAGAAGCTTCAACTCAAACCCTTCTGTTTAGCATGCCAACATCACATGACAAGGGATTTTATCATACCAGGAAGTGTTCAAATGTGCGGCTACCCCACCCGCCATCGTTAAATGGTGCATCTATTCTCCCACGAGTGAGTTTCAGATCTTTAAGCCATGCTGTAACTCTCCACTTTTCCCTTTTTGTGATTCCGATTTGACGCTCCTTCCTGCTTACCCCGTTCCCTGACCTGTCTTTTGTCTCCTCCCAACTCCCTGGCCCTCAGTTCGAAGGGAAGACGTCGTTTGGGATGTCCGTCTTCAACCTGAGCAATGCCATCATGGGCAGCGGCATCCTGGGCTTGGCCTACGCCATGAGCACCACGGGGATCGTCCTCTTTGTGTGAGTGCCACGCCCACAGTCCTCTTCAGTGTGGTGTAGTTGGAGCGGTGGTTTGGAGCGGTGGACTCTGATCTGGAGAACCGGGTTTGATTCCCCTCTCCTCCACATGAATGGCGGAGGCTAACCTGGTGAATTGGATTTGTTTCCCCACTCCTGCTCTTGAAGCCAGCTGGGTGACCTTGAGCTAGTCACACTCTCTCAGCCCCACCTGCCTCACAGGGTGTCTGTTGTGGGGAGGGGAAGGGAAGGTGATTGTAAGCCGATTTGATTCTTCCTTAAGTGGTAGAGAAAGTCGGCATATTAAAACCAACTCTTCTTCCCAGGACAGCTTCCCAGCCCTGGGATGCCTTGGGTCGGAATTGAGGCTGAGACGGAGGATCAAAATGTCTAGATCGGGTCCCCAAACTTCTTGAGCCGTTGGCCACCTTTGGGGTCCTGGCAAAGGGCAGTGGGCACAGTTGCAAAATGGCTGCAAAAGGAGGCGGACCCAACCGTAAAATGTCAAGGAGCAAGGTTAGAACTTGAGGGCATTCAATGAAGTTGATGGACAGGCACATGAAGTTGCCTTATACTGAATCAGACCCTCAGTCCATCAAAGTCAGTAATTGTCTACTCAGACCAGCAGCGGCTCTCCAGGGTCTCAGGCAGAGGTCTTTCACATCACCTACTTGCCTAGTCCCTTTAACGAGAGATGCTGGGGATTGAACCTGGAACCTTCTGCATGCCAAGCAGATGCCCTACCACCGAGCCACAGCCCCTCCCCTAAATTTATTTATAAGGTTATATATAACCTTATATATAAGGTTTATATATTAGGTTATAAGGTTATATATGACTCTAATAGTAACTCATCAGCATTTCAGGCAGAAGCTCTGTTTAACAGGATGCCTTTTTGTCTGCACAGCCAATCAGAAGCCCTGCTTGGCAAAAGCCCGACCTAGCCCTGCCCACTTTCTGAAAGCACTTGGCAGGCACCAGGAAATGTGTTGGTGCCCATGGGCACCATGTTGGGGCCCCCGGGTCTAGATCATATGCCTGTTTCTGGCAGAGGAGTTTAGGACTGATGCCGTGCTTTGCTCTCCTTTCTCCAGGGTGCTTCTGATCAGCATCGCTTTGCTCTCCTCCTATTCCATTCACCTGCTGCTGGAATGTGCCGGAGTCGTAGGTAAGTTGGGAGCCCGGGAAGAACTTCTGAATGACAATTAGCATCTTTGCGGTGGGCAACAAAAAGCCCAAATTATATGTTCTGGTTGTGGGGAGTGGAAGCAGGAGAGGTTTATTGCTACGGCTGGACATGGGCAATATATACATATAATTTTTTAAAGCAGGAAGTGGTTCAGTAAAGAGAGCCAGCGTGGTGGTGTGGTTAAGAACAGCGGGCTCTAATCTGCAGAACCAGGTTTGATTCCCCACTAGGCGTGTGGACCAATTTCCCCCCCGGTATTTTTCGGGTTCGGGTTTATTGAACCTGAAAATTTTTGAAAAATCCAGAAACCCCGGATTTTTTGATAATTTTCGGGTTAATAAACCCGAACCTGAAAAAATGCCAGAAAAATTCGGCACAAATGGGAAGGCGCGTTCCTTTCGCTGCTGCCAGCGGCAAAAAGAACACTCCTCTGCCTTCCTGTTGGAGAAACCTGCTGCCTCGGACCTCCATGGAGGCCCAAGGCAGCAAGCTTCTTGAATAGGAAGGCGAGGGGGCATTACTTTTGCCACTTCCAGCAGTGAAAGGAACGCTCCCCCACCTTCCTATGGAACTCCCGGGAAGGCAGGCAGGGGTGGGGTGGGGGCTTCATTAAGATCCATGCTGCCAAGATTGGCAGCATAGATCTAAGTGAAGCTCCCCCTGCCTGCTCCCCCTTCCGTGCAAGTACTTACCAGGGCCGACCCTGCTCAGCTTCTGAGATCTGACAAAATCGGGCTAGTCTGTACTATCCAGGTCAGGGTGTGTTTCTCTCTAGTGCTGGTGAATTTTGTATGGATGTGTAGGGTAAATATAATAGCACAGATAGGGAGATCGGGCTAGTCTGGGCCACCCAGTCAAGGCCAAGAGTTCTTAGGTGATAATGAAAGTGATTTCCAAGGTACATGTTGCATGTTGTCTTTCTCGGCTAGGAATCAGAGCTTACGAGCAGCTGGGACTCAGAGCATTTGGCCATGGGGGCAAGGTGGTTGCCGCTGTGATCATCTCAGTACACAACATAGGAGGTAAGGGCTCGGGTTTTGCCGACAGATCCTTTCCCCTACCTTCCTTTCCTTTTATCCCTTAGAAGCTCCTTGATCCATCGATCTTGAGAAGTGTAATTTTAGATCTAATGTTTGAGGAATATAAGGACTGAAATAAATCTTGCCACTGGCAATGTAGTCTTGGGATCCCCGTCGCTTAATTTAAAAAGGCACTATGTCAGACACAGAGGCATTAGATTTACATGTTAAAAGGGAAGAGATATAACGTGATCTAAATTCCTCATAAAAGTGGCATTCCAAAAGGACACGAGCTAATGAATCAATAGAGCCAGAAGAGCAAGGACAGGTCCTGTCCGGGAATGGTATATTCAAAATTCTGCCATGCATTAACATAGAGGGGTTAGCATTCATTCTAGCTAAACAGAAGGCTCTAGAAAGACGAGGAGCTGTCAGATAATACGTATAAGTGGGCAAACCATTTCCCCTACCAGGCCAAAGAAGGGGGAAACTCAGGGCTGTTGTGCTCGGAAGTTTTTTTTTTTTATTTCAAGGTCACAGACGGTGCAAATTAAGTTTATTTGCACAGAGGAGCTTCCTTTTGCAGAATGTACCGTGGCCCAGTCCCATCTCTCTCTCCTCACCAACAGGCAAAAAAAAAAAAAAAAAAAAAAAGGAATTCAGGCAAACCTGACAGCTTTCTCTTTTCACAGCCATGTCCAGTTACTTGTTCATTGTTAAATCTGAGCTGCCTCTTGTGATTCAAACCTTCTTAGGACTGAAGGAGAGCACCGGGTAAGCAAAGCTACATCCAGTTCGGTTCCTAGCTTCCCACCGTCCTTCCTTTTTAAAATAAACGATAACTCTACACCAGCCTTACAGCTATTAAACCGTTGTGGAGAGAAAACAGAGGGAAAGATCCTTTCCCATTATGCTTTGGTTAGAAAACTTGTTCCCAAAAAAGGGTAGCTACCTCTCTTTCTAGAGTTGCCAACCTCCAGGCGGCACCTGGAGATCTCCTGCCATTACAGTTGATCTCCAGATGACCAAGATCAGTTGCCCTGCAGAAAATGGCCGCTTTGGAGGGTAGGCTGTATGGCATTATACCCTGCTTAGGTTCCTCCCCAAACTCCGCCCTCCTCAGGCTCCACCCCTAAAATATCCAGGTATTTTCCAACCCAGAGCTGGCAACCTTATCTATAACACGAACTCGTTATTGTCTAAATTCTCCACAAGTGGTACCAAAGTAGTTAATTTTTCCGTTTCCACTACCCCAAATGCCTTCCTCGACCATGCCAAAGGGAATTTTGGGTGATTTCCAGTCCCTACCAATCAAACAAGTTGACAGTTACATATTTTCAATTAAAGCCTTATCCTTAATAAACAGAGTCGGTTAAAAACACCCAAGAATAGCACCGTAAGGTCAGCTGGAAAGTTACACCGGTGGTTTTGTTGATTGGTTTAAGAACCTTAAACCCCCAACTGCCGTCCCTTGTGGGGCCAGATAATGGCCATAGTGACCTGGAACGAAACTGGAGAGGGTCTACGCGAGGGAAGGCCTGCCCCCGTTCCACCCCTGCCCTTTTTCCTCCCCTCCAAGCCGGCTCTCCTGTGAGGCTTTTGAAGCCGTTTTATGGAGAGAAACAGCTGTCCTTTTTGGCTCCGTTCCCCTTCTAAAAATGGATCCGTTTTGGGGGGCTTGCTGCCCTATTCGCATGCCTTCCCCGCCGAGGCAGATTCTGGACCCGTGCCACTGCTCTCCGCTGCTCAGCAGTGCAACAAACGTCCGCACAGAAATGGTCAAGGGTGGATTTTTTACTCATAAATTATCGTAACTTCTCCCCTGACGGTTTATACCCAAGTTGGGGATAACTGGACTTTTCGTAGAGGCATGTAAAAATGAGATTAAAGGCCATTTCTCTGCTCCACAGCAAAGTAAACACCAAGCTGGAATCCTAAGAGGGGTAAAAACAGCTGTAGAGAGGGGAGTTTGAGAGGGGAAAACAGCAGATACGAGGGGAATGAAACACTCCCTCCCTCCTACCACTTCGCCATTTCCAACTGCTTCCTCCAGAGCAGAGGTTCCCAAACCTTTTGAGTCATGGAGCATTTTTCAGGAGAGAAATTCGTCACGGCGCACAAATTTTCACCTAGCACCTATATACTAAATTGAATGACAGTAGTATTTTTCTTTCCAATCTCTTCACGGAGCACTAGGAGATGCTTCGCAGAGCACCGAGGGCTCCTTGGAGCACAGTTTGGGAACCTCTGCTCCAGAGGATTTTTAAAGAAACCGTTTCTTTTGTGAAACCTTGCAATATTCTGTGATGGGCCTCACCCGCCAAGGCAGCCGTTTTGTGATTGGACCTGCTCACGTGGAAGCCATTTTGTGGCGGCACCCATACTCAAAATGTCCCATGTGCCTGCTGGTTGGGAACTCCGGTTGGTTAATTCCTCTTGTGGCTAAGTGGTATGACTTTCACTCTCTCCGCTATTTACAAATAAATCAACGATATTTAAGACTTTAGCCTCAGGAGTGGAGGAGAGTTTGGCCCAGCCCTGAGGCACCAGTGTAATAAAGCACGTGCCCCTGAGTGGGGTAAGTGTGTATAAAAGAGAAGAAGTCAGGCTGGCTCATGGCTGATTCTGACTTCTGACACTTGTAAGGCCTCTAGTGAGTATGCATACAAAAAAAGTTGCCCACATAAGGAAAAGAAAAGTGTTTTCAAGTTCTAAGAGATAAAGATAGTCCGCGTTTAAGGTTACATCGTAACGTCCCGGCTATGCCTGAGTGTATATGTAGCATAACTAAAGCCCTAACTGCTAGATGGTGCCAAATCTGTTATGTAGCCAAACTGTTTGGGGGGGGGGAGTCAATTTGTCCAGCAAAATAGTCTCCCAGTCCCCAGATTCTGTTGCCTGCAGAACAGTTACCCCTAAGAATACAAGAATTAGCCATTCATGACAAAGGAGATAACTTTGTGTTTTTGTATTCTGCAAAGTGCCTCCATAGGGAATGGCTGGTATCCAGATGGATATTTAATTTTTTTGAAAAAACAACTGTTAAAAGTGGTTTTTCTTCCCAGTGATAGCTCACTCCTTCACCCCGGGGAAATAGACTTTGAGGAGAGGCTGACAAGAGCATTGGTGTGCAAATTTTTTTAAAACAAAAATTGGTATTCTTCCGATTCGGGTATATTGGACCTGAAGAATATTGGTATTCCTGATATTCCTGAATATTCGGGGTTTTTTTCAGGTTTCTGAATTTTTCGGGTCCATTAGTCCTTATGGGGAAACTTTCTGGGTGGCTGGGGAAGGGGTGTTTTTTAAGATAGAGGCACCAAAATTGCAGCAGAGTTGCTGGTCCCTCTCCTTTAAATAACCCCCAAATTTCAAGTAAATTGGACCACGGGGTCCAATTCTGTGGGCCCCTGAACAGGGTGACGCCAGCTGTCCTCAGTTATTTTCTGTGGAGGGGGAAAACAAAAAACAAAACAAAAAAACCTCCAAGCTGTTTCCAGGACAAAAGCCGTGCCTACAAGCAGCAATCTTTGGTCAGATCCCTCCCATGGGAGAACCAACAACAAGCCCGACAGAATCATTGCAGAAGCCAGTAATCCCAGTAGAACCACAGGCCAATGAGCCAAGCCACACAGAACCAAAATCAAACTGGAGAATCTCTGCAGTGGAAATTCAAGGTGGTGAGGGGCACTTTTGCAAGCCCAGGAGAACCAGTTGCAATGTGCAGAAGCCCAGCAGAACCCAGGGCCACTGTGACAGTGGGAGCTCAACAGTCACTTGAAAATTATTCCTCCAAGCTTTTTGATATTCTTCTGTCAAAAAGTACTCCTCCGAGCTTTGTCAGTAAAGCCACGGAGCTGATTTTATCAAACCATTTGTTAACAGAAGGAGATTCTATTAATAACTGCAGATTTATTTATTTATTTTGCATTTCCCATGTGCTCCCAAGAACGCGTTCCTGGGAGGGAGCCCTATTAGGGCTGCCAACCTCCAGTTGGTGGCTGCAGATCTCTCACTATTACAACTGGTCTCCAGGTGATAGAGATCAGTTCCCCTGGAGAAAATGGCCACTTTGGCAATTGGACTCTCTGGCACTGAAATCTGTCCCCTCTCCAAACCCCTTCCTCCTCAGGCTGTACCCCCAAAATCTCTAGGGAATTCCCAACCTGGAGCTGGCAACCCTAAGCCCCATTAAAGCGACCTGAGTAGGATTCCTGAGTGAGCCCATTTAGTACCCTGTTCCCTTTCTCCTTTGGCCCCCTTCAGGACGAAGCAGCCGTTTGCTGCCGTGACCCTGATCTTGTTTTGCTTTCTTTCAGCGAGTGGTACATGAACGGGAACGTTTTGATCATCATTGTGAGCGTCGGTGTCATCCTGCCCTTAGCTCTGATGAAACATTTGGGTAAGCGGCAATGGCCTCATGTTTGGGCATGGCTTGGATAAGCAATAGTGGATCGAGGGGGCGTGGGGCGTGCGTTCACGCAGACGCATGTGTGTGTTTTGGGGCAGTCATAGATTTGCATCACTGCAAAGGAAATGGCCTTCTACCTAAGGGTTTGAGGCCACGTTTGTTAATTTTTCACTGTATTGGTGGGTGCCTCTTTGCTGCCCCCTGTTGGAGAACTGTGTACAGCCTTGATCCAGACTATTGATAAGGCCTGTTGTCTCTGGGAACCACGGTCTTTTATGCATGGCTGTTTCCCTCGCCATCACCCCTCCGACGACTTCGGGTCTTTGTGTTGATTATGCATGCCGTTTTCGACCGTCAGAGGCCGCCTCGCTCTCCTCCTGCATTTCCCCGTGTTTTGCCTGTGTTTCCAGAGACCTGTTTTATCTCAAATTTGAAAACGCGAGCAAAATGGGGGGAGATGCAGGGGGAGAGTGAGCGACCTGTGACCATCGGAAACAGCATGCATAATCAGCACAAAGCCCTGAAGTCGTTGGAGGGGTGACGGCAAGTGAAACAGCCATGCATAAAAGACCTATCTCTTTCTGCACAGGAACGTCAGTGGAAATTGTTGCGTGCAGAAGAGTATACATTGCACACACACCCCGTCACAGAGCATTTAAGTACTGTTAGGGGTGGGCGTTTTTCTGGCTCTGCTCCTGTGCCATTATCAAGCGTCTCGTGCATACGCACCAAGGAAGCTACGGAGGTTTTTCCTAGCCTGGGAGGTAAAGGGGTTGACAAAGCATCGTCTGTTCAATACGCTACAAATTAAGGTGTTACAGTCCCAAGAGCGTAACAACGAAAGAAGGCACTGGGTTTGTTGCTTCTTACCCTGGCTATCAGCCAGAGACTTCTCAGCTGTTTGCTGAGGCAGCAGGAGATGAGACAATTGGGCCTGTTCCCACCCATTTGCTCCCTCGTTTGGTTGTCTGTCCAAGCAGGCCTCCAGCTGTGCCACTCAGGAAGTGAGGGAAGAGAGTGAATGACAGGGGTGTCAAACATAAGGCCTGAGTGCGGATCCAACCCCTTGAGAGCTTGTATCTGGCCCCCGAGGCAGCCACCCCACCCCACTCTCGATCTGGGCTGGTGAGGCATGGCCCAGCCTGGCCAAGTGACATTTATGTCATATCTTCTTCCTCCAAATTTTTAGCGTTGTTAAATTCAATCCGATAGCAATTTGTTTGTTTATTTACTTCGTTTATACCCCACTTTTCTCCCAAAGTGACTTTTCTCCATGGACCCAAAGTGGTTTACAACATTCTCCCCTTCTCCATTTTATCCTCACAACAACCCTATGAGGTAGGTTAGGCTGAGTGTGTGTGACTGGCCCAAGGTCACCCAGCGAGCGTCCATAGCATAAGTGGGGATTCGAACCTGGGTCTCCCAGTTCATAGTCTGACACACTACCCGTGCGATCGTACAAAGAGTTACTCCATTCTAAACCCATAGATTTCAATGAGCTTAGACTGGATTAACTCTGTGTAGGATTGCACTGTGCGTCACATTGGTTTTGTCGATGTTACTGACACAACCAGTGAAGAATAAGTTAATGTAGCACTGTTGTTAAACTGGCTTTATTTATAAATTAAAAATACATCTTCCTGAGCTGTTGATGCTAATAATTTCTGCCTCATGAAAGAAACCTGTGTGTATGTCAGATCTCTTCAGGCTGAGGCACTGGTTGAAGTTTACGAACTTTTATTGGGGGGACAGGGTTCTTCTCCCTTTAACAGCTGCATGATAGGAAGAAATTCAGCAAGTACTGCTTTTGCCAACATGGGGATGCCAGGTGGAGGAAAGCTCTACCTACTGAATTTCTGCCTATTAGGCAGCTCAAGCTAGAGATCAGGGGTACTGTTTTGACATTCTGTCCTCAAAATGGCCACATTCTGGATTAACCCTTCAGACTATGGTATAAACTAGGGGGCCTACTGAATATCATTCAGCAGATTCCATACGTAAGCTTTACACTCTTTCTTTATCTCCTTCTCATCACAGGCTATCTAGGTTATACCAGTGGACTTTCACTCACGTGTATGATTTTCTTTCTTGTCTCGGTGAGTTGACATGGAATTCCCCCCTAAACTGTTTCTCCCTCAGGAGAACTGTACCTTCCCTAAAACTTGCCAAACTTTATAGTGGATAAAGTTCCTGGTCCCCTAATTTAGTTAATTAGTTTGATTAGTTTGTGTCCTGCCTTTCTCTCCAGTGAGAACCCAAAATGCGTTACGTCATTCTCCTTTCCTCTATTTTATCCTCACAACAACCCCGTGGGGATTCAATCCTGGGTCTCTGAGTTCCTAGTATACTAATCTAACCACTAGGCAACACTGGCTCTCCAATGTGTAGACTAGACCAGGGCTTCTTAAACTTTTCCCACTCAAAACCCCTTTTTGCCCGAGAAATTTTTACATGACTCCGGGTATATAGGTATATAAAATAGGTATACAAATCAAACATTTACTGATAATAAATCATAAAGAAATTTATTTTAAAACAATTTAAAACAGAAACCTTTCACTGTTGCCAAATTTTTTGCGACCCCCACATTCAGTTACGTGACCCCATATGGGGTTGGGACCCACAGTTTAAGAAGCTTTGGACTAGAATGGAAGAGAATAGAATAGAAATTGATCTATTCCAATTAGATTTATCACAGGTTGACGTACACACATCCAGAAGAATTGTTAATTCTGTATGAGATTGTGTAACTGTCCATGAGCAAGACCCACGATTTGAGTTAAGAGTTTACAGCTAGCCACACAAAATATTAGATAAAAATATCTCATGAGGTTTATTTCTGGATGTGTTTTTTAACTTTTTGTATTTATGACCGCTGAGAAAGGACTATTCAGGCTGAAACGTGTCTGGCTTAGCATTGGTCATTTACACTGATCGTATACCAAATGTGCATAAGAATTTATAAGTGATATTTTTATATGTAGCCTGTATTCCAGGCCCTGTGTTTTTAACAATTTTATAGTGTACACCTCGCAATAAATATTATTATTTTGTTATAGTGCATAGTTTGTAGCTCAACCTTTGAAGCTCTCTCTACATATCTGGTTGAGTTTTTCCCCTTTTTTGTTGTTCTGTAGAAATGGATCCTGCCAGCATTCTCCTTTCTACATCAATATTACATTATTTGGTCTAGAAAGCAGAATGTAGAGAGGAGTCGTTTCCCCAATTACTCCTCATTCTTCTGCTCCTCCTTTTCTGATCCTGCCGCTCAATGTCCTTCATTCCCTTCCAAAGGTGATCTACAAGAAATTCCAGATCACCTGCTCCTTCAATGGGACATACTACGAAGAGACCCCCGTCTATTACAATGGACACAACACCACCAACGAGCACAAAGACGATGTCTGCGTCGCCAAGATCTTAACTGGCAGCTCCGAGGTTAGCATGAGGGGTCCTCGAAGTCTTCCGGGGGGAGGTATAGTGAATTAAGGACAATTCCAGGGCGAAGAGAAGATGCATCCAAAGACAAACTTATACATGCACTTGTAAATGTTTGTAGGAGTCTGTATCAAATTGGTAGCCTTACAGAGTGATCCTGAAGGGGGGGTAGATAGGGAGCGCCTGGGGATGGCATGGCCGCCCCGCCCCCTGAGCGGCTTGCAGCAGCACAAAGGGAATTAATTCCCTCTGTGCTGCTGCAAGCCGCTCAGGGGGCGGCGCGGCTGTGCCATCCCTCCAAGTCCCGTGAAACTCTTCCATTGGGTTTCACGGGGCCATGCCACAAGTTTTGCAGGTTCAAGTTCGCCCGAAGATCTCTCGTTATGTTTAATAAATGGGCTATTATAAACAGAGCAGCCATAGTAATGATTGTGGATGCAAAAGAAGCATCCACTAGTGTAAGATGACAAGTTTGTTTTCTCCGCTTTAGAAAATGTTGATATAAAACAGTATTTATTGAAGGTGATTTATGATGAGCCACAGGGAGAGCTGTTGATCATTGAGGCTTCTAAAGGAATACTGTCAAAAATATAGGTGTTTCCACATTCTCATTTTCCTCGCTTGTAAGTTCCTTTTTCTTAGGGTTTTTTTCAGTTCCGCGTGTTTTGCTCCCTCTAGTGGTCGATTCGATATCACACAGATTTATGTCCGGCACATCTCCCTGCAGATTTAAACTGCAGGTTTTCAATGCCGGATATAAACATGTGTGATATTGAATCAACCACTAGAGGGACCAAAACATGTGGTGAATAGGGAACACCCCACCCCCCCGAAGAAACAGGAACGTACAAGCGAGGAAAATGAAAAAGCAGAAAAGCCCTGTACTGTGTGTTGATTAGTGGTTTGAGAATGATTTTAAGACAGGAAGTGGTGTTTCTGAGAAGGGTGGGCTATCCCTAAGTATCTAACTGCCTTTGTTGACCGTTCAGAACCATAAAAGGTCTTAATCTTGTTTTTCAAGGAACCATCAATATTAATTCCAAAAGTCCGTTTTATGTTTATTGATTTGGTATCTAGTAACTTAGTATTTGGATGGGAGACCACCAAGTAACACCAGGGTTGCTGTGCAGAGGAAGGCACTGGCAAACCACCTCTGTTAGTCTCTTGCCATGAAACCCCCCCCCAAAGGGGTCGCCATAAATCGGCTGCGACTTGACAGCACTTTACACACACAACAGAGCTATAATGCTCAAAACCTTCTAAACTTGCTTTTGTTGAGTGTTCCGGATCTGTTAAAGACAATAACACATTATCTGCATGTAGACTGATTTTGAAATTGTTTCCAACTGGATCTATACCTTTTATACCCTAATTGTCCCTAACTGTGTTAGTTACAGGTTCAATATTTTGAGCAAATAGAACTGCTGATAAAGTCAATCTTGTCTAGTGCCACAGTTTAGATTAATAGGAGGTGGTTTCTTGTGTGTTGTCGAGTCAGCCGATTTATGGTGACCCCATAGGTTTTTCAAGGCAAGAGACATTTGGAGGTGGTTTGCCATTGCCTGCCTCCGCGTCACACCCCTACTCGTCCTTGGAGGTCTCCCATCCAAATATTAACCAGGGCCGACCCTGCTTAGTTTCCGAGATCTGACAAGATCAGGCTAGCCTGGGCCATCCAGGTCAGGGAACAGGAGATGATAGTATATTATTAATCTGCAGAAGAGCTCTAGGTTTATTATATATTGATTTCACCGCATACCCCTGTATATTCTCAATGCCATGTTTTCTTTGCTGTGATCTATGAATACTTCTACTACTAAATAATTCACAGAAGAGAGATAAAAAAGCAAAAGAAAGCGGGCATCTGCTAGGAGTGCTTTTTTTCTAGCCTGTGACTTTGGGCAACACAGCCAGTCAGAACAGAGCGCCAACTGATCTTTCCTTTCATTTGCAGACAGCATATGCTATACCCATTTTGGCATTCGCTTTCGTTTGCCATCCAGAGGTGCTTCCCATTTACACTGAGCTGCGCAGGTGAGTAAACTCAAGGTGTGAAAGAAGGTTAAAGAGGAAGAGGCTGCCCAGTTTTTTAAAGAATGATTCCAGGAGATCTCCAGGCCCCACCTGGAGGTTGGCAAGCCCAAATGGGCTTCCTGAGGATGTAAGTGGGGGGCGGGTGAACTGTCCCATGAAGATTTTAGGAAGTGCTACAAAGCCACTTTATCTGCGAGAAAGTTTAATGGGGTGTAAGCTGCAAGAATCTTTGGGAGGGATTTGGAGCATCATTGCATTTTGTATATTTTAACTTTGGATGTGTGAGCCATAGGTGGGGTGTAAATATGTTAATAAATAAATACAAATAAATACACAAGGTGGGCTGTTGGTACTTGGCGGTGAGGAGATGGCTCATAACTCAAAGACTTGTGGATTCTGCTTACTACTGTGTAAAAGGCTTGGGCGCCTAGTAGGGGTGCAGAGGAGAGCGACGAGGATGATCGGGGCCTGGAGACCAAGCCCTGCAAAGAAAGGATGAGGGACTAGGGAATGTTTAGTTTGGGAAAGAGGAGGTCAAGGGGAGACATGATTGCTCTCTTTAAGTATTTGAAGGGCTGTCACTTAGAGGAGGGCAGGGAACTGTTTAGGGTTGCCAGGTGACTTAGAAGAGCAGGCAATTGCCCACCAATCCATCTGCTGGCTCAGAGCAAGGACCATGCGTGCGCAATCCCATCACTTCTGGTTTAATTCAAATGGGGGTTGAATTGTAAACCATCCTGTTGCACTGCAGCGCTTCTGGAAGTAAACTGGAAGTGACAGGATCTCGTCCCTCATGGCCGCCCGCATGCGATCCCTGCCCCCAAAAATCTCCCACTGGAGGAGAGTGGGACCCTGACAACCCTACAGCTGTCCCTGTTGGCAGCAGAAGATAGAACTCACAAGAATGGGTATAAATTACAGGCGGAAAGGTTCCGGCTGGATATTAGGATATATTTTTATTACAGTAAGAGTAGTTCGGCAGTGGAATCGGCTGCCTAGGGAGGTGGTGAGCTCCCCCTCACTGGCAGTCTTTAAGCAGAGGCTGGACAAACACTTGTCAGGGATGCTCTAGGCTGATTTTGCATTGAACAGGGGGTTGGGCTAGATGGCCTGTAGGACCCCTTCCAACTCTGTGATTCTATGATTCCATAATATAAGGATATGCCTGATCTGTCTGTGTCTTGCTTAGGGCCTCAAAGCATCGGATGCAGAATGTAGCAAATGTCTCCATCCTGGCTATGTTTATAATGTACCTGCTGACCGCCATCTTTGGCTACCTCACCTTTTACGGTAAGGGACAAAACCCTCATCAGGTGAGAGCGGAGTGTGTTATTTCATTCTTTTTCATGCAAAGGAAAAGAGAGGTTACCTTCTATTAACATATCCTGAGCTACTAGAATTATATGGTTCCACTGCCTTATTCCCCCGGGATCCCATAAAACTTAGGGCAATGCTATTTTCTCGTCTGTGGTACCTAGGGTCGCCAGCTTCCAGATGACACGGGTAACCCCCTGCCGCTGCACCCAGTTGCCTGCCCCCAGTCATTGTGGCAGTGGGAGGAAAAAAACAGCATCACTGATCCCATGATGTCATTTCTGGGTGAAACCCCTTAAGTGACATCACAGGCTACCATGACTCTAGGAATTTCACTGATCTCTACGGACTTTGCCATAGAGATTAATGGGATTCCTAGAGGGATGGGGGTGGCGTCACTTTGGGGTGGAAATGACATCACAGCCTCAGCAACACCGTTTTCCTGAGCCTCACACCTGGAAAGCTTTTGGGTTTGCAGGCGATGAGCCTGCAACCCTAATGGTACCTCTTTTTTGGCCTACAGAAGGCAGAGAGGGAAGAGAAGATTTCTAGTTTTAAAATCTAGGTAGTCCTCCCCCCCGCTTCCCTCTTGTGTTAAGTTCCCATCTCTCTTCAGTGCTCAGATGCGTCTCTTCTGCTTTCTGGCAGGGAATGTGGAAGCTGAAATGTTGCACACTTACATCCAAGTGGACCCTCTGGATCAGCTTATCCTGAGTGTGCGGTTGGCTGTCCTCCTTGCAGTGACACTCACTGTGCCAGTGGTTCTGTTCCCGGTAAGGGATGATCCTTCTCTCTCCCCAAGTGTTGCGCTGAATGCCCCCCCAAAAAAACATTTGTGTCCCAAACAACAGAGCACTTGCCCAGCCAGCCTTCCTTTCCTTTCTTAGTTTCATCCCAGAGTCAGGGGTAGACATGGGGCCCATAACCTCTTGTGGGCATGGACCCAGAGTTTGTACATGGAAGTGGCTTGGCATGAAGAATAAGTATACAGAGCCAGTGTAGTCCTTTAGAGTACTTATTATTATTTATTACATTTCTACCCCACTCTCCCCAACCCAAAGGTCGGGCTCAGAGCGGCTTCAAAGAGCTTCATGCAGAAAACAGCAGTAGTGTAACTCCTTTTTATTAGGACCAACCAAAATATCACAACATTGGAGCGGTTTTTCAAATCCCCCCCGAACTCCCTGACAGGCAAAAAACCCAAACAAATAGCAAAAAATAAAATAATAATGGTGGGGCAGGGAGAGAAAAACTTGTTTTGACACGATGGAGGGCCCCCAAGGCTCGGATCCACCAAAAGATTTCCGTGCATGCTGGAGTCTTTGCACAAGTGGAATTGAGGGGCAAAGCAATAAGTTAAACACAGTGTGAGGCAGTGTGGTGTAGTGGTTAAGAGTGGTGGACTCTAATCTGGTGAACTGGGTTTATTCCCCACTCTTCTACATGAATGGCAGGCTCTAATCTGGTAAACCAGGTTTATTACCCACTCCTCCCCATGAGCGGAAGACTCTAATCTGGTGAACCGGGCTTGATTCCCAACTCCTTCACATGAAGCCTGCTGGGTGTCCTTGGGCTAGTCGCAGTTCTCTCTGAACTTTTTCAGTCCCACCTACCTCACAAGGTGCCTGTTGTGGGGAGAGGAAGGGAAGGTGATTGTAAGCCGGTTTGAGTCTCCTTAAAAAGGTAGAGAAAATCAGAGCATAAAAACCAACCCTTCTTCTTCTCTTCTTGCTCAAAATGTTGGGTTAGCGGCTTCTGAGCTCTATAAAACACGGGAAAGGAAGCCAAGCTGCGTCAAGCCTGGTGATTTTTTCTTCTGCTTATGCATCACTGGAGAAATTTGCTGCTAGACAGTTTAGCTTTTAATACTGTTTAGAGCAGGTCCTCTAGTAGGATGCGGGATGGATTCTCTCATTACACCTGTACATCGCGGCTAGCAGGCCCTGCATTTCGGCAGTGCATGGGGAAATCTGTTTTTGTCACTTGTTGCACTTGGCTCACACAGATGCTTCCCCCCCCCCCAACCCCGTAGATCCGCAGGGCCATCCAGCAGTTGCTTTTCCAAAATAAGGACTTCAGCTGGCTCCGTCACGTCATCATCGCCACCTGCCTCCTTGTGTTGGTCAACCTCCTCGTCATCTTTGTGCCGAACATCAAGGACATCTTTGGCATCATTGGTAAGTATGTCCTGCATCCCTGGCTATATAGTCTATGTAGTCTTGGTCTGGAGACCAAGCCCTGTCAGGAAAGGTTGAAGGAGCTGGGTATGTTTAGCCTGCAGAGGAGAAGACTGAGAGGGGATATGATAACCATCTTCAAGTACTTGAAGGGCTGTCATATAGAGGAAGGTGCCGAGTTGTTTTCTGTTGCCCCAGAAGGTTGGACCAGAACCAATGGGTTGAAATTAAATCAAAAGAGTTCCGTCTAGACAGTTCGAGCAGTTCCTCAGTCAAAGAGGCTTCCTTGGGAGGTGGTGAGCTGTCCTTCCCTGGAGGTTTTGAAGCAGAGGCTAGATGGCCATCTGTCAGCAATGCTGATTCTATGACCTTAGGCAGATCATGAGAGGGAGGGCATCTTGGCCATCTTCTGGGCATAGAGTAGGGGTCACTGGGGGTGTGGGGAGGGAGGTAGTTGTGTATTTCCTGCATTATGCAGGGGGTTGGGCTAGATGACCCTGGTGACCCCTTCCAACTCTATGATTCTATTTAGGCCCTGTTTATTTAGGTCCTCCCTGAGGACCTTAAGCAATTTACAAAAAGATCCCAGGAAAAATATAATTTAAATAAATCAACCAAAAAGAGAAACCAAAAATATACAGCACTAACTCCTGGGCTAGTCCTAGGTCCACTGGGTAGCTGATTCTTAACCACTACACCATGTTGGGGAACACGGACCACACATGGGAGGGGCCGTGGAGCATCTGCTTGGCATGCAGAAGGTCCCAGGTTCAACCCCCGGCATCTCCAGTTAAAGGGACTAGGCAAGTAGGTGATGTGAAAGACCTTTGCCTGAGACCCTGGAGAGCTGCTGCCGGTCTGAGTAGACAATACTGACTTTGATGGACCAAAGGTCTGATTCAGTATAAGGCAGCCTCATGTGTTCATACAGTTTGGGGAGGGGCCATGACTCAGTGGCAGAGCATTTGCTTGGCATGCAGAAGGTTCCAGGTTCAATCCCCGGCATCTCCAGCTAAAGGGACCAGGCAAGGAGGCAATGTGAAAGACCCCCGTCTGAGACCCTGGAGAACCGCTGCTGGTCTGAGTAGACAATACTGACTTTGATGGACCAAGGGTCTGATTCAGTATGAGGCAGCTTCATGTGTTCATGTGTTCAAGGGTATTTGAAGCTCTCCTGAGGGAATGCAGACTCTCTCTGAGGTTTCCCTCTGGACATTCAGGCATCACAGTCAGCCACAGCTCGTCAGGGGGGGAAGGACATTGAAAGACGTGCTCCCCCGGTGACATAGGAAGGTGCTCCCAGCTCTGCACCCCCTTCCCCCCATGACTGAAAAGGCCAGGACAGCTGTTTTCAAAAATTTCATCTTATCCCATGTTCTTCTTTTCCTCAGGAGCGACGTCGGCCCCAAGCCTCATCTTCATCCTTCCCAGCATCTTCTACATACGTCTTGTCCCCAGTGAGAAAGAGTCGCCGCTGTCCAAATCTAAAATCCAGGTACCGGATCCTTTGGGGAGGGGAGCTCCGTGTTAGGAAGCATTATTGGGGAACAAGGAAGAGGGGTCAGGGCCAAAAGAGGGGCCGTGAGTCAACAGTAGAGCATCTGCTTCGTGGGGATGGGGCCGTGGCTCAGTGGAGGAGCCTCTGCTTTGCATGCAGAAAGTCCCAGGTTCAATCCCCAGCATCTCCAGTTAAAGAAGAAGAGTTGATTTTTATACCCCACTTTTTCTCTACCATAAGGAGTCTCAAAGTGGTTTTCAATCGCCTTCCCTTCCTCCCCACCTCAACAGGCATCTTGGGAGGCAGGTGGGCTTGAGAGAGTTTAGAGAGAACTGTGACTGTTCCAAGCCCCCCCCCCCAAGCAGGCTTTTTAGTTATTTATTTATTTGTTAGATTTTATGCTGCTCATTCCTGACAAATCAGGCTCTGAGTGGCTCACAGCAAATACTACGCAATTTAACAATCCATAATTTACAATTTAAAGCTAGAAAAGAGCAAGAGTCCAGTAGCACCTTAAAGACTGACAACATTTCTGGCAGGGTAGGAGCTTTTGTGAGTCACAGCTCACTTCTTCAGACATCTAAAAGGAAAAGTTCCCCCCTCTGTCTCTTCCCCCCTTATGCCAAATAATCACCCCCTCCTCTCCCATGGAAGCAAACTGGGTGATTAATATAAGCCGGGGTTCTCAAAGTTTCTGAAACGGGACCATCTTCTAAACTGGTCCTACCAGGAATCAATGGACATCTCCTCCCACACTGCTGGTGGCTGGGAATGAGCAGGGCCCCTGGGAAAGAATGGGGGTGCAGGGTGAAGAAGAGGAGGGAGGAAGGAATATGGTGGCTCCAATCTCCTTTCCCCACGGCTGGGCATGGGGGGGAGCAGAGTCTCCTCTCCCAGCTCCGGCGTTTGAGCCTCGTGACCTTCCAGTGACAGAGTAGCGATCCGCTGGGGGGTCACGACCCTCCACCCCAGTTCTGAGAACCTCTGGTATAAACATCGCACTTCAGGTAATGTTGTTCATTTACGCATGGGAGTTTAACCTGAGGTTCGTTGCTTGCTAGACCCACACTTTCCCGTTGGGAATCTGTGCACCAGCACTCTCCAAGCTCAAATCAAGAAGCATTTGAGTCCCCGCCCCTTGAAACACTGCTTTGTAATTGGCTGTAGTGCCTACTGTGAGAGAGAAGTCTTCCCCCCCCACCGGAGAGCCAATTGCCACATAAATTTTTTTAAAAAAACCGGAGCTCTCTAAAGGGAACGGGAGGGTGGGGGGAACTCAAGCCTCATTTCTAAAACCCTTTCTTCTGCTCAGAAAGGACTCAGAGGAAGCAGGAAGCATTTGAATCCCCGCCTCTTTACGTTTTGCTTTGTAATTGGCTGTGAGAGAAACCAAGCTTGCGTGTCGCGTGGGGATCTCACCCAGGCTGAGCTCAAGGGAGAGGGAAGAATAGGGTTAACAGAGGAACGGGAAGTCCTGGGATTTGCGAGGGCTGGCCGTGAGGTCACCTCTAATCGACGGAAAACTCATGCATAACTCCAAGGAAAAACCAAGTCAGACCAGGGGTGAATGTTAGTGAAAGCACCCACGCATGAACGACTGTTGTTTTTTCTTCCCTCCCCCAGGCCGCCTGTTTCGCCACCCTCGGCTTCATTTTCATGGTGATGAGTCTCAGTTTCATCATTGCGGACTGGGTCACGATGGGAAAGAGCAGCGTCGGAGGGCACTAACCCCTCTTGTGTCCCCCCCAAGAGACACGGTGGAGCGGTTCCAACCAGGGAGAACCCTTAAGTGCCGGGGAGAGGGCGCCTCCTCCTCCTGTCTATTCTCGTTCATCCTGGAAATGCCGCAGTTCTTCGCTGTGGGGGAAGTATTGAACGGCACCCCGTCTTGGCAATTGCACAGGTGCCCCGGAACAGCACTGGGGGCTTCTCTGGAGGCCTCCTCATCTATGGTGGCCACGAAACAGCTCTTCGGAAGACAGGCTTCCCTGTTGCCACGGACGCAGCATAATCTCTCCTCGTTGGTTGGCGTTGGTGCTACGATGATACAGTCAACCGCCAAGTGCTTTCAGCCTCTGTGGTAACCACAGATTCCCCCCCCATTTTGTCTCATCCCTGGCAATATGATACCGTCGCTACATTGCTGGTCACGACAAAACTGTGCGGGTTTGTGTACTGTCCGGTGCCGTAGGACCGTGTCTCAGCACTTGCTCTTTTTCTTCCCGTTCAGGAAAAAAATCCCTGGCTGGTCCTACCATTCTTTTTTGTGTCTGTAGTAACCGTGCCCGGCTGCCTCGAGGGCGGCTTGTCTCCTTCTCGTCGTTCAGCATGGAGGCAGGGCTCTGGCCTTAAAGTAACCGTGGCCCTAGCCTCCATCTGTTTGTCTTTACCCCCCTGTCTGGTAGCAGACAGGGGACCGTGATACCAACAGTGCCTTGGGGGTGGTAGCCCCCAACATGGGGAGTGGCTTAAGACAACAGCGCCCCCTTGTGGACAATCTAATTTATTTCTTAGTATTTAATTTGGACCTGGCTACCAGACCAAAGACCACAGCGCAATCATCCTGGGGCCTACGTAATCCCCATCAGGATTCCTGGTTTCCTCTGACACAGAGAAGGCGGCCGAGGGTGTTCAAACAGGGGAGGGCGGGCAGGCCCTGATCCTGGCTTTGTTCTCAGCTCCGGAAGAGGAAATGGGCCTCATAGATTACAGAAGGAACTTTTGAAACATGGGTTCTGAGTTAATGGGAGGGAACTGCAGATGTTTTGGTGAAGGGTCCTTTATTATGTCCTGTCCCAGAGTGAAGTTCGATTTCTCCTGGGGCCACCCAGAAAAGTTTCCTCCTAGCTACACTACAGTGCTGCTTTTTGGTCCAGAGACAGACAACTATCCTGATGTCGCTTTGGGACGGGAGCTTCCATCATTTGCTCCCAAGCCGTCCATAGACTGAAACTACTCAGTGTTACTAGATTCAGTCCCGTTTAACAATCACGATTCTCGTTGCGTGGGTGGGGGGATCTCATTAACCGTTCTCGTGGTCATAAAACTAATCTTTTGGATGAGCCGTGACACTTATTGGTAAGGTGTGTGCGCCCGAAGGAGTATGCATTCCCCCAGCCCTGCCAATGTATGTGGAAAATACCTCAGTACAACCAGCTGTAGTAGGCCGTATCTGCAGGGAACCAGCCCTCCCACCTCAAAATACAGCTTAATTTTAGAAGTAAGGGTTGCTATCGTGGTGTGGTGGTTAAGAGCGGTGGACTCTTAATTGGGAGAACCGGGTTTGATTCTCCACTCCACCACATGAAGCCTGCTGGGTGACCTTGGGCCAGACACAGTCCTCTCTGAGCTCTCTCAGCCCCACCTACCTCACAAAGTGTCTGTTGTGGGGAGAGGAAGGGAAGGAGATTGTAAGCCAGTTTGAGTCTCCTTAAAAGGTAGAGAAAACGGGCATATAAAAACCAACTCTTCTTCTCTTCTGCTATTGCCTTCTTCTGCAGAGTACTCCTTGGTGGTCTCCCATCCACGTATCAAACTTGCTTAGTTTCAAAGCTCTGACGAGATCGGGTTATACCATGCCGCCTTCCCTCCATTGCAGAGAATAAAAAGTAAAGGTCCCCTGTGCAAGCACCGGGTCATTCCTGACCCATGGGGTGATGTCACATCCCGACGTTTCCAAGGCAGACTTTGTTTGTGGGGTGGTTTGCCAGTGCCTAGTGATGTATAAATAAATAAAATGCCAGTGCTTTCTTTGGGTGTCCAAGATGGCCAGGCATTCTCCCCAACCCCCCCTCTCGCTCTCCCATTAAGTACCTGTTTCTTTGGCCCACAATCGGATGTTGTTCCACTGACCGTCCATTTTCAAACATAAATAGGCATACATCTATTGCAATTCCCTAGCAACGGCAAACGAATTTCCCCCCGGTCCCTAATCAAGCCAAACAAACAAACTGGCTGGGATTAAAACTAAGGATGCTCTAACGCAGGGGTGTCGAACTCAATTGTTACTAGGGCCGGATATGACATAAATGTCACTTGGTTGGGCAGGGCCATGCCTCGCCAGCCCAGATTTAGAGTGTGTGTGGGGCGGCTTCCTCGCGAGCCGGAGAAGAGCTCTCAAGGGGCCGGATCTGGCCACAGGCCTTATGTTTGATACCCGTGCTCTAACACCTGCTGGTTCGGCTCACGATCTGTTCGCTGGCCATCAACAGAGAGCTGGTTTTTAATGATGAGTTCGACTGTTCATCGATCCATTTGCTACTCTTCGGCACGTTGCTTCATGGTATTCCTTCCTAACTGTGGTTCAGCACCAATTGGCTTTTGTGCTCGCACGTTCTCACACAGCCCGATTGAGCTCTGCTGCCTCCTTCCGCCCCTGTCCTTGTTGTGTAAATTGTCTACTCTGAGCAGGCAGTTGTTTAAATAGACAGATAAATCAGTCACAGATCATATAAATCACTCATAAATCAATGCTGTCCATAAAATCCTACCCTCAGTGTTCACCTAAGTAGTCTCTAGTGACACGAATGGCTGCCAATCGGTTTGAATCAGCCACGTCTTTGAGCGTGCGCAGTTTTGAAAAAAGAACTGGCACAAATGTGTTCGGCGGGCATTTGCAGCTGTTCGGCATGAACCGAACAGTTTGGGTGATCAGCTCGCTCCCGACCAATGCCTTCAAACACAGTAAGTTCAACCATCAGGCACCGTGGTAGGGTTGCCAACCTCCAGGTGGTGGAAAACCGCAAAGCAGCACTGTGACCAAATAATGTCCAGAATACAATCCTATACTATGAAAAGGCTTTATCGTTCAACAACAATAGTGACATCAGACATACAAAAATATATACACGAATTAGACCAAACAGAATAATAGAAATTCACGTTCAGTCCTATGTTGAAATCCAAGAAATGTATCTAACCAACTAAGAATAAATTTATTCTTATTGTCGAAGGCTTTCACGGTCAGAGTTCATCAGTTCTTGTAGGTTATCCGGGCTGTGTGACCGTGGTCTTGGTATTGTCTTTCCTGACGTTTCGCCAGCAGCTGTGGCAGGCATCTTCAGAGGAGTAACACTGAAGGACAGTGTCTCAGTGTCAAGGTGTGTTGGAAGAGTAATATATATAGTCAGAAGGGGGTTGGATTTGAGCTGAGTCATTGTCCTGCAAAAGTATCAAAGGTAATGTGCTAATCATTGTCCTGTAAGTATCATGGTAATGTGCTGATTAGGGAGTGGTATGTTTAAGAGTTTAAGAATGAATAAGGCTTGGCTTCCTGTCCTGAAAAACTCCAGACTAACCAAGACTACAGTCCACAATAGCCATGCAGATTAGTTTTGGATTCCACATGTTAACAGATCACTTCAGGATACAATGGTTCCACATTAACATACCACACCCTAATCAGCACATTACCATGATACTTACAGGACAGTGATTAGCACATTACCTTTGATACTTTTGCAGAACAATGACTCATCTCAAACCCAACCCTCTTCTGACTATATATATTACTCTTCCAACACACCTTGTCACTGAGAGACACTGTCCTTCAGTGTTAATCCTCTGAAGATGCCTACCACAGCTGCTGGTGAAACGTCAGGAAAAAAAATACCAAGACCACGTTCACACAGCCTGGATAACCTACAAAAACTGAAATTTATTCTTAGTTGGTTACATACACTTCTTAGATTTCAACATAGGTCTGAATGTGAATTTCTGTTATTCTGTTTGGTCTAATTTGTGTATATATTTTTGTATGTCTGATGTCACTATTGTTGTTGAATGATAAAGCCTTTTCATAGTATAGGATTGTATTCCAGGCATTATTTGGTCATAGTGCTACTCCAGGTGGTGGCTGGAGATCTGCTATTACAACTGATCTCCAGGCAACAGATCTGTTTCCCCTGGAGAAAATGGCCACTTTGGTCGTTGGAGTGGGTGGCATTGAAGTCCCTCCCCTCTCCAAACCCTGCCTTCCTCAGGCTCTGCCCCCAGAATCTCCAGGTATTTCCTAACCCGGAGCTGGCAACCCTACACCGTGGTGAAATTCACAGCAACCCTAATTAAAACTGCAACTATAAGCAATGGGGGTTCTAGGTGAAACAGCTGGCGGAGTCAATATCCGGGTTTGATGTTCCATTTCCCCAGTGGATAGGCCACACATGCGTCTCTTGGCCACCCGCTCAGGTTTTCCCAACATGGCAGCTGTATTTCACAAACATGTTTGCTCTGTTCCTTTCTCGTACACTTCTACAGTGGCCTCAGTCCTTTCTTCCTCTTTTGCAGTCTGTGAAAGACCTCAGAATAGCTTTGCATATATACTCAAGGGCTCTGATTCTGCTTGGGACGGGGGGCTTGGTTTTAAGGGAGGAGGGAACACCAATTCCAAATGTGAAGTTGATGTAAGGATGCAGTATTTGTATAATGTTGGAATTCAATAAATAAATAAAAAAATACACCTGCTGACTCACAAAAGCTTCTACCCTGAAAATTTTTGTTGGTCTTTAAGGTGCTAAAAAAAAAAGGTAAAGGTCCCCTGTGCTAGTACCAGGTCATTCCTGACCCATGGGGTGACATCACATCACGACGTTTCCTAAGCAGACTTTGTTTATAGGGTGGTTTGCCAGTGCCTTCCCCAGTCATCTTCCCTTTACCCCCAGCAAGCTGGGAACTCATTTTACTGACCTCGGAAGGATGGAAGGCGGAGTCAACCTTGAGTCGGCTACCTGAAACCAACTTCTGTCGGGATCGAACTCAGGTCGTGAGCAGAGCTTGGACTGCAGTACTGCAGCTTACCACTCTGCGCCATGGGGCTCCTCCTTTAAGGTGCTACGGGACTTTTAATTCTGTTCTGCTGATGGAGGCAGTAGTTTGCTGTGGTGTATATATTCATACCTGTTTTGGCAGCATGTAAATGTTCATTCGGTTGTGGGTTATTTTATTTTTTTAAAGAACGGGTAGGGGAGAATACACCACTTTTTGCCCTGATAGTTGGCCCTTTTTCCTCTCTTTGGGTTTATATTGTAGTATCTTTAAGAAAAGATTCTTAAGTGTAACGATGTGTCACTGGCAACCAAGATCAAGTTAATTCATGCCATCGTATTTCCTATTACTATGTATGGGTGTGAAAGCTGGACAGTGAGGAAAGCTGATAGGAAGAAAGTAGATTCCTTTGAAATGTGGTGTTGGAGGAGAGTGTTACGGATACCCTGGACCGCCAAGAAAACAAATCCGTGGGTTCTTGATCAAATCAAGCCTGAATTGACCCTAGAAGCTAAAATGACTAAACTGAGGCTGTCGTACTTTGGTCACACTATAGAAGACAAGAGTCACTGGGAAAGACAATCATGCCAGGAAAAGTGGAAGGCAGCAGGAAAAGAGGAAGACCCAACAAGAGATGGGTGGACTCTATAAATCCCGCCCATAAAAACTCCAGGTATTTCCCAACCCGGAGCTGGCAACCCTAAGTTCCCATGAGAAATACAAATGACATTCTCCTGCGTATGCAAGGAAGTCTTGTTTCAACAGCTTGTCCAGATGTCGCACCCCTTCTGCATTTCCAAAGCGTTTCCCTTTCTAGTCTGCCTTCCTGACAATTACCTCCGTTCTCTTTACTCTCTGTCCTTTGACCAGATCTGTGTTCTGGGCAACGGAAAGAATTTTATGTAGGATCTGACCTCTTGCTTTCGAGAGCTCAGCTCTCGCAGTTGGTTTGGCTGTTGTGAAAGTACACTCGAAAAACTGATTCCTGGGGGTTCTGAAAAACAGTTGTTGAAAAGGCGTTGCTTCTTCAGCCCTCTGCGTAGCTACAAGGTCAGTGGGGTGTAGTGGTTAAGAGTGGTGGTTTGGAGCAGTGGGTTCTAGTCTGGAGAACCGGGTGTGTTTCCCCACTCCTCCACATGAGCAGCGGACGCTAATCTAGTGAACCGGGTTGGCTTCCCCACTCGTACACATGAAGCCAGCTGGGTGACCTTGGGCTAGTCACAGTTCTCTCCAAACTCTCTCAGCCCCACCTACCTCATAGGGTGTCTGTAGTGGGGAGGGGAAGGGAAGGCGATTGTAAGCCGGTTTGATTCTTCCTTAAGTGGTAGAGAAAGTCGGCATATAAAAACCAAGCTTAGGTAGTTCATGGGAGGGAGGGCATCTTGGCCATCTTCCGGGCATGGAAGTAGGGGTCACTGTGGGTGTGTGAGGGAAGTAGTTGTGAATTTCCTGCATTGTGCAGGGGGTTGGACTAGATGACCCTGGTGGTCCCTTCCAACTCTATGATTCTATGATTCTTCTCTCCCAAAATTGGATGTACACTTACCCATAGAGTCCTCTGCTACTAATCCGCCTGCACGTATTACTATCCCAGTGCTAGATTCCAGAAAATTAAGAATATAGCACATGCACAGAGCGTGTTGATGCAAAATAAACCAATGTTATGCTATCTTTTCAGAAGTTTCAGGATTTATTTTGAACACAGAAAATCTCGCTGTTAAACACGGATTTCTCTTGGCTGAATTAGGTTGATTGTTCAGAGTACAACCTTACACCTTACACGGGCCGGGCTCCTGTTTACCCCTCTGCCTTGCTGAGGATTGGGTGCTGCTGGGATTTTGAAGTCATCAGGGCACCCAGCGCTTTCTGTCTCTGTCTCGGTGGTTTCTGAGCTTCCTGTCAAAAAGCCCTCGCAACGCGGAAGTTCCCTGCGGGTGAGATTGTGGGGTGGAGGAAGAGAAGCCCCTGAAGAATCAGACGGGGCTGAGATGAGCCGGAGGGCCAAGCCAGGGGTCCGGGGGCAGCCGGACAACGTGCCCTCCTCCTTACTCAAAGACCACGAGAACCAGCAAGTGTTCGAACTCTTGGGCAGGAAATGCACGGTAATTGTGCCACTATCACGGGAAATAAGGCCTCAGTGGGACCTGGAGGTTCCCCTGGGTGCTGGGGAAATGGGGCAGCGGGGGGGAGGAACTTGTGACCGGGGTACTGGCTAGTTGTGGGCTAAGAAGACGGGGTCTGTCTGTCCAGGGCCCTCCAAAAACAGGAACTGGCCCTTTAAGATGTCACATTTATGAGACTGGTAAGCTGTCATTCCTGTAATTCAAAAGCTCACAGTCTGCAGTGGGGAAAGACTTGATACCTGGATAGCTCCAGTTGTGTGCAATGGGGAAAGACTGGACACCTGGACAGCTCCAGTTGTGTGCAATGGGGAAAGACTTGATACCTGGATAGCTCCAGTTGTGTGTAAGGTTGCTTTGATGTGATTGGATCGCTTGACTTCAAAGATCTTTTTGGAGGGTAATGTAACTAGGAACAGCAAGCTAGTGGAAGCTAATAGAACCCTGTATTCATTTGCTATCTCCTTTCCCTGCTTGCAACTGACGAGAAGAAATTGCAAAGACAAAAAAGATTCATGCATCTCAGAACAACACTTGTCTCATTCCATTTCCCACCCCCAGTCTGTAAATGGACTTAAGTTTCCTGTTACTGCAGATTTTTTATAATAGTTTCTGTGCTGGCCTGATCCGGTCGGCTTATTGAGTTATGAAAGTGAATTTAACCAACCAATATAATAATCATTTGAAGGAGAAAAAAAGAAAAGAAAAAAAGATGTCGTTCTCAGATTTGGGAAAGCTCAGTGAATAGAGTTTGTCTTGGAAAGGAGAGACCAGGCGCCTTTAGGCAAGTCATTATCTCTCCGCCTGATCTCCCTCTCAGCTAGGGTTGCCAACCTCCAGGTGGTGGCCGGAGATCTCCCAGTATTACAACTGATCTCCAGGCAACAGAGATCAGTTCACCTGGGGAAAATGGCCCCTTTGGAAGGTGGACTCCATGGCATTGTTACCCCATTGTAGACCCTCCCCTTCCCAAACCCCACCCTCCTCAGGATCCACCCTCTAAATGTCCAGGTTATTTTCCAGCCTGGGACTGGCAACCTGACTCTCCGCATTGCGATGGTTACTATTAAGACTGGGGTAGTAATTCAGCTAGGGCAGGATGGCAGAGCACGATAAGAACTTTATCTTGTCAGATCTCAGAAGCTAAGCAGAATTGGTACTTGGATGGGAGACCACCAAGGAAGGCTCTGCAGAGGAAGGCAATGGCAAACCACCTCTGCCTCTCCCTTGCCTTGAAAGCCCTTTGCTGGGGTCACCAGAAATTGGAAACTAAGCAGGGTTGGTACTTGGATGGGAGACCACCAAGGAAGACTGTGCCGGGGAAGGCAATGGCAAACCGCATCTCACTTGCCTTGAAAGCCCCGTTGCTGGAGTCACCACGAGTCGGCTGCAACTTGACAGCACTTCACACTTTATATACACAACACCCAGGGGAAAGTCTCGGCCTCTGTGCTCTGTTTGTTGGCCCTCCAGGTTGACCACTGTGAGATAACTAGGCTTGCCAGGTCCCTCTTCGCCACTGGTGGGAGGTTTTGGGGGCGGAGCCTGAGGAGGGCAGGGTTTAGGAGGGGAGGCACTTCAATGCCATAGAGTCCAATGGCCAAAGTGGCCATTTTCTCCCCGTGAACTGATCTCTATCAGCTGGAGATCAGTTGTAATAGCAGGAGATCTCCAGCTAGTACCTGGAGGTTGTCAACCCTAGAGATGCTGGATTAGATAGATTCGTTCGTTCGTTTATTTATTTTGATTTTTACCCTGCCCTCAATCCCCGGCCAAGGCTGGGCTAAGGGTGGCTAACAACATAATATTTACTACATAAAATGCAGTAAAATACACTAAAATCACGATAAAAAGATAAAACAATTTAACAATTTAACTTGGAAGGCTTTAAGAAGAGAGTGGACATGTTGATGGAGGAGAGGGGTATTTATGGCTATTAGTCAAAATGGATACCAGTCATGATGCCCACCTGTTCTCTCCAGGATCAGAGGAGCATGCCTATTATATTAGGTGCATAGGACCACTGGCAGGATGGTGCTGCTGCAGTCGTCTTATTTGTGGGCTTCCTAAAGGCACCTGGTTGGCTCCTGTATGAACAGACTGCTGGACTTGATGGGCCTTGGTCTGATCCAGCAGGGCTTTTCTTATGTTCTTATGTAACCACCCCATAAAATCATCATATTGAAATAATAAACAGATGTTGCTAATTTGTTGAGGCATAGGGACCACTGTTGGGCCCGGAAAAAAACGGTCAGGACTCCCACATTTTAGTTGAGACTGTTTACAGCAACCGGGGACGCGGGGGTGGGAGGAGAAGAGATTACTCATGCACTTATAATATGTTAATACTAGGGTTTCCAGTTCCAGGTTGAGAAATACCAGGAGATTTTGGGGCGGAGCCTGAGGAGGGCGGGGTTTGGAGAGGGGAGGGACTTCTAGAGTCCAATTGCCAAAGTGGCCCTTTTCTCCAGGGGAGCTGATTCCTATCGCCTGGAGATCAGTTGTAAGAGCGGGCGATCTCCAGCCACCACCTGGAGGTTGGCAACCCTAGTGAATACTGGTTTAGAAACGACCCTGACCGGGTTGGTTTCAAAAAACCGAGCTGGTGGCAGCTCTGGAAGAGGGACGCGTTTGACCGAGGCATCTTTAAAATCCTCCCTCTTTGTGACGGAAGTGGCTGAGGGTTTCATTTGCAGGAAACGGGGAGCGGGGAAACAACCACTTCCCCAAAAGGGTGCAGGCAGGGATGACATGCCGCAAGCGCTGGGGTGGAGTTTCAAGTCATAGCCGCCCCTGGCAAGGCTGAAAAAAATAAGCTGCCTCATACAGGGTCAGAGAACACAAAGACAATTTCCTTCGTTGCCAACAGATATAGGGCCTAGAGATGCCAGATATATTTTTAATGATGCCGTAGAGGGCATGGCTACGCTACTAATTTGAACTGAGTCTACATCCGTTTAAATCACTGGTTCCCAACCTGGGGTCCGTGGACCCCCAGGGGTCCGCAAGAACTAAATTAAGGTCCGCGAAACAAAGTTATAAACCCATAATGAATTAATATTTTCAATTAAAAGTTCTCTGTTATAAAAATATATATTCAAATAGTATTCTAAGTTTAATGTTTAACTAACAGTTATGATTCAAGTTTATTTTCAAATTCTCTTAATTTTTATTTTGAACCTTGGGGTCCCTGCACCGAGCAAAAAAGTCCTAGTGGCCCCTGGTCAAAAAAAGGTTGGGAACCACTGGTTTAAATTATGGTGGCTTCCTTCCAAAATTGTCAGGAACTAGGGTTGCCAAACTCCACCCCTCTGTGGAGGGATGGCCGCCTCCAGGTGGGACCTGGGGATCCCCTGGAATTACAGCTCATCTCCATGCGACAGAGATCAGTTCCCCTGGAGCAAATGGATGCGTTGGAGGGTGGACACCGTGGCATTGTACCCCACTGAGGTCCCTGGAGAAAATAGATGCGTTGGAGGGTAGACTCCATGGCATTGTACCCCACTGAGGTCCCGGTCCTCCCCGGGGCTCCACCCCCAAGTCTCCAGGAGTTTCCCAGCCTGGACCTGGCAATCCTAATCCCCGTCCCCCACCGTTGGCTGGGGGAGGCATCTGGCAACCCTACTCTGTGGCTCACATGGTGGCAGGGGATGGGGGCTCCTGCTCCTCCTCCACTTGCCCACCTATCCCTTCACCTCCCACTCCCCTGTTTGCCAGCCAGCAATACTGCCACCTCTGCATGCCGCGTCTCTTGTGGTAAAGAGGGTGGCTCACACAGTAGTGGTGGTGGCAGTTCCTCCTCCTCAGGCCGGGCTAACAGAGGTCCTTTAAAAATGTTTTTGGAATTTTCTGCAAACCCGGGTTTTTTTTTACCCTATTTGTAGAACTGTTTCGGTCTCCACGTGGCCCCGGTCTGTGGATTTAAGTATCTGCAGATGGGGCCACATTGATAATTACGTGTATTGGCAATGTTCTTCATTTTCTGGAGACTGGTAAATGATCGAGGAGACTAACTTGAGTGTGAGTTTTAGGGAGGAACAGTTTGAGTCCTGTCTAGCCAGCTGCCTGAAGAAAAAAATGATCTGTCCCTTGAATAAGGGCTTACTGGGATGCTATTTCCTTGGTGATGCTATTTACCTCCATACCATGAAAATTTCCTGCCCATTTCCATACAGTAGGCCTCTATTCAAGGGACAGGACATTTTTTTTATCCCAGTTGTTGGCAACCTTGGTTATGTGTTTTGGGGGATGAAGGGTGGCTAAGACAGGCTACAATGGCACCGAAGCAGGGGTGGAGGATTAGCTGGAGGGAAGGAATGTAGATGATCTGGTGAGACTTATTAAATACAGTCATTGACCAGAATAACAATAAAAAAGCAATCACAATAGTCCGCAATTGTACAATAGTATAGTTAGCGAGCTGCTTCACATTGCAACAACGATCTCCGTATTGTGGTAGCAATGTTGCAAGACTTTGCCACTGTATGTGAGATGTTGGGATTCTTGTCTTCAAGCAGAAAATTCACCATTAAAATACTATCCTGACTGGAGTGGCTAATGTATCCAGGGAACCTGGACAGCAGAGGCGAGATTAGGTGATTTCTGAGATCCTTATAAAATTAACAGTTCAGTAAAATGTGAACAATTGACTCGATTGCGTTTGCACTGCTGGGGCATAATCATGCCTCCATAGGCCAGCGTTGGAATCTTTTTTATTTTAATAAATTTTTATTGTTTTTTCTAAGGCGCACACAGTTCATACACATCACACACTCCTTAAACTCCATATCTACGACAAGATCCTCCTCAAGCAACAGACAGAGCAGGACTTATACATTCTATATCAGTTAATGCATTTCTTCTCAGTCTAGACTCACATTATATTCTTTACTAAAGCAAATACTTAAACATTTACTCTCTAGTTTACATTTAATCTAGATTGTTTATCTTCATTTGTAATTATGTTGACTTAAAACATTCCTAGATAGACTAGAAATTCCATATCAAGTCTACTGTCTGCTAATATATCTATACATAGCAACCTATACTAGGAGCCCCGTGGCGCAGAGTGGTAAGCTACAGTACTGCCGTCCAAGCTCTGCTCACGACCTGAGTTCGATCCCGACGGGAGTCGGTTTCAGGTCACCGGCTCAAGGTCGACTCAGCCTTCCATCCTTCCGAGGTCGGTCAAATGAGTACCCAGCTTGCTGGGGGTAAAGGGAAGACGACTGGGGAAGGCACTGGCAAACCACCCCGTAAACAAAGTCTGCCCAGTAAACGTCGGGATGTGACGTCACCCCATGGGTCAGGAATGACCCAGTGCTTGCACAGGGGACCTTAACCTTTAGTAACCTATATAGTCCTCAAACTATCTAATGGTAATTAAAATCTGAATGTCTGTGTGTGTGTGTGTGTGTGTGTGTGTGTGTGTGTGTGTGTATATATATATATATATATATATATATATATATATATATATATATATATATATATATATATGTTGTTATTGTTAGTACATTAAAATAACATGTTTCTGTCTTAAGTATATATTTTTTGATACATAATCAAAATATATCTCCCAATTCTTCTGAAAGTCTTCCATCGGTCTTCTGTTTACAATATTAGTCCATTTGGCCATCGCTGCATATTCTGCTAATTTTTCTAGCCATTCCTCTCCAGCATTGGAATCTTGATTATCTGGTGGTTTTCAGAGGTAGCACATGCCTACCACTCTTGGGTCAAAAATTTCTGTTGGCTCTTCCTGCCTTTGTGTCCTGAGCTCAGGGTGATCCGTAACTAACGCCTTGTTCTTTCCGCACAGACCATGGTCACAACCGTGGCCCAGCTGTTGTTGGCTTTGCCCCAGAACACCCGACTCTGGTCCAAGCAAGGCTGTGGAGTCCTGTGCTTCGTGAAGGATAACCCCAGGCGTTCATACTTCATCCGCTTCTACGATCTGAAGGTACCAGACACCATCAAGGCCTGATAGGGTTGCCAACCTTCGGGTGGTAGCTGGAGATCTCCTGCTATTACAATTGATTCCCCAGGCACAGAGATCAGTTCACCTGGAGAAAATGGCCACTTTGGAAGGTGGACTCTATGGCATCATACACCATTGAAGTCCCTCCCCTCCCCAAACCCGCCCTCCTCAGGCTCCACCCTCAAAATCTCCAGGTATTTCCCAACCTGGAGCTGGCAACCCTATGGCCTGATCCTGCATCTCATCTCCAGCAGAGGTTTAGGCACGGTTAGCTAGGGTTGTCAACCTCCAGGTACTAAAAACACAAAACCAGCACTGATAGCTAACTGGTGATATACTGATTACACTTTTAGAACAGGCAATGCCAAACAATATAAGGCAAAATATGTACAATTTCTAGAAGAGTCCCAAATAAATATTCAATATAATTTCCAGAGTTCTGAACTGTGGCAGAAAATGAAACATAGGATATATATTCAAATGCTCCGGGTGGGCAGCATCTACCCAAGCTGGAGGTTCTGGACAAAACGCCCGGTCTCGCACGGCTGGAGATATGGGTTAGACCATGGTATCTTTGTGATCAGACCTGTGATCCCCGAGATGGGAACCCAATGCAAATCCCATTTCGCTGATGCTTTGTCTATCGGGAATTCGTGATCGCAATACATGAACGTCTATGACATTGCACAGTGAAACTTCATGATACATTCAAGCGGAAGGCTAGTAGCCATTGGCTACTATAATGTATCATGAAGTTTCACAAAGCATCAGAGAAATGGGATTTGCACCGGGTTCCCATCTTGGGGATCACAGTTCTGATCACGAGGATACCGTGGTCTAACCCAAGTCTCCAGTCATGGTCTAACCCGAATCTCCCACGGGCATCACGTTGGGGACCCCTGCTCTGTACTATGCCATATATTCTGTGGTGAAATCCCTCCATAATCATTGCCCCCAACTCTCAACTGGCAACCCTACAGTAGGCTACACACATAATTTAGGTATGCAGAACAGACGTGAAGACCAAACATGCTTACTGGTGTAACATTTAGTGTGGCCATGAGAATCAGGACCAAATTGGAGAGTTGCTGTTTTATGTATAAATATCTGATTCTTAAAGCTTGTATCAGGCCTTAAATATCCGACATATCCGACAAAGCATACTATGATCTAACAGAAGTCTTTGTGTCCTACTGCCTGTTGCAGGAGAGGAAGATGATCTGGGAACAGGAACTGTTCAACCAACTCGTCTACACTGCCACTACCTCTTACTTCCACACCTTCCCAGGAGATGTGAGTACAGGCACACCTCATTCTATTGCGCATTACTTTATTGCACTTCACAGATATTGATCAAGTCTATCGGTGCCATTTTTTTCCAACAGCATGTGCTCACTTGGTGTCACTGTGTCACGTTTTGGTAATTCTCGCAATATTTCAAACGTTTTCATTATTATTGCAGTACTTTTTAAAAATGCTATTTTAATGCTATTGCACACTTCATAAACTACAGTATAGTGTAAATATAACTTTTATATGCACTGGGAAACTAAAAAATTTGTATGACTCGCTTTATTATGATATTCACTTTTTTGCGGTGATCTGGAACCGAACCCGCAATATTTCTGAGGTATGCTTGTACTGGCATTGCCACCCAAAAAACAGGGGTGGGTTCAGTTAGGTCATTTATACCTGAGTACTTTCACTCATGTTCGCCCCCGGTCTGTCTCGGTTGTTCCTTGGATTTATGCATGAGTTTTCCATCCAAGGGGCGGGGATTCAAATGCTTCCTGCTTCCTGAGAGCTCTTTCTGGGCAGAAAAAAGACTTTTTAAAACTGAAGCTTGGATTTCTCCACCCCCTTTCAGATTGCTCTGTTTTGTGTTTTTTGTTCTTAAAATGCTGGGGGTGGGATTTTCCCTCACAGTAAGCTCTACAAAGTAAGTCAATTACAAAGCAGCATTTAAAGGGGCGGGGACTTGATTTGAGCTTGGAGACTGCTGGTGCAGAGATTCCCAACAGGAGAGTGTGAGTCCAGTGAGCAACAAACCTCAGGTAAAACTCCCATGCATAAATGACCTTACTATTACTGGGTTCAGTTACTACTATCAACTACGGTTACTGGTGTGTTGAGCTGGAGATGTAGGGTGTTGCGGGAAACAGCAGAGGTTCTCTAGCTGCAATGTTGTGCTCTGGTTGCTTGCAGGAGTGCCAGGTGGGGCTCAGCTTTGCCGACGAGGACGAGGCATTTGACTTTCAGCAAACAGTGGAAGAGAAGATCCAGAAGAGGATCCAGAGGATAGGTAGGCTGGCATTCAGGCAAGGAAGAAGTGAGATGCACCTGCATAGTGTAGTGGTTAGGAGCGGCGGACTCTAATCTGGAGAACCGGGTTTAATTCTCCAGTTGGCAACCCTAAGCTGGAACCCAGAAATACCACCAACACTGTCGGATCTCAAGGGCTGCCAGGTTTCATGCTATAGTGGGACACCTACTACCGGCAGCCCCTGACCTCCAACATTGCTCAGGGGAAAAATGCTGGGAAAACAGCCATAACTCCAACAGTACAATGTCACTTTTGGTGCAAACCAGAAAATGATGTCATTGCATTAGGTATTCAGAGGAATCCTATAGGGTTTCCCCAACCTGATGACATTGCTTCTGACATTTAAGTTTTCCAAAGGCCATTCATGCAGGGTCTATTTTGATGCTCGCTCAAAGTTGTTTTTTTAAATGCGACCTTTAAAATGCTCATTCATGGTCCCGACACAAAAGGAGAAATTCCACCACCCCTCCCACTCGCCTGCTCCTTTGTTCCTTCCATTAGCAACCTCCGTTTGCATAGCTAACGCACGGCTGTGAATTTTGCATGCTTCCTTGAGGGGATTCTTCGAGGCGGGGGCAGAGCAAACACAAAAGGTCACGTTAAAGGGGCTCTTAAGAAATGCGAAGCAGGTATGCGCCGGCTTTGCAGTCGCTTCCTGAATGACGGTTCAGCGTGCAAAACTAAGAAAAAGCTGTGGGGCAATTCAGCCTGGAACGCGCTGCTAATTGCCAAGCATAAATGGCCAAAGTGAGGGTAATAGCAGAGTAGGAATGGAAAACTGCAGTGGGACAGCTGTGGGTGGGAGGAAAGAATTAAATAGTCCACCCAAACTTGACTGTGAATTTGCAGCCCTGTGGTTATGATCCATAAAACAAAACAAAACAAAATTGGGGAAAGGAGCACAGGAACGATCACTTCTACATGGCTATTTGTCCCGGCTTGGATGCTATTGGTAAGCATGTTTCCCCCCAACAAGTCTCCAGTACTCCCTCTCATAAGAACATAAGAAAGGCCCTGCTGGATCAGACCAAGGCCCATCAAGTCCAGCAGTCTGTTCCCACAGTGGCCAACCAGGTGCCTCCAGGAAGCCACAAGCAAGACGGCTGCATCAGCACCGTCCTGCCCGTGTTCCACCGCACCCAAAATAATAGGCATGCTCCTCTGATACTAGAGAGAATAGGTATGCAGCATGACTAGTATCCATTCTAACTAACAGCCATGAATACCCCTCTCCTCCATGAATATGTCCACTACCCTCTTAAAGCCCTCCAAGCTGGCAACCATCACCTCATCCAAAGGGAACCAGCCCCAGTAAGTATTATCTCTGAGACAGGACTTCTCACCACTCGGAGAAGTTGGGCGTGTCTACCAAGGGCTTGAACCCTATTCCCCCATTCATAAATCTCTCCCTTTGTCACAGAAAAAAGAGAACTACCTCTTCCGCCACCTCCGGTCAATGAAGGTAGGCATCCTTCCTCTTGCTTCGTACTTAAGTTTGCTAACTCTGGCTTGGGAAATTCCTGGAGGATTTGGGGGAGGGGAAGAGCTCAGCAGGGATGTCATTCTAGGACAGCGTTTCTCAACCTTCTTACCCTTGCGAAACCCTTGAAATAATATTCATGCCTCAGGGAACCCCTACTTATGATTATATATGATTTACATATGGTTAGCCTATTCATAACTATTTCTCATGGAACCCCTAGCAATTGCTCACAGAACCCTGGTTGAGAAACGCTGCTCTAGGATTTCTGTATCTCCCAGACTCTATGATATACCATAGAGTCTGCCCTCTGAAGATGCCATTTCCTCCAGGGGAGATGACATTTGTAGTCTGGAGATCAATTGTAATTCTGGGAGAACTCCAGTTTCCCCCCCACCAGAGGTTGGCAACTCTATACTCCTTTGGGTATCATCTAGGGAAAGGATCTTTGATAACTGGGATGAGAAACGTTTAGCAATGCACCGTGATACTTGTGGAGTTACTCTAGTTGCCAGGATAAAGAAGCATTGCTGTAGAGGGAAAAAAAGAGGAATCCTAAGAAGCCTTGTTTGGGGCCAAACTATAGGAAACGTTCGGCCATACGTTGGGTCAGGTTCTCCCGACCCAACAAGCATTCCCCACAGCCAGACAGCAAGTAATGTAATGCCTGAATTGGACTAGGGCTGTGGCGTGACGGGAGGCGTCTGCTTCTGCTTTCCCCCAAGCCATTTTCCCACCCTGAAAGGTCTCTGTGGGAGGTATTAGTTGCCCCATTATGGGACTGCAAATGCAGCCTGTGCAAATTTATTTGTATGTGTTTAATTTCCATTTATTTTTGGATTTATATCCCGCTCTATCCCTGCCAAAGCCGGGCTCAGAGCGGCTCGCACCATAAAATCGCATTACAACGTGATTTATAATGTACTAAAATACAGAATAATTCAGTCATTGAAGCTCATTATTTGGAGCACGTGAGGAAAAATGCCCAGTGAAAGAAGCTGGCGGCAACTCTGGTTCTGGAAAATTAAAAGTCTGTAGCTGGAGAATTGTCCTGAGGCATTTGAAGGAGAACTAATCCCTGGTCTCTTTGCCTCTGGTAGAAAGAAGAGTAACCCTTCCTCGGAGTCCACCTTCTGGAAGTGACTTGAACGGTAAGCTGCCTGTTGGCCTGGGTGATGCACCGCCGTGTGATACGACTAAGCTAACAAATGGTGATTGCAGTGTGAATTCCCGCCATTGGCAGTCTCTGTCAGCATTTGTTGAAATGCCCGCACATCTTTGTGCTTAATACGAGGGAGGATATTTTTTATAACTCTTTATTTTAAGTTTTGTTTATAACAACAGCAGCAAAAATAAAAAAACACAACAGCAGTAGGTTAAACATCCTTGTACAGTCGAGATATGTTGCAAAACTGGGTTCCAACATATGTTCCAATCATACCATTTGTTGTATTCACTTAGTAGAACTTAACAGATGATCATATGATAGTTTCATGGGCATCGCTTACTTCTTGATGCCCCCCTTCAAGGGAGGATATTTTTAAGAAAAGAAAATGAGACTGCATTTGTAGTATGCTAGGGTTGACAGCCTCCGGGTTGGACCTGTAGATCTCTCGGAATTATAACCGATCTCCAGACAAAAGAGATCAGTTTTGAGGCGGGGACTGAGGAGGGCAGGGTTTGGGGAGGGCAGGGACTTCAATGCTATAGAGTCCAATTACCAAAGCAGCCATTTTCTCCAGGGGAACTGATCTCTATCAGCTGGAAATCAGTTGTAATAGCAAGAGATCTCCAGCTAGTACCTGGAGGTTCTGCAAAGAACCAGCACTGGTGGTCCACTGTCCAATATGCAGGTATCCAATATACCAACTATATAAATTTCAATACCTGGAGGTTGGTAACCCTAGCTGTATGGGAAGCTCAACACCCCATTCAGTTCAGTTCAACACCTCATTTTATGTTCACAACAGGGCCTGGGAGGCAGCCCGTCTCCCCACCATCGGCTCTGCCCCTGGCAACTGTTGACATCCAGAATCCGGATATCACCTTTTCCCGGTACCGTGGACTCCCTGTTCCTACAGCAGTGGATAAAAAGAAAGGGAAAAAGAAGATTTCCAAGGCTGACATTGGAGCTCCCAGTGGGTTCAAGTGAGTGCATCCAGTAGAGCAGGGGTGGGGAACCTTTTTTCCGCCAAGGGCCATTTGGATATTTATAACCTCATTCGCGGGCCATACAAAATTATCAACTTAAAAATTAGCCAACCAAGCCCCAAGCAAGCAGCTGCCCCAGATGACTCCCCCCCCGCGCGCGGGCAGGCAGGCATCCAACCGGTGGCGCACTCGCCCACCTGGTGGCACAGGATGGGCGAGTGCGGATCGCCAGTCAGATCCTTCCGAGCTAGAGATCTGTCAGGACCCACGAAGGGCCAGACCAAATGGTTTCGCGGGCCTTAAATGGCCCCCGGGCCTGACGTTCCCCGTCCCTGCAGTAGAGGGATCTACAGAGAGGTCAGGAAATGGCACGGAGTAAGACGTCTCTAGGCAGCGCTGTTCAACTCCATCTCCATGATGCATAGGGTTGCCAGCTCCGGGCTGTGAAATACCTGAAGATTTTGGGGGGAGGAGCTTGAGGAGGGTGGGGTTTGGGGACGGGAGGGACTTCAATGCCATAGAGTCCAATTGCCAAAGCGGCCATTTTCTCCAGGGGAACTGATCTCTGTTGGCTGGGGATCAGTTGTAAATAGCAGGCGACCTCCAGCTAGTACCTGGAGGCTGGCAACCCTAATGATGGGAAAACAGGTGGCTGTCAGTTGGGGGTCTCTGCTCAATGGATCTCTTTTGTGATTCCTTTCCAGGCACATCCAGCACATCGGTTGGGATCCAAACAGTGGATTTGACGTATGTACCCACAGGGGTTAATCGGTGGACTTGCCAGACAGAGAGAGAAGGAGAGCATGGGGGGAAATTATTCTTGGGTCTCCAAGATGAGGAGTCCAAACAAATTAACTTCCCAAGCCGCTGATGACTGGAAGTGAGCTAAGACTTTCAGTGGATCAGTACCCTTAATGGCTTGGGTTTCAATTTGCCCGCTTATCGTGGGAGACCTCCAGGTAATTGGGGCCCTCGCCTGCTGATCCTCACGTGATTGGTGGGTAGAAACTGGGGCCAAATGGGGTGTGTGCAATTGTCCTGGGGAGAAAAATTAAAAGGAAAAATAAGGCCTCGTCTACCAACAGGAAGTTCTGACCATGGAGTTCCTGGTGATTCCTAGAGCTACCTGGACGTGACAAAGGTAGCCCTAGGAATCACCAGGAACTCTATGGTCAGAACTTCCTGTAGGTAGACGAGGTCTTCGTTTCATTTTTAATTTTTCTCCTGGGATGCTGCCCCTCCATGACTCTCCTGCAAGTTGCCAGGCATTGTGTGGCAAGATTATGTCAGGCATCAAGCAATGAGCAGCAACCTATGTTCACATGTATCAACTCAATAGGGTTGCCAGGTCCCTCTTCGCAACCGGTGGGAGGTTTTGAGGGGCAGAGCCTGAGGAGGGCGGGGTTTGGGGAGGGGAGGGCCTTCAATGCCGTAGAGCCCAATGGCCAAAGCGGCCATTTTCTCCAGGTGAGCTGATCTCAGAACCTGGCATTGCGCAACCACGGCAACAAAGCCTTGCCGCATGGACGCACACCACACATCTGCGTCTGCCGATATTTCCGTTTCAGGTGAACAACTTAGACCCCGACTTGAAGACGCTCTTCTCCCAGGCGGGGATCAGCGAGGCCCAGCTGACCGATGCGGAGACCTCCAAGATCATCTACGATTTCATCGAAGGCCAAGGAGGACTGGAGGCGGTGAAGGAGGAGCTAAGAAGGCAGGGTGAGTGCCGGGTAGGGTTGCCAGGTCCCTCTTTGCCACCAGCTTGTTGGGGCGGAGCCTGAAGAGGGCGGGGTTTGGGGAGGGGCTTCAATGCCATAGAGCCCAATGGCCAAAGCGGCCATTTTCTCCAGGTGAGCTGATCTCTATCGGCTGGAGATCAGTTGCAATAGCAGGAGGTCTCCAGCTAGTACCTGGAGGTTAGTAATAAACAAGGATACCTATGCTGAAATAGTAAAGGCTATAGAGAACACACAGCACGAGGCTCTGTTATGGAAAACAATATCATAAAAAATGATAGCTTCTTTTTAATACATAATCACAACTAGTGTGTTGGCGTTACATTCATGCCAATGAATTCATTACATTCAAAACCAAACCGTTCTTCTTCAGTTAGATACTCTCCAATGATGCGTTCCTGTTTGTTTGTTTTCAGGTCCGACGCACCCCCCACCCCCACCCCCAAACCGATCTGGCCCCCTCCCCCCACCACCTGGACATTCCCGGGCGGGCCCTCTCCCACCTGTCCCAGGCCCGCTACCAGGCGCTCCGCCCATATCGAACAGGGGGACGGTCCCGCCACCCCCACAACCCTCTCGGGGAGCCCCCCACTCCCAGTGGGGGCCTCCCCCATCCGCCCATCGCTCGGCCCAACCTCCGCCGCCCCCTTCTGGGTTGGTCCCGCCCCCACCGCCTCCCCCACCGCCTCCCCCACCTCCCTCCCAGAGCTCTGGACCCTGTCCTCCACCCCCTCCCCTCCCTGGAGCGCTTGGTTCCACGGGGCCGCCGCCATTGCCTCCTGCTGCCTCCTCAGGCCGTGGGGCACTGCTGGATCAAATACGCCAAGGAATTCAACTCAATAAGGTGAGGGGTACGGGGGAGACTCAGTGGATGGGTGGTGGCAGCGTGGGAGCCAGCGTGGTGTGGTGGTTAAGAGCCGTGGTTTGGAGCAGTGGAGTCTGACCTGGAGAGGGGCGCCTCTATCCGACAAACCCAAATGACCCCATTTACCACTTCTCTATTCATTTCAGACGCCCGATGTGTTGGACTCTCCACCATCACCCGAACAAAGCTCTGAAGGCCTGGTGGGAGCTCTCATGCATGTGATGCAGAAGAGATGCAAGGTTATCCACTCCTCAGGTGAGTCGTGATGCTTTCATAGAAAGCATCATAGAAAACAAAGGTCCGGGAGTACAGAAGGGTGTAACGTACAAGTGGGGGTAAAATATGCAACACACCTCCTTGAGCCCAACAATTGAATTGAAAAGCGACTTTGACACAACTCAGAGGGCAAAAATTCCATGATGGCACCCTAGCAACTCCACTGAGAATATTCCTCTTCGGAAACACATAATAATAATTAAGGGTCCTCAAGTCCCATCCGACTTATGGCAACCCTTCCTAGTTAAATTGTGGAACTCCCTGCCCCAGTATGTGGTGATGGCAGCCAGCTTGGAAGGCTTTAAGAGGGCAGTAGACACTATTCACGGCTACTAATCATGATGCATATCTACTCTCTCCAGGATCAGAGGAGCATGCCTATTATATTAGGTGCTGTGGAACACAGGCAGGATAATGCTGCTGCAATCGTCTTCTTTGTTGGCTTCCTAGAGGCACCCGGTTGGCCACTGTGTGAATGGACTGCTGGACTTGATGGGCCTTGATCTGATCCAGCAGGGCTTTCCTTATGTTTTTATGGAGGATGGGGCTATCCATGGCTACTAGTCAAAATGAACATTAGTCATGGTGCATACCTATTCTCTCCAGTATTAGAGGAACATGCCTATTATATTAGGTGCTGTGGAACACAAGCAGGACAATGCTGCTGCAGCCGTCTTGCTTGTGGGCTTCCTAGAGGTACCTGGTTGGCCACTGGGTGAACGGACTGCTGGACTTGATGGGCCTTGGTCTGACCCAGCAGGGCTTTTCTTATGTTCTTATGTTTTCAAGACAAGACATGTTCAGAGATGCTTTGCCATTGCTTGCCTCTGGGTAGCGACCCTGGACTTCCTTGGTGGTCTCCCATCCAAGTACTAACCAGTCCCAACCCTGCTTAGCTTCCATGAGATTGAGGTAGTATGGGCTATTCAAGCTACTATTCAGAAACACACTGTTTCGTTTTAAAAGCTGTATTTACCAATAAAGTACACAGCAGTGAATCACTGACCTTTTTCTCATACCAAGAACCAATTCTAGTTTAATCTAGGGCAGGGGTGTTGAAGTCAATTGTTACGAGGGCCGAGTATGGCATAAATGTCACTTGGTTGGGCTGGGCCATGCCTTGCCAGCCTGGATCGAGAGTGGGGGTGTGGGGCGGCTGGCTTGGCTTAGTTGGCTTGCTGGCCGGATAAGAGCTTTCAAGGGGCCTTATGTTTGCCAACCCTGATCTGGGGAATTGTATTTGAGTCACTTTTCAGCTGTGTGGGAATTTTTACCTCTGAACATTTGGGGGAATCGCATTTGAGTCAAAGGATTAAATCGTTCCCCCCCTCTACGCTTCTTCCCTGATCAAATTAGCAGGGGCATGCACGTGGTTGCATGGATTAAAGAAAAACCACCACCACCAGGTTACTTACTCCCAGACTAATGTCTGTAGACTCCTTTGAAATGTGGTGTTGGAGGAGAGTGTTACGGATACCGTGGACTGCCAAAAAAACGAATCAGTGGGTTATAGATCAAATCAAGCCTGAACTGACTCTAGAAGCTAAAATGACTAAACTGAGGCTATCGTATTTTGGTCACATTATGAGAAGACAAGAGTCACTGGAAAAGACAGTCATGCTAGGAAAAGTTGAGGGCAGCAGGAAAAGAGGAAGATCCAACAAGACATGGATTGACTCAATAAAGGAAGCCACAGCCCTCAATTTGCAAGACCTGAGCAAGGCTGTCAAAGATAGGACATTTTGGAGGACATTGATTCATAGGGTCGCCATGAGTAAGAAGCGATTTGAGGCACTTAACACACACACACACACATTGTCTGTATCAGCACTAAGGGCCCAGGGCAGGTTGAAATCATTCGTCAGTAATGACTTTGGGGGATCTGGACGTACACCAGATGTGCGTTCCAGAGCGCCTTCTGGCTTAGCTTCCTCCTACACGTTTTGACCAGTTCTTCTGTATCCACAGACGACGATGAAGATAATGGCGTCGAAGATGATGACGATGAGTGGGATGACTGAGGGTGCCCAGCGCCGGAAGTGCCTTTTCTGCCAACTGGCTGTTATCTGAATTGCTGTGGGCGTTTCGTTGTGTTGCCGTTTCGTCGCTGGCATCCAACAACCCGTTCCCCTACCCCATCCGGCAACCTGTGCAGATTTATCTGAGACCCAGTAGATGGCAGGAACTGGTTTTCTTTAGCCCAGGTACTGGAGGGTCATTATTTTCCATTCTTCTCTCCAGCATTACCCAAGCCGAAGCATAATTCTTATTTTCTTAGGCGCACCTGGATACCTTCGGCAGTTTCAGAATGTGAGGCTGTAATTCTACCCTTTTCACGCCTTTGTTCATGATAATACCATATATAATCTTCTGCTTCTAACTTTCTAAAGGTCATATTATCTTTCACTCAACCCCTTCATCACTTTTTCTTTCTCTTAGCCATATAATTGTGAAGTTTTTTTTTTTTAAGCGGTTCCCTTTTTGAGGCCAATGTATAGGTAAGAAGATGTAAAGCAAAGCCCTGTCATATAAAACAACCTTTGCTTTGTTAACTCATGCAGAAATCCTAGCTGTCTGAATTCTTTGCACCTTAAAACAAAACAAAAAAAAAAATAAGGATGTTTTCTCTTATTTTTACCATGGGAAAAAACTCTCCAAGTTTTAAGACTGGAAACCTGGTTAAACACTTTGTGGTGTGATCTGAGAGGAAAGAAGCCAGTAAATCTGTTGCTTTCAGTTTGTGCTGTCATCAAGAAAAATGTGCTGTAAATTAAAGTATTTTTAATGTACCTATTGGCCAAAACATTAAAGCCAAACCAATAATTTAGAAGCCTGGATATTATGATGCAGTTACTGGGGGAAAATATATATATCTCTCTCAGCTAAAAATTCCCTATGCGTTTCGCCAACAGGCTTCTTCAGGGGACTCCGTTAAGTCTTTCAGTTAAAGAGAGTTCCACCTGCTTCCTATTAGAGAATCTGCACTAAACGATTTTAAAGGCTTTGCCTGTGCAAAACTGCCTAGCAGCAAAGTTCTCCAGGATTTATCCATTAAAGGGGATTTACAACCTTTAACTCTGATAATACAAAAGAGCAAAGGGGGTAGAGTTCGGTTCTCTGAACTATTAACCAGCAAACCAGACAGAATGCCTGTAGGAACTTTTATTGAGATAAGAAAATATTCGTTATTGAGCAAGAGGGGGCGGGGGGGGGATACAGGCACGAAAACGTTAACCCTACAGTTACTGTGAAGATAAATGGTAAAATTATCGAAGTTCCTAGCATGGCTGAATCATATTATAACAAGTAACGGGTCTTTTATGCACGGTCTGTTTCTGCTGGATCTGCTGCACTCTAACTGCACAGTATTTGCAGTTGAATTCTCTAAACACTCAAAGCACAGCTTTTTGCCCCGAAGAAATTCCAAGAGGATCTTGTGATCAATTATACATCCCCAGCAAAAATACGCAGCTTCCGAACCACGCATGGGTCCCTTTCCCCTAAAAACGCTGCTTTGTAATTGGCTGTATTTAAAAAAAAATATGTCACCAGCCCCGCAGTGGGATTCTTTCATTTGATCTGAACCGAGTGCCCATTTTACAGCCAAAGTAGAGAAGCGTCCGGACAACCCCACCACCCGGACCTATTTGTTTCTGCGTAACTCAATGCAGGGGTTATAAGAACATAAAGACACATGAAGCTACCTTCTACTGAATCAGACCCTTGGTCCATTAAAGTCAGTATGTTCTTCTCAAACCAGCAGCAGCTCTCCAGGGTCCCATCACCTACTTGCCTAGACCCTTTAACTGGAGATGCCGGGGATTGAACCTGGGACCTTTTGCATGCCAAGCAGATGCTCTACCACTGAGCCACAGCCCCTCCCCTCCCCACTCACAAGGTCTTTTGTGACATTCATCGTTCTGTCAGTAGTCTTGCACTCACAAACCAAACCAACCCCCCCAAAGAGCTTTCATGCCTATAAGAGGACGTGTATAAGGGGAGGGCAGCCAATCAGCCGGGCTCTGTTCTTTCCTTCTGAGAACTGAAACTGACCCACACTTGCTGTGAAGCTGACCAAATAAGCAGCCTCATGGTATTACGGCATTATTCTCTAGCTAGTGCACTCGATAATGGTTTAAGAACAGACCAAGGACCATCAAGTCCAGCAGACTGTTCACACAGTGGCCAACCAGGTGCCTCTAGGGAGCTCACAAACAAGACGACTGCAGCAGTATTACCCTGCCTGTGTTCTACAGCACCTAATATAATAGGCATACTCCTCTGATCCTGGAGAGAATAGGTACGCATCATAACTAGCATCCATTTTTACTAGTAGCCATGAATAGCCCTCTCCTCCATGAACATGTCCACTCCCCTCTTAAAGCCTTCCAAGTTGGCAGCCATCACCACATCCTGGGGCAGGGAGTTCCACAATTTAACTATGCGTTGTGTGAAAAAAATACTTCCTTTTATCTGTTTTGAATCTGTCACCCTCCAGCTTCAACAGATGACCCAGTGTTCTAGTATTATGGGAGAGGGAGAAAAACTTCTCCCTGTCCACTCTCTTCATACCATGCATAATTTTATAGACCTCTATCATGTCTCCCCTTAGCCGCCTTCTTTCCAAGCTAAACAGCCCTAAGCGTCCTAACCGCTCCCCATAGGACAGTTGCTCTAGTCCTCTAATAATTTTGGTTGCTCTTTTCTGCAACTTCTCAAGCTCTGTAATATCCTTTTTTATGTGTGGTGACCAGAACTGTACACAGTGTTTCAAGTGTGGTCTCACCATAGATTTGTACAAGGGCAGTATGATAGCAGCAGTTTTATTCTCTATTCCTTGTCTAATTATGGGCAGCATGGAATTTGCCTTTTTCACAGCAGCTGCACACTGGGTTGACATCTTCATTGAGTTATCCACTACCACCCCAAGATCCCTTTCTTGATCTGTCGCTGCCAGCACAGATCCCATCAGTGTCAGCGAGGGCACCCAGTCGGGAACGGATAGCAAGCTCTGTGTTCTCCCCCCCGCCTCCCGTCTCGTGGGAAAGTTCTCTTCAGAAGTTGGGTTTTTTTGCCCCAATATGCATCACTTTATGCTTGCTCACATTGAATCTCATTTGCCATTTTAATGCCCATTCTTCCAGTTTGTAGAGATCCTTTTGGAGCTCTTCACAGTCCAATTCTGCTTTAACCACCCTAAATAATTTGCTGCCATCTGCAAACTTGGCCACCTCACTTCAAGGATGAGGGGGGCAGACACTGGGAGGAAGCCTCCACAGGCTGTCCGTGTCTTTGGGGAAAGGAGGTTTTGTTGAAGATTCCCACATTACAGAGTACACTGATTGAGTCGGGGGTCACCACCACCCCGTGTAAAAACCAACTCTTCTTCTTGCTTTGGATTTGCAGCTCTCTAGATGCACATTTCCCCCACCCGAATTCTCAAAACTGTACGGGGACTTAGTTTTGAGAATTTTGATGGGGGAAATGTGCATCTAGAGAGCGGCAAATCCTAGGCAAAACCTCCCATGCATAAATGGACAACGAGGGAATAGATATCCCTGCCTGTGCTCGCTGTCTGAGATGTTACAATCATGTTAGAATAAAAGAGAATATACAGTTTTGGAAAGGTGTCATCCCTTTGCTGTTCACTTTGCAAATATCTATACTGTCAGAGGTCGTTTATGCATGGGAGATTTTGCCTTGGATTTGCCACTCTCTAGACACACTTTTTACCCATCCAAATTCCCAAAACTTTGCATGGGGGTTTATTTTTGCACTTTCACACATGCTGAATAATGCACTTTTGATCCACTTTCAATGCACTTTGACGATCAATTGCAAGTGGATTTTGCCATTTCACGCATGGGAGGTTTTGCCTTGTATTTGCTGCTCTCTAGATGCACATACAAAAGTAATGACTACAGGAGAATTACACAACTTTAAGGCTGACAATGAGGAAATTGAAATTGTTGAAGACTTTCTATTCCTTGGCTCCACCATCAACCAAAAGGGAGACTCCAGCCAAGAAATCAGAAGGAAATTGAGACTAGGAAGGGCAGCCATGAAGGAGCTAGAAAAGATTTTGAAGTGTAAGGATGTGTCACTGGCCACTAAGACTAGATTAATTCATGTCATCGTATTCCCTATCACTATGTATGGGTGTGAAAGCTGGACAGTGAAGAAAGCTGATAGGAAGAAAATAGATTCCCTTGAAATATGGTGTTGGAAGAGAATGCTACGGATTCCGTGGACTGCCAAACAAACAAATCAGTGGGTTATAGATCAAATCAAGCCTGAACTGACTCTAGAAGCTAAAATGACTAAACTGAGGCTATCGTATTTTGGTCACAGCATGAGACGACAAGAGTCACTGGAAAAGACAGTCATGCTAGGAAAAGTTGAGGGCAGCAGGAAAAGAGGAAGACCCAACAAGAGATGGATTGACTCAATAAAGGAAGCCACAGCCCTCAGTTTGCAAGATCTGAGCAAGGCTGTCAAAGAGAGGACATTTTGGAGGACTTCCATCCATAGGGTCACCATGAGTCGGAAGCGACTTGACGGCACTTAACACACACACAGAGATGCACATTTCCCCCATCCAAATTCTTAAACCTCAAAAATAAGCCCCCATGTAGCGTTTTAGAGAATTCGAATGGGGGAGATATGCATGTATAGAGTGGCAAATCCAAGGCAAAACTGTCCGTGCATAAATGATCACAGCAAAATGCAGCTTCGAAGTGGATTGAAAGTGAATTATTCAGCATGAGCGAAAGGGCCCAACTGAGTGTTGAGAATTCAGATGGGGAAAATGTGCCTCTGGGCAGTGGCAAATTCAAGGCAAAAACCTCCTGTGCATAAATGGCCAGAGAAGCCACCAAGTCCTGCACGATTGATATATGCAGTTAAATGGAAGACAGTAGAGATACCAGACAAAAAAGACTGGATAAAAAAGATGCTGGAATTGACCGAGATGGCGAAGCTTACAGCTTTGATAAATCAGAATGATAATGTTCAATTTTGGGGGGAATGGGAGGCTTGGAGAACTTACTGTGAAAATCATTTTTTAACGGGACCATTTAAAGGACACTCTTTGATTTAATCCCTTATTTATACTTTGTATTAACTTTCATATTAGGTACTGAATTAATAATGTTGGACAAGGTAAGAACAGGCTAATTAAAATAATATTGGGATTAGCCCCGTTAGCAAAAGTTTATGCAATTCATTTTTAGATGGAAGAGGGAGAGCGGGAAGTCATTTTATTGTTAAATTAGAGATATCACTTGTTTGTTTGTTTTTTATTATTACTATTATATTGTTTTTGTTGATATATTAAATGAAGAAAATAAAAGATTATATATAAAAAAAAAGAGAAGCCACCAAGTCGAGAGCAAGGCGGGGCCGTGGCTCTCTCCTGCGACACTGACAGCTCCGCTTTCAAGTCCACTGCGTCCAATGGGACTTCCTGTCCCTCCAGCGCAGCGCGCCCAAAGGTTGCAACAGCGGGCAAACCGGACTTGGCGCGCCGAGGCTCCGCGCCGCCCATGCAAATGAGGTCAAGGGAGGCGGGCCCTCGAGGTCGCGGCGGGCGGGGCTCCGAGGCGCTCCCGAACTCCCCATTGGGCGCGGCGCGCGTCCCTCCAAAGGCGAGGCGCAATGGGCCAGCGCTATAGGGCGGCTCGGCCCCGGCCCCCTTTTCTCTTTCTCTCTCTCGCTCTCTAGATGAAAAAGTTTCTGGCGGCCTCGGTGACGGGAGGGGGGGGAATTGAAATAAATAAATAATTTTTTAAAAAAAAAAAGGAAGAAGGGGGGGGAAGGAACCGAAAATGGCGGAAAATTTAAAAGGTGAGTGACTGAGGGAGCGGAGCGCGGTGGAACTTTGAGGGTCGTGGGCGCGCGCGCGGTCTCGGCGCGTGAGGGAAGGGGGGGGCGTTTGATTGGCGGGGAGGGGGCCCCGCGCTGTCCGTCGCGAGCGCAGGAGCCAATCGGCGGCGGCCGCCGCGTTCGAAAGGGCGGGAGGTGGCAGCGGCGACCGTTACGGGTCCGGAGGGCGGGCAGCGCGCGCCGGGCTCTGAGCTTCTCTCGCCCTGAAGGCGGGAAAGGGGGGGGGGAGGGGAACCCGTGTGAGGGGCGGCGGGAGCCCGAAGAGCCCGGGGTAGCAACGCGCTCTCCCCGTCATAAAACTCCCCCCGGGAAAATAAACACCGCTGAGTTCCTTCAGTGACGGTTAAAACGCGTTGGGTTAAGGAGAGACATGGTAGAGGGTCTATAAAAGGATGCATGGTGTGGAGAGAGGGTGGGACAGGGAGGAGCTTTTCTCCCTCCCTCATAGTACTAAAACTCGGGGACATCTGCTGAAGCTGGAGAGATTCAAAAACGGATAAAAGGAAGTATTTCTTCACGCAACGCATAAATGGTGGAACTCCCTGCCCCAGGATGTGGTGATGGCTGCCAACCTGGAAGGCTTGAAGAGGGGAGTGGACATGTTCATGGAGGAGAGGGCTATCCACGGCTATTAATCATTATGCATACCTATTCTCTCCAGGATCAGAGGAGCGTGCCTATTATATTAGGTGCTATGGAATGCAGGCAGGATAACGCTGCTGCAGTTGTCTTGTTTATGGGCTTCCTAGAGGTACCTGGTTGGCCACTGTGTGAACAGACTGCTGGACTTGATGGGCCTGGGTCTGATCCAGCAAGGCCTTCCTTATGTTCTTATGGAGGATGGGGTTATCCCTAACTACTAGTCCAAATGGATACTAGTCATGATGCATACCTATTCTCTCCAGGATCAGAGGAGCATGCCTATTATATTAAATGCATGAAACACAGGCAGGATAATGCTGCTGCTGCCGTCATCTTGCTTGTGGGCTCCAGAGAGGCACCCAGTTGGCCGCTGTGTGAACAGACTGCTGGACTTGGTGGGCCTGGGTCTGACCCAGCATGGCTTTCCTTATGTTCTTATGGAGGACCGGGCTATTCATGGCTACTAGTCAAAATGAATATTAGTCCTGATGCATACCTATTCTCTGGATCAGAGGGGAGTGGACATGTCCATGGTGGAGAGGGGTATCCGTGGCTACTAGTCATGATGCATGCCTATTCTCTCCAGTGCCGGGCGAGCATTCCAAATATATGAAGTGCTGTGGGACACGGGCAGGGTAATGCTGCTGCAGTCGTCTTGTTTGGGGGCTTCCTAGAGGCACCTGGTTGGGCACTGTGTGAACAGACTGGTGGACTCGGCGGGCCTTGGTCTGATCCAGCACGGCTTTCCTTATATTCAGCTGTTCTGGCCTTTTCAGTCACGGTGAAAAGGGGTGCTGATTTGGGAGCCCCTGTGTGAACCGACAGCCTTCGTCTGACCCAGCAGGGCTTTCCTTATGTTGTTATGGAGGATGGGGCTATCCATGGCTGCTAGTCAAAATGGATACTGGTCATGATGCATACCTATTCTCTCCAGGATCAGAGGAGCATGCCTATTATATTAGGTGCTGTGGAACGCAGGCAGGATAATGCTGCTGCAGCCGTCTTGTTTGTGGGCTTCCTGGAGGCACCTGCTGGACTTGATGGGCCTTGGTCTGATCCAGCGTGGCTTTTCTTATGGACGCTGAGTCTTTCTTTCTTTGCTTCAGCTGCCCTTGTGCATTAACACACAGGTTTCATGGGTTTCCTTCAAAGCCTGTATTCATCTCTTCCCACACCCCTCTCTCCCTTTGAGTCTCACAACGACCCCCTGAAGTGCCTGAGGGAGAAAGAGGGTGGTGGTCTGAATTTGCCCCAATGCACTTTAGAGCAGAGCGGGGATTGGAACCCGGGTCTGCACGGTTCGGGGTCGCCACAAGTCAGAGGTGCCTTGATGGCACTTTCCGCCACCGGTCCACGGTGCTCGTGTACTGATAACCACTACACCACATGGTCTCCATGGGCTCCCCTCTACCTTCTGAAACTAATGTAGAGTTTGTTTCTCTAATGCTTAATTTACATGTGATTTGGGGGGGATAGGGTACATCTGACTTTTTAAACCACTAGTGCTAATCTGCTAGGAATACTGGGGTGGGGAAGATCCTTCACTAAGGTCGATGGCCCTGCTAAATGACCTTTCTGAAGCCTTGTGCCATTTAATAACCCCCACCTCCCCACACACACCCTGTCTTCACAAAATATTTTCCTTTTTGGGGGACAAACGTCACCAGACTTGACTTTTGACAGGATTGACCTTCCTGTAGCTCATAAAGACACCTGGTCTATTGACTTCTCAGATTTATGATTTAGCCCCTGAAGGCAGCTGTCTCCCTATTCAATTCCCTATTCCCATTGTCATACCAACCCTTTAAACTGTGTTCCCTCACAGTGCATTCCTAAGGAGAGTTATTCCGGTCTAAGCCCATTCATTTCAATGGGGTTAGACTGGAGTAACTCTCCTTAGGAATGCACTGTGACTTAGGAATGCATCCCTGCTATTCTTCCCACACTTCTGGCTTGACGGTGCAATCATAGTCAGTGTTGATTCGAATCCAGTAGCACCTTAGAGACCAACAAGATTTTTTTAGTAGAAGCTTTCGAGATACCCGACCAAGGAAGTTTTGACTTGAAAGCTTATACCCCGAAAATCTTGGCCTCTAAGGTGCTGCTGGGCTCCGATCTAGCTCTTTTACTGCAAAACGACATGGCTATCTGCTGAAACTAATGTAGAGTTTGTTTCTCTAACACTGAATTTACACGTAAAACCCTTGACTTTTTTAACCAGGAATGCTAATCTGCTAGGAATACTGGGGCCGGGGGGAGGGGAGATTTTTCAGCACTCAGAGATGGCTCAACTAAATGATATTTCTCGCACTTCAGAGTATTGGACTGGTATCGGAGAGACCCGGGTTTGAATCCCTACTCGTTCCATGGAAGCTGGCTGGGTGACCTTGGGCCGGTCACACTCTCTCAGTCTAGCCTACCTCACAGGATTGTTGTGAGGATAAAATGGAGGATAGGAGAATTATGTAAGCCACTTAGGGAAGAAAGGTGGGGTTAAAACGAGGCAAATAAATAGATAAATAAAAACCCGGCCTCCAGAATGGGGTTGATCCAAGTTTATTATAACTCCAGGCCACCTATTTGCTTTTTGAAGGCACAGTTCTGTTATTCTTCAGTATGACTCCTATGGTTTTGTGGCATCTAATGTATAACCTCCATCATAAGAACTTGAGCAGATGATTATGTGCTAATAAAAAAAGATAATCACCCCTGTCTGTTCATCCCCACCCTTTCCGTGAATGCTCATTCTAACCTTGCACCTAGTATTATGTGCTCTAAAGCAGGGGTGGGGAACCCTTTTTCCGCTAAGGGCCATTTGGACATTTATAACATCATTTGCGAGCCGTACAAAATTATCAACTTAAAAATTATCCAGCCAAGCCCCAAGCAGGCAGCTGCCCCAGATGACCCCCTCCCCCAGTGCGGGCAAGCAGGTAGGCATCCAACCGGTGGCACAGGATGGTCTGTTGCACCAGCCAGGCATAGCTGTCCAGCTGCACGCCGGAGTTGCTCCTGCTCCGCATGGTCGGGGCCAGATTCTATAGCCGGCTCCTGCTACCTCCACCTGCAGGGATGAAATGAGGACACACTGGCTAAGAACTTGCCCCCCCCACTCATTCTGGCCCTGCCTCCTTTAACCCCTCCATTGTCGCCACTTCCGCCCCCAGCCCTCTTGTAGTACAGAGGGAATATGTTTCTCCATGGCCCGGGTGGGAAAGGGTTAACACAGTTTCTTGGGCAGTCCTAGACGTTCCATAGCCAACGACTCTTCTGCAAGGGGGAAAAAGGTTCTTTTTCTCGGCAAAACAAACTCACATCTGCCTTGAATAGAGGCTATTCCTGTCTGCAGTAGAAGGCAGATCACCAGTCTTAGATCCTTCTGTGCTAGAGATCTGCCAGGACCCATGAAGGGCCAGACCAAATGATTTTGCGGGCCTTAAAAGGCCCCCAGGCCTGACATTCCCCACCCCTGCTCTAAAGGAATGAATTTTCTGCAGGTGAAAGGCTTCCCCCCCCCCCCCCAACAAACCAGTTTTCCAGTTCTGTCTGTTTAAATTGTTGGTGCATATGGGATTTAGTCCCTGGGCCCTAGAATACTAAATTCATAAAGCAGGTTTATAAGCTTAAAATACTCTTAGTGGACTTTATTTACTGAAAGATGAGAAGAAATACATAGGTTACTAGGTCCATTAAATGTGTATCTTGTAGCTTTCTGCTTCCCCATTTGTAGTTTGTTCTGAGATTCAACTGGTAAACGTCCTCTATGTGTCATTTGTTATCAGTTGTTGTGAGGATACAGTGGAGGAGAGGAGGAGAAGAATAAGAGTTGGTTTTTATATGCCGATTTCTCTACCACATAAGGGAGACTCAAACCAGCTTACAATCACCTTCCCTTCCCCACAACAGACATCCTATGAGGTAGGTGGGGCTGAGAAAGCTGTGACTAGCCCAAGGTCACCCAGCTGGCTTCATGTGTAGGAGTGGGGAAACAAATCCTGTTCACCGGATTAGCCTCCGCCGCCCATGTGGAGGAGTGGGGAATCAAACCCGGTTCTCCAGATCAGAGTCCACCGCTCTTAATCATTATACCATGCTGAATGATGTAAACCATTTTGGGGGAGAAAGGCAGGGTTCCCAAACTGTGCTCTGCGAAATATCTAATGCTCCATGAAGAGATTGTAAATAAAAATACTACTGTCATTTGGTTTAGTATATAGATGCTAGGTGAAAATTAGTGCTCCGTGACGAATTTCTCTCCTGAAAAGTGCTCCGTGACTCAAAAGGTTTGGGAAACTCTGGTATAAATGAATAAATAAATAGGCTCTACTTAACCTCTCTTAATGCCATGTTTCATCTTCTCTGATCAGCCTTTTCTTGGAAAGAGGATTGTTGAATGAAACAACCGGAGAACCATGTCAGATGACTTGAGAGCCAGCATGGTGTAGTGGTTAAGAGCGATGGTTTGGAGTGTAGTACTCTAATCTGGAGAATTGGGTTTGATTCCCCACTCCTCCACACGAGTGGCGGACGCTAATCTGGAGAACCGGGTTGGTTTCCCTTCATCTACACATGAAGCCAGCTGGGTGACCTTGGGCTAGTCACAGCTGTCTCAGCCTCACCTACCTCACAGGGTGTCTGTTGTGGGGAGGGGAAGGTGATTGTAAGCCAGTTTGATTCTTCCTTAAGTGGTAGACACAGGCAGCATATAAAAACCAGCTCTTCTTCCTCTTCTCCTTCATCAGACACTTCTCCCACATTAGGAGATTTAGTGGGGTATATGCGAATTGCGTGGTGTGGCATACTTGATAGAATGTCATATCTGGGAGACCCAAGGTTTGAATCCCCACTCTGTTGTGGAAGTTTGCTGGCTAATCTTGGGTCAGTCACACACAGTCTCAGCCTGACCTATCTTACAGGGTTGTTGTGAGGATACAGTGGAGGAGAGGAGAATGATGTAAACCATTTTTTGGGGGCGAGAAAGGCAGGGTATAAATGAATTAAATCAGTAGGCTCCATTTAACCTCTCTTAGTGTTACTTTTCAACTTATCTGACCAGACTTTTCTTGGAAATAGGGTAGTGGAATGAAACAGCTGCAGAACCATGCCAGATGACCTGTGGACCCCTGACTCCAATGTGTATTAATCACAACTATTTTTTATGTGAATGCCTGACCTAAACATTCCCTTGGAAAGAGGACTCTTTGGGCGTGTGTTTCTGAACTAGTTCCTTCCCCTTTTCTTCTCATCAGTTTGTAAAAGGAGGAAATAAGCCTGTTTCTTGGGGTCTTGCACTAGTTGGAAGAACCGACGATGAGGACTCTTTGCTTGGGATGTAAAATCAGTTGTAGAATCTGGGTGATGTCTGTTGCTCAATTAGCCAATGATAAGCAGCTAGTTCTACTGCCATGGAGAGGCAGCGTAGTGTAGTGGTTAAGAACGGGGGTTTGGAGCAGTGGACTTTAATCTGGAGACCCGAGTTTGATTCCCCACTCCTCCACATGAGTGGCAGATGCTAATCTGGTGAACTGGTTTGGTTTCCCCACTCCTCCACATGAAGCCAGCTGGGTAACCTTGGGCTAGTCACAGTTCTCTTAGAGCTCTCTCAGTCCCACCTACCTCACAGGGTGTCTGTTGTGGGTAGGGGGAAGGTAAGGTAATTGTAAGCCGGTTTGATTCTCCCTTAAGTGTGAGAGAAAGTCGGCATATAAATGCCAACTCTTCTTCTCTTCCTAACCTGTGTGCCAGTTCAATAGCATGTGGTGTCTGAGAGATGTGGATTCAAACAATCTCACTGCCATGAAACTGACTGGGTAGATTCTCACTCTAACCCGCCTCCCTGCGCTGTTGTGCGGATAAAAACTAGAGAGTTGAGTATGCTGCTCTGAACCTCTTGGGAGGAAAAGTTGTTTTATGTACTTTTATGGCTATTGCTCTGTTTATAGTGCGAGCCGCCTTGCGTTCTGTAAGGTAAAAATGCAGCTAATAAATGTTTTAAATAAATAAAACATGGGGATACAGACGTACTAGTTAGTAAATTTGGGGGTTATGGCTGTGAGCTGGCTGAGAGCCGTAACAGGAGTCAGAATTGCGTGGGCGCAAGTTATGTGTCGCTTGTAGTTTGGTATTCATTTGGTATTGTAGTTTGGTATATGTGTTGGTGGTCTAATGCTGTGATAGCTGTGGACGCTGAGGGATTCATAGCTTCCACGTGCATGCACACATGAAAGAGGACAAAAGCCAGTAAGAGAGCTGCAGATAAGCGCTCTGGTAGAAAGCCTGTGTCTGGGATGAGTAGAAGGCTGGTATGGAACTGACCTGTGAAAGTAAATCTGGGTGTGTAACAGAGACTTTCTAAGATGGCTTGCTACAGATGCTTTACCTGCCCTCTCTTGCAACAAAGGCTTAGAAATGTGCCTCTGGCACAACGTCCTGAGATTTCTTTTCCCGTAATGACCCCAAGGTTAGAAGCTTGATAAGGACTAGCTAGAGAAACTATCTCCACGGGAGGGGCTGTGGCTCAGTGGTAGAGCGTCTGCTTGGCATTCAGAAGGTCCCAGGTTCAATCCCCGGCATCTCCAGTTAAAGTGACTAGGCAAGTAGGTGATGTGAAAGACCCCTGCCTGAGCCCCTAGAAAGCCGCTGCCAGTCTGAGTAGACAGTATTGACTGATGGACCAAGCGATCTGATTCAGTATAAGGCAGCTTCATGTGTTCTTCAAGGAAAAACTGTGCTTCTAACTATTCATATCTGTCCTTTTCCCCATCCCCATCCCCAACAGCCTGCTCTGTTTGTTGCAAATCCACTTGGTCTCAGCTCCAGGATTTGTGCCGCTTGGAAAAGTTATGCTGCTCGACCATGGGCATCACCAGGAGAAACCTGTATAATTTTGAAGTGGAATATCTGTGTGACTACAAGAGAATCCGGGTGAGTTTTGCTGGCAGCCGGCCTTCCCACCGCTTTTGCATTACCTCCTTTTATGTGACCTTGCGTCTTTCTTCCTAGTTCTCAGTCGACGCAGAGTCTTTGCATTATTTTGGGCTGTCTCTTCTTCCTCTCCTCCCTCTTCTTCCCATTTCATCATTCTTAGCCAAACAGTACTGAAATGGAGAGCCAGCATGGTGTAGCAGTTAAGAGCGGTGGTTTGGAGTGGTGGACTGGGTTTGATTCCCCACTCCTCCACATGAGTGGCAAACACTAATCTGGTGAACCAGGTTGGTTTCCCCTCTCCAACACATGAAGCCAGCCGGGTGACCTTGGGCTAGTCACAGCTCTGATAGAGCTCTCTCAGCTCCACCTACCTCACAGGGTGTCTGTTGTGGGGAGGGGAAGGGAAGGTGATTGTAAGCTGGTTTGATTCTTCCTTAAATGGTAGAGAAAGTGGGCATATAAAAACCAACTCTTCTTCTTCTCTTGTGGGTGGAAATTTAAGGTTGCCACTGAATTGGAACTGTGGGGAAAGGATTATGTAAGACTTGATGTAGACTCTAGGATTGCTAAATTCCATTCCAGATTCCTAGGTTCTATCTTTGCCTTGGGGTTTTAGCAGGGATTGCTGAGAGACCTTGCTTTCTGGGGTCTGTTTTCAGCTCTGGGAATAGTCATGTTTCAAGCTGACATCGTGCATGGTTACCTTTTGCTCAGGATGAGGAATACTACCTGGTGAAATGGCGGGGCTACCCTGATTGGCAAAACACCTGGGAGCCCCGGAAGAACTTGCGCTGCATCAGCATCCTCAAGCAGTTCCACCGGGACCTAGAGCAGGCACTGATCCGGCGAGGAGGCAAGCTCAGGAAGAACATGAGCCTGCTGGACCAAGGCCTCTCCAACTACCTGGTGCAGAAGGCCCGGCAGCGACAGGCCCTGCAGCAGTGGGAGTACCAGCTCAACGCCAAGCGCAACCACAAGGGGCGCATTGTCGTCGAGAACGAGGTGGACTTGGACGGGCCCCCCCGGGATTTCGTCTACATCAACGAGTACAAGGTGGGGGACGGCATCACTCTCAACCAGGTGGCGGTGGGCTGCGAGTGCCAGGACTGTCTGTTGGAAGTGGCAGGGGGCTGTTGCCCAGGTGCCTCGCACCACAAGTTTGCCTACAACGAGCTGGGGCAAGTGAAGATCAAGGCCGGCATGCCCATCTACGAGTGCAATTCCCGCTGCAACTGCGGGCTCGACTGCCCCAACCGCGTGGTGCAGAAAGGCATTCGTTACGACCTCTGCATTTTCCGGACGGATGACGGGCGCGGCTGGGGCGTGCGCACGCTGGAGAAGATCCGCAAGAACAGCTTTGTCATGGAATACGTGGGAGAGGTAGGATGGGCAAAAGAAGTTGACTGGGAGCCCAGGATGCAGAAAGGAAGAAATTGAAGCTGGGTTCACCTGGGGTAAAGTGGCAAGCGTGTTAAAGGGAAGCTCTCTGCACATGGTTAAATTGTGGAACTCCCTGCCCCAGGATGTAGTGATGGCCGCCAACTTGGAAGGTTTTAAGAGGGGAGTGGACATGTTCATGGAGGAGAGGGCTATCCATGGCTACTAGTAAAAATGGATACTAGTCATCATGCATACCTATTCTCTCCAGGATCAGAGGAACATGCCTATATATTAAGTGCTTTGGAACTCAGGCAAGATAATGCTGCTGCAGTCATCTTATTCATGGGCTTCCTAGAGGCACCTGTTGGCCAACAGAGTGCTGGACTTGATGGGCCTTGGCCTGATCCAGCAGGGCTTTTCTTATGTTCTTATGTTAAAAAGATAGGAACCTCAGAGATGCCAGTTAGGGTGAGCATAACAAATTGTCTGATCCAGGGGTCCTCATTCTTTTTGAATCTCTGGGCATGTTTGGAATTTTGAGGTAGGGCAGCAAGCGCCACTATAAAATGACAGCCACAAGAGGTGGAGCCAAGCACATACACACAAGAGGAAGGGGGATGGGGAATATAACTACACAGGCAGACAAAGCCCAAAGGGGGTTTAACACACATACACACAAAGAAGATGACCAGTGGTGGAAAGAAAAGATCCTTTTTCTACGATTCTGGATTCTTCTTCAGGGACTAATAGGAGGATCCATGTAAAAAGCCCCTTTATTTCTTGAAGGCATTTTGTCACTGGTTCTGCCTTCACAATGATCTTCCGTGCTTTCTTGAAGCACATGGACATGCCTGCTCATGCCCACACACGCCACATTGGGCAACCCTGGTCTAGTCCATGGTTGGAGTCCCATCTGAGATAGTGGTCATAAAATGCCAGCAGAGAAAACTGCTTGGTAGGAAAAGATACTGGATGAATCTCGTTGCTAATACTCTGAAATATTCATCTAATGCTCCCACCAATACTTTTGTCTCCGTAAAAATCTTGATTTTTCCTCTCTCCCTTTCTGTCATAAATTGCTGCTGCAGTTGGAAAGTTGCAGCTTCTTAGAGATCACTGTGCAGTGTCAGAATTAAGACAATCTTCTGTCATGCTTGTACATGGCTGCTTATAAAACTTCTTACTGAAGTTGGTGCGTACTAGAAGATAATAAGGGGACAAGACCCACCGAATATGTATTAGAACATAACTTGCTTCACACAATGAGAGGTTCACATCAATAATGAGATACTTTGGAACCATCCACTGAGTATCTGTAGCACAAAGTCACGGGTGTGGGTGTAAAATTTCAAAAAAGATGTAATTCACCACAGCTCATTGTGTGACTACTTCAAAGATTCCTTGAGATTTCAGGAATCGTTCGGCAGCCTCCCTACTATGGTGAGAAGAGCGTTAGATCTGTGAGTGTGTTTGTGTGTAACGTGCCGTGAAGTCACAGCTGACATATGGCGACCCTGTAGGGTTTTCAAGGCAAGAGAAGTTGGGAGGTGGTTTGCCGTTGCCTGCCTCTGTGTGGGCTGAGCGAGTTTGGAGAGAACTGAATGGCCCTCACAGGGCAGGCTTCATGTGGAGGAGTGGGGAATCAAACCTGGTTCCCCTGGTTAGAGTCTGCTGCTGTTAACCACACTACCACACTGGCTCCCTAGGTCTGTGAATACAGAATTAATTTAAGACTTAATCAGAGCTTTAGAATGTTAATAGAGGTGCTTGCTGAAGATTTTTGGGGGGGTTTGCCCTCAAGTCACGCCCGACTTATGGCGACCCTGTAGGGTTTTCAAGGCAAGAGATGTTCAAAGGAGGTTGGCCATTGCCTGCCTCTGCGTAGCAACCCTGGACTTCCTTGGTGGTCTCCCATCCAAATACTGACCAGGGCTGACTTTGTGTAGCTTCCAAGACCTGATGAGCCTGGGCTATCCAGGTCAGGGCTTGCTGAAGATAAAAAGGTAAAGGTCCCCTGTGCAAGCATCGGGTCATTCCTGACCCACGGGGTGACGTCACATCCCGACGTTTACTAGGCAGTCTTCGTTTTACGGGGTGGTTTGCCAGTGCCTTCCCCAGTCATCTTCCCTTTACCCCCAGCAAGCTGGGTACTCATTTTACTGACCTCGGAAGGATGGAAGGCTGAGTCAACCTGAAGATAGGACTAAGATATTAGGATATGTGTAGACAGCCGTACAAAGCATAGAGACAGGCAGAGAGGATCAGTAGAAGAAACGGGCACAGAAATACAGGGAACTGAAAGGGTAGTTCGCAGAAGTGGGTTAAGAAAGCAGAAATGTCTCTTCCGCATTCCATGTTTTCACCGTCTTCCTTATCTTTCCCAGATCATCACATCGGAGGAGGCAGAGCGACGGGGTCAGATCTACGACCGGCAGGGTGCCACTTACCTATTTGACCTGGACTATGTAGAGGATGTATATACAGTGGACGCGGCCTATTATGGCAACATTTCTCATTTTGTCAACCACAGTGTGAGTAGAGCGGGTCGTAGCTGTGAGGGAGGCATTTACTTAGGGTGGGGTGTGTGTGGAAAGTGCTGTCAAGTCACGGCAAGAGATAGAATAATAGTCATATATTTGGAAGGGGCCATACAGGCCCTCTAGTCCAACCCCCTGCTTAACGCAGGATCAGCCTACAGGGAACTGAAGTGGTTTGCCTTTGCCTGCCACTGCACAGCAACCCTGGACTTCCTTGGTGGTCTCCCTTCCAAGCACTAAGGGTTGGCCCTGCTTAGCTTCTGAGAACTGATGAGATTGGACCAGCCTGGGCCATCCAGGTCAAGGCAAGAGACAAACAGAGATGGTTTGCCATTGCCTGCCTTTATGGAGCAACACTGGTCTTCCTTGGTGGTCTCCCCTCCAAGTATTAACCAGGGCTGACCCTGCTTGGCTTCCAAGATCTAATGAGATCAGGCTAGCCTGGGCTATCCAGGTCAGGGCTTCCTTAACATTCCATCTTAATTCAGGATTTGGCTTTATTTCTCCCTCTCCTCGTTGTTGTTCCATGCTTCCAGTGTAACCCCAACCTCCAGGTGTACAACGTCTTTATCGAAAACTTGGACGAGCGGCTGCCGCGCATCGCCTTCTTTGCTACTCGGCCGATCCGTATCGGTGAGGAACTCACCTTTGACTACAACATGCAAGGTAATCTGCCGAAATTTGAAGGTTTTTAGGGCCCGTCGCAGTTTGCGCCGTGCGGTTTTGGGTCGCAAGGATTAGGACTTAAGGGTCCTGTTGAACTATTTTTTTTTAAAAAAGTTAGATTTTGTCTGTGTTAAAACACCGTGTTGGGTAATTAGAAAGAATTATGACAGGCCACTGTTAAAGGAAGCAGGCTGTTGCTAGAGCTCAGTATGTTGGGTCAAATAAATAGCTGTGCTATCAGGGACCATCTGCTGGGAGCTGTAATGTATATATCTTTTAATTAACTTACTTCATCCATACCTCACCTTTCCCCAGTGGGACTCAGGGTGGCTTACATCATTCTTTCCTCCATTTTATCCTTACAACAACCCTGTGAGGAAGGTTAGGCTGGGAGCATGTGCCTGGCCCAAGGTCACCTGGCAAGCTTCCATAGCAGAGTGGGGATTCAAACTGGGGTTTCCAAGGCTGTAGACCTACACTCTAACCCAGGGGTGTTGAACTCAATTGTTATGAGGGCCAGATAGGACATAAATGTCACTTGGTTGGGCTGGGTCATGCCTCACCAGCCCAGATCGTGAGTGGGGGGTGATGGCTGCCTCAACTGACTCACGGGCCAGATAAGAGCCCTCAAGGGGACGGATCTGGCCCACGGGTCCTATGTTTGACACCCCTGCTCTAACCACTATCCCACGCTGGTGTATATGATGGCAGGTATGGTACAAAATAAAGTGTTCCTGGCTCCAGATTTTACCCAATCTGCCAGCATGGTGCAGTGGTTAAGAGTGGTGGTTTGGGGTGGTGGACTCTAATCTGGAGAACAGGGTTTGATTCCCCATTCCTCCACATGAGCGGGCGGTCGCTAATCTGGTGAACTGGGTTGGGCTTCCCCGCTCCTACACATGAAGCCAGCTGGGTGACCTTGGGCTAGTCTTAGAGCTCTCTCAGCCCCACTTACCTCACAGGGTGTCTGCTGTGGGGAAGGGAAGGTTATTGTGAGCCGGTTTGATTCTTCCTTAAGTGGTAGAGAAAGTTGGAATATAGAAACCAACTCTGTTGCTTATGCTTCTTCTTCTATCTGTAATCCAGTATGGCCTCTCACAAGACAGAGCTCATGTTGTTAGTCTTTGAGATGTCTCTGGACTTCTTGGAGGGGTTGTGGCCCAGCGGAGGAGCTTCTGTTTTGCGCGCAGATGTCCTGGCTCCAATCTCTAGCATTTCCAGCTGAAGGGACAAGGTGGTAGGTGATAGGAAAGACCCTGGAGAGCCGTTGCCTGCCTGAGTAGACAATACTGACCTGGATGGACTGATGGTCTGATTCAGTATAAGGCAGTTTCCTGTGTGTGTTCTGTTTGCTAGAGTAATATGGATACCCCGCTGGTGTTATCTACTCAGTCAGAACCTAGGACTGCTTCTTCTCTCCCGCCACAGTGGACCCAGTAAATGCAGAGAGCACGCGGATGGACACTAACTTCGGCCTCATGGGAGGCCTGACCGGCTCCCCAAAGAAGCGGATGCGCATCGAGTGCAAATGCGGCACGGAGTCCTGCCGGAAATACCTCTTCTAGTTCCCCATCCGTTTTTGCTCAGAAGGCGTCCAGCCGCGCTCGAAATTGGAAAGTGAAAGGTTGAACTGGCAGTTGCCACAAAATGGCAGGCAAAGAGGGTAAGGGTCAGTACCGTACCTGCTTGAAAAAACTGGATTATCGGGACTGTGAACTGCGTGGGGGGGGGGGGCAACAACCCACACCTGTTGTGCCGCCCAGCCTCCACGGCTTCTCGTTGCCAAACAGGAGTGTTTTAATGGTATGCAAGGGATTTTTTTGGAATAGGCAGGTGATTAGTTTTGACCTGTCAGACTTGCTGCTTGAGGCGCTGGCTTCGAGGACAACGGTCCCAGAAGGGATCGTAAGGCTGCAGGGGTGGGGGCGTCTTCTCCGCCTCGGTTTTGTCCCTCAAAAGGCTTGATCGCAGGCGCGGCGGTGGCAGAGAACGCTGGCTAATTTCTTTTCTCCGTTGCTATTTGCTAAGGGATGGAAGGGCTCGTTTCCAAATCAGAAGCGCTTCCTGGTTGCCTTACATATAGGAGGGAAACACCCCCCACCCCCCCACAACCACTTGGCTTTTAATGAATCTGACGGGGCCCAAACTCTGCATTACCTCATTACATAGGACCGCTGCCCATCTCCATCCAGAGAGAGTCCACTATAATTTGTACTTGAAGTCGCACTTATTGATGTCTTGGGGTTGTCCTATGCAAACAGACAAGCCGTTGTCACCTCTCTAATGTATTTTTTTCCTCTTAAAAGGACATTTTAAAAAGTGTATTTGTGGGTTGGGGGCGAAGAATCTGGCTTCTAGAAGCAGCTGTATTTTGGGGGGAGCTGCGGCGAGACTTCCGAATTGTTGGTTGACGAACTTGATTAGATCGTTGGATTCTTTATTCTGTTTTGTGTCTTAACACTTTTTGTATCAACTGTTTCTTTTTTTAAAAAAGTGAACAAAACAAAAATTCAGACAGTTTGAGCGGGATGATTATGTACAGAGAACGGGAACTGGAAGCCATTTCGAATCTAGCAAGAGGAAGGCAAAGTTGAGGTTGGCTAACATTTGAGGAAGTCATACCAGGCCCTCAGTGGTTTCACTTAATGGTTTTAATTCTGGAAAAGGGTGTGTGGGACAAGGGGCATTGCATTTATGTTTCTCTTCTAGAACCTATGAAGCTGCCTATTATTGAATCAGAGCACCTGGTTCCTCAAGCTTACAGTTGTCTGCTCAGACTGGCAGCGGCTGTCCCGGGTCACAGGGGGAGGAGGTCTTTCAAATCATCTGCCACATGATCCTTTTAGATAGAAATGCCGAAGATTGAACCTGGGACCTTCTGAATGCCAAGCAGATGCTCTACCACTAAGAAGAAGAGTTGGTTTTTATATGCAGACTTTCTCTTCCACTTAAGGGAGAATCAAACCGGCTTACAATCACCTTCCCTTCCCCTCCCCACAACAGACACCCTGTGAGGGAGGTGGGGCTGAGAGAGCTGTGACTGTCCCTAGGTCACCCTGCTGGCCTAACGTTTAGCAGTGGGGAAACCAACCCAGTTCACCAGATCAGCGTCCGCTGCTCATGTGGAGGAGTGGGGGAATTGAACCCGGTTCTCCAGATTAGAGTCCACCACTCCAAACCACCATTCTTAACCACTACACCATGCTGGCTCCTCACTTTAGTCAGCCTTTTAAAACAATTTTTAATCTCCTCCTGGTCTCCATTTCTTTTGTAGTCCAACCCACCTTTCTTCAACCATTTACACTGTAAGATTTCTTAAACAATGGGACATATTCTTTCCTTCCTTCTCTGCCCTTTGAAGAAAGAACTGAGGAGTAGATCTCCCCACATTGTAGGTGAATGGTAATGAAGAAGAAGAGCTGGTTTTTATATTCTGACTTTCTCTACCACTTAAGGCAGAATCAAACCGGCTTACAACCTCCTTCTCTTCCCCTCCCCACAACAGACAACCTGTGAGGTAGGTGGGGCTGAGAGTGTGACTAGCCCAAGGTCGCCCAGCTGGCTTCATGTGGAGGAGCAGGGAAACAAATCCACCCTCTGGGTTGTAGCTCCTGTAAGTAGAGAGCTAATGGAGAATGAGCAGCTCCTAGACCAGGGTTTAGTGATGTTGAATAAGGGGGGGATTAATTTGTGGCCATTGCAGAGAAGAAATTCACTTTGGAGAGAGAGCGCACAAAGGGGCTTAATGTAGCTTTGCCATTTGCATTACAAGACGTAGGAAGACTAATCTGACATCACAGTGCTGCTCATTTTTTGGCAACAGGATGAACAAAAGCCCTTATACACACTATACAGTTTTACACTGGTTGGAACATAAGAAAAGCCATGCTGGATCAGACCAAGGTCCACCAAGGCCAGCAGTCTGTTCACACAGTGGCCAACCAGGTGCCTTTAGGAAGCCCACAAGCAAGACGACTGCAGCAGCAACATCCTCCCTGTGTTTCACAGCACCTAATATATTCGGCATGCTCCTCTGATCCTGGAGAGAATAGGTCTGCGTCATGGCTAGTATCCATTTTAACTAGTAGCCATGGATAGCCCCCTCCTCCATGAACATGTCCACTCCCCTCTTAAAGCCTTCCAAGTTGGCAGCCATCACCACATCCTGGGGCAGGGAGATCCACAATTTAACTGCGTTACAAGCATGTGCAAATTTGGCTTTCATATTAGGGAAATCTAGCTCTGGTGTCCCCAACCTTATCAAGCCTGCGGGCACCTTTGACATTCTGACAGAGGGCAGCGGCCACAGCCACAAAACGGCTGCCAGAGAAGGCAGAGCCAACCACAAAACATCATAAACCAAGGCAATATATAACCTCTAATAGTACCTCTTCAACATTCCAGGCAGAAGCTCCGTTTAACAGGATGCCTTTTAATCTGCACAATCAGAAGCCTTACTGGGCAAAAGCCCCCCCACCCTTAGCGCTGCCCACTTTCTAAAAGCATTTGTCAGGGGGCGCCATAGCATCTACAAGCACCGCGCTGGGGACCCCTGATCTAGCTAGTTGCTTAGAATAAGTAACTGGTGGTGTTGCCATGGTTAACGGCAGAAATTCACTAGGTGATGTTTCCCTCCTCAGTGCATCTTCTGTTGAGAATTTCTACAGGTCCTAAAAAAGAGGACGCCATTCAGGAAAAAAACCCAACAGCCACAGTTCAGGTCAGCAGGGCAAGCCGTCCACCATCAGTGGCCCGTAGCAACAAAGTCCACGTACTTTAGAACTCATCCTGCATGCCTACATCTCATTTTGGTCAACTTCTTCCCTGTTTCTGTGAACTAAAACTGGTCCTGGTACCAGTTTTTGAGCACTAGTTGCTCAAAATCTCAAGAGTACCAACAGCATAGACTCCCTACGGGTAATACAATCTGATACGCACTTAATGCTTTGTAACGACAGAACGCACCACTGCAAGAGTAGGCCGGTGCCTTCAGAAAGAGAGGAAAAAAAGCCACTACCGTCTGTTAAACTCACATCATTGGTCTATTGTTTAAATTAGAATTAAGGTAAACTGTCATTCACAATTCATTAGAAAGGCAGCTGTGTCCTCTGCATAAATGAGATTACGGGAAATTTGTTTTGAGATTCCTATGCTATTTTAGGCTGTCTCTTTACAGCTTGATCTCAGTTATTCCTCCTCCAGCCCCTGTAAATAATTTCCTGGAGCTGGAATGATCACATTGCTTGTAACAAACATTAGTTCACCGCCATTCACACGTTCTCGTAATTCTCTGAACTGGGTGTCCACAGATCTCAGCCTTGCGAGAGGCTGTGCGGCTTGCTTTTATCTCCTAGAGATGTGTCGAGCTTGTACTTCAGCTGATATTGGTCCCTTGGCTAATCTCATGCTTAACAGGGAATTCAGAAATCTCCCATATTTAATTAGATTTTAAGCATCTGGACACCTCTGAAAAACTGCGTCAATCACCTTTCCCAGTGCTGCCTGGTGAAACTTAAATAGACATCCTGTTCCTTGGCTCACGCTAAAGAAAAACAAAAAACGGTAGGGACGTCACTACCACGGCCACAATACAGAGTAGTTTTCGTTACAACTAGCCCCCTATCCCTTATTACGAGACTACGTATGCCGTAACAGCACACCGCTGCATTTCACCTCCTACGGCTTCCACAGCAGTTTGATAAACTCGGCTTCGTCCGTGTTTGGACTCGGTGCCAGGAGCATTTGTCCTTCCGCACAGCTGTCAGAGTATTCCACTCACAGTCTGTGTGAATTCCACAACCCCTAGCGGCGGCAGCCTTCCAAACAATCAAGACTTGCTTCTCTGTAGCAGTCGGTTAGACCCGTGTTAACTTCCTCCTTTCTGTAACGGGGAAGTCGCTGAAAATTTGTTTCCAAGGGACACGGTGGAAAAAGAGAATCCCGGGCAGGGACGAGCAACTGGAATGTTCTCGTGCGAAGCTGGAATTAAAGCTTCAGGAGTCTGCAAGCCCAAAATGTAGACTGATCTTGCCAGCTAAACTGTCCAAGAAGATGGCTCAGTTTGATACCTGACAGAGGCAAGGAAGTTAGTCCTCAGTATGATATAGTAGTCTGGTGCTTTCATGAGTGCTACGTTGCTTGTTACCGGCCTTTGCAGTTCTGGGGGGAACCGGGTCAGCAAACGCCGTTTCACACAGCAGTCTGTACACAGAACGATGGCCGTTGAACCCCCCCCCCCCCACGCGGATGAGTCAGGAGAGAGGCCCTGTGGTCCCAGGTCCCATCTCGTCAACTAACGGTTAGCCAGGGGTTTTATCGACCCCTTTTCAGCAGACGGCGCTGGCAGCTGGAGGTGCCACCGAACCAAGAGAACATCCAGGCAAAGTCACACATGAAAAACGAGGAACGAAAGGAAGGACGTGGCCCAGGGTGGCCTTTCTCCCATTTTCTCCTGTACAAAGCGCCACCGACTGAAAAGCAGGGACGCAACGACTGCTGTTCCAGTGTAGCGATATGCTCAGCGTTTTCCTAAGTGTGGTGGGTGCAAAATTACCAGCGAGAAGGAAGGGGAGGGAAAGAACAGCCCATTGGTTCCTTTTCAGGGTGCCCGACAGCCGTTATAAGATGCTTCCTTCCACAACCCCTTCCATACGTGTACTCGTCTCCGCTTGCCAGGGAAAGGGGGTCGCTATTTCTGTTCTCTCCTCCAGACGATGACCATCCCCTTTGCATCGCTGGAGGCCAGCAGGCTTTCGTCGCAATTGAAGCTGACGTCCAGCACGGCAGCGCTGTGGCCCTGCAGTTTGTTCACGATGGCCTTGGTGGCGCGCTCCACATCGAAGAAGTAGACGCACATGTCCTCGCTGCCCGTCACTGAAATGTACAAAAAAAAAAAAGAAGAGTTGTTAGAGAGGATCTCTATCTATGGTGTGTGTGTGTGGGCGGGGGGCAGAGCTGTCAAATTACAGCTGACTTAGGGTGACTACGTCGGCAATAGACAAGCAAAGGTGGTTTGTCATCGCCTGCCTCTGTGCAGCAACCCTGAACTTCCTCGGTGGTTCCGGTGTGGTGTAGTGGTTAAGAGCGGTGGTTTGGAGCGGTGGGCTCTGATCTGGAGAACCAGGTTGGTTTCCCCACTCCTCCACATGAAGCCAGCTGGGTGACCTTGGGCTAGTCACAGTTCTCTCTCAGCCCCACATCCCTCACAGGGTGTCTGTTGTGGGGGAAGGGAAGGTGATTGTAAGCCAGTTTGATTTTTCCTTGTGGTAGAGAAAGGCAGCATATAAAAACCAAGTACCAAGTCATCATCCAAGTACCAACAAGGGCTGATCTAGCTTAGCTTCTGATATTTGATGAGATTTACCCTGGGCCATCCAGGTCAGAGTTTCTGGAACTATAAACCATTTTTAGTTGAAGAGAGTGCAGTTTCTAACCCCTTAGCCATTAGTACTGGCCACCCTTGAAAAGGAGAAGCCCTGTGCAAACCACAAAAAAATCCAAGGAAATAACACAGGTGCCTTCCACCCCCTTTGGTATCGTACCAACGCAAGCTCCTTGCCGGAAGGACATAAGCGGGCAGAAGATGCTGCGAACAGGATGGGAGCTCTGTTGTATCTGGAAGCTTCGTTTAAGCTGGAGTGTCCCTTCGTTGTCTACGACCCTGTCGGAGGAAAGTAGCAGAATTGGATGCTAGATGGAATCCGTGGCTAGTTTTCATGCACGCCACTCTGTAAGAGACGGCGCTCTTCAGTACAGCATACGTAGGACTTTTAATGAGAGTGTTATTGCCAGCAGGGCAGGGCCTCATAAGGAGACTCACCTGTATAGCAGCAGCTTGTTAATGCAAGCGTTGATCAGGAGGGAGGGGTCGCGTGCTTCTCGGCTGATCCACGAGCGGGCCGAGATGCTGGTGATGGAGCTGCCCTCGTTCACCACCAGGCGTTTGGCCTTTGTCAGTTTTCCTTTGGGGAGGGAGAAGACGAACAGCGATGTAGCCAAACTGGGCCTTAACTCATCCTTGCCCCCACCAAACCCATTCATAGAATCATAAGAGTCGGAAGGGGCCATACAGGCCATCTAGTCTAACCCCCTGCTCAATGCAAGATGAGCCTAGAGAATCCAGCCTCTGCTTTTAAAGGCTGCCAGCGAGGGGGAGCTCACCACCTCCCTAGATAGCTGATTCCACTGTCGAACAACTCTTACTGTAAATATTTTTCTCCTAATATCCGCCCGCAATTTAAATCCATTATTGCGAGTCCTGTCCTCTGCTGCCAGCAGAAACAGCTCCCTGCCCTTGTCTAAGTGATGGCCTTTCAAATACTTAAAGAGAGCAATCACGTCCCCCCTCAACCTCCTCTTCTCCAGACTGAACATTCCCAACTCCCTCAGCCTTTCCTCATAGGGCTTGGTCTCCAGGCCCCTGATCATCCTCGTCGCTCTCCTCTGCACCCACTCCATTCTGTCCACATCCTTTTTGGAGTGAGGCCTCCAGAACTGCACACAGTACTCCACGTGCGGCCTGACCGATGCTGTACACAGCGGGACTATGACATCTTGCGATTTGGATATTATGCCTCTGTTGATGCACCTCAAGATCAACCCTCTCGTTCAAGACTTACCTGTTGCCATGTCGAAGAGGAAAGAAAACACGCTGCCCCTGTCGTCTCCCGCCCAGAGGATCCGGCCGGGGGAGTCAAAGGAGAGAGACAGGACCCGGCCCGTCAGCTTGCTGGAGCCCGCTTTCACCTTTTTCCCCGTTGAGATGTTCACCACGTGGAGGTTGTGCTTTGCGTTCCCCACCTTGTGAGCAGAGAAAGATAACCGGTTTCATACAACTGCATAAAGCAGGAGGCAGAGAACAAATAATGCATATACCTTCTTGTCTGATTTCTGCCCCTTTACTAGGGAGCTGGAATACCTAGAAGGGAAGTGTTATCACAGGTAACACACTTTCTCCTCACCTTCCTTCCCACGCCTGCAAAAACAGGTAAGACCCATCAATTTGGACACTATTCCTCTGAACTGTCCAACTAAGGCACTTATTTTAAGCCAGAGGGGCAAGAAAAAGTTGGTTTTTTATATGCTGACTTTCTCTACCTTTTAAGGAGAATCAAACCGGCTTACAATCTCCTTCCCTTCCCCTCCCAACAGACACCTTGTGAGGTAGGTGGGGCTGAGAGAGTGTGACTAGCCCAAAGTCACCCAGCTGGCTTCATGTGGAGGAGTGGGGAATCGAACCCGGTTCTCCAGATTAGCCTCTGTCCCTCATGTGGAGAAGTGGGGAATCAAACCCAGTTCTCCAGATTAGAGTCCAATCACAGACAGGGGTGGTGGTGGTCCTGAATACCAAAGGTCCAGTATATCTCTGTTTGCTTGGCCACTGGTGGAAAAGCATCATTCCCTCTGACTTAGGCTCTTCCATTTACTCACCACTGTGAGATTGTTGTTCATGGGCTGGAATGTGCAACACAGCAGCTCTGAAGCATCCGGATCCGGGATCTCCCGGATGCACTTGCCATCCTCCGTGGCCCAGATGCGCATAGTGGCATCCAGCGAGGTGGAGACGATGATGTCATTGGAGAGTGACCAGGCGAAGTCGGAGACGCTGCGGCTGTGGCCCTTCAGCACTCGCAGCACCACCGGAGGGGTGGGCACCAGCTGGCATACAGAAATGGTGCCGTCCAGAGAGCAGCAGGCAAGGAGGTGCTTGTCGTCGTTGGCAAACTGAACCTTGGGCACTGGAGAGGAAGGGGGGGAGACAGCTGGAGGTTGAAAGGGCACCCCTCCCAAGTCAGCTGGCGGTTGAAAGGGCACCCCTCCCAAGTCAGCTGGTGGTTGAAAGGGCACCCCTCTCAAGTCAGCTGGTGGTTGAAAGGGCACCCCTCTCAAGTCAGCTGGCGGTTGAAAGGGCACCCCTCTCAAGTCAGCTGGCGGTTGAAAGGGCACCCCTCCCAAGTTAGCTGGCGGTTGAAAGGGCACTCCTCCAAGTTAGTTGGCGGTTGAAAGAGAGACCCCCTACAAGTTAGCTGGCGGTTAAAAGAGCACCCCTCCCAAGTCAGCTGGCGGTTGAAAGCACACCCTCTCCATGATGCTTGGTGCTTCCCCAGATGTCTCAATTGGCTTTCTGCATTTCCAAGAATAAGCAGCCAGTTGCCAGGTACCAATCAGGAACGTGCTTCCCTTCCTATTTTAATTACCCTGGTCTCCCCAAGGAATGGGCAAGTAGTACTGCGGGAAACGAAGGCACCATCCTACCCTGCTGGACAGCGCCCAGTAGCACTTAAGTGTACTTACCGGTTGCAGCATATAGGAACTTTCCCAGCCCTCTGCTTCTCATAGTTTTCGCTCCCACCCCACGAATAATAACAACCCAACCTTTTATAGCTGCTGGTGGTGGAATGTGATGTTAAGTTGCAGCTGACTTGTGGCAACCCCTCAGGGTTTTCAAGGCAAGAGATGAACAGACGTGGTTTGCCATTGCCTGCCCCAGCGTAGCAACCCTGGACTCCCTTGGTGGTCTCATCCAAGTACTAAGCAGGGCTGACCCTGCTTTGCTTCTGAGATCTGATGAGACTGGGCTAGCCTGGGCCATCCAGGTCAGGGCCCTTGCTGGCTCCCTACCTTGTATCTTTCTCTGCAAAGAAAGATCTTCCTGTCCCCCTGGCTCGAATGGTGCATGACCCAATTACCCAAAATGGAGATGCTTTTTACGCAGCCAACCCGCCTCCCCTCCACCTGCACCCAATGCCTTTGCTACGGCACTCCTGTTCTACTCACCAGCTTCATCCACATGCTGGTCGAATATATGGTACATGCCAGCAAAGGCGTAGTTTTCACTGAGCGTAGTATCCCCAGCCATGGCACGGCTGGCTTCTGCCACCGAAGTGGGGACCACACTGCCTGGGGTTCTGGAGGAAAACAAGATGCCAAGATAAGGGAGGGAACCCCACCAGGCACGTTTCTGATAGAGGAGGTGGAAGCAGCCCAGAGGCCTTTCCTCAGACCTCATCCTGTGTATCGAGGGGAGAACCAAGTTCAGACATCTCGATTATGACCACTGGGGAAGGGGCTGTGGCTCAGTGGAAGAGCCTCTGCTCTGCATGCAGAAAGTCCCAGGTCCAATCCCCTGCAACTCCAGTTTAAAAGGACAAGGAAGTAGGTGATGGGAAAGACCTCTGCGTGAGACCCTGGAGAGCCACTGCCAGTCTGAGTAGACAATACTGACCTTGATGGACCAAGGGTCTGATTTGGTATAAGGCAGCTTCATGTGTTCAAGACATTCAGGGAAGGGGCTGCGGCTCAACGGAGGAGCCTCTGCTTTGCATTCAGAGAGCCCAGCTGGGTTCAATCCCCAACATCTCCAGTTTGAAAGTATCAGTTAAGAGGGGATATGAAAGACCTCTGCCTGGAGAGCCACTGCCAGCCTGAGTAGACAATACTGACCTTGGTGGACCAAGGGTCTGATTCAGTATAAGGCAGCTTCGTGTGTTTTCAAACTTCTCAAAGCCAAGCACTGTTCGGTCATCACAGGCTATGTAATCAACATGAACAGTGCAACAAAGGAGATCGACACAAGGAGGTGTTTCCTCATGCCCGCTTTTCGCCCCAGATCACGTTTCCAGCGGCCTTGTACCTCTCATCGTAGACGGCTCGATTCATTTGAGCCTGCAGCTGATAGGACCCTCGGCTGACGGAGCGGCGGTGGCCACGGGCACCCAGTGCTCTTGGGTCGTCATCAAAATCCTGCGACATAACACACAGCAGTCACATTTGAAAGTTGCAGTGTTTTAGCTGGGTACGACATGTGTCCAAGGCCAGGGATTCAGGAAAGGGAGCCAGTGTACAAGAGGAAGAATAGGAGCACTCGACTGTAGGGCGCCGCTACAGGATACAGGGATAGAATCATAAGAGTTGGAAAGGACTACCAGGGTCAGCTAGTCCAACCCCCTGCACAATGCAGGAAATTCAAAACTACCCCCCAAGTGACCCCATACTCCATGCCCAGAAGATGACAACAAAATAAACAACCCTCCAGGATCCCCAGCCAATCTGGCCTGGAGGAAAGTTGCTTCCTGACCCCAAAGTGGCAATCAGCAGTACCCTGGGTGTGCAAGAAGGGGCCACGAGAGCCAAACACTGATGCAAACCTTCCTGCCCTCCCTCTCATGATCTGCCTACGTTTACAAAATCAGCAGTGCTGACAGATAGTCATCTAGCCTCTGCTAGAGTTCTTAGTTCCTTCTGTGTTTGCTTGCCAGTTTTCTAGCCTCAGGACTGCCCAGACATTAGCAGTCACAAGCAAGAACACACACCTAACTATGCATTATCTGATATTGTCAAAAATCACATAGAATAGCCTCTAATGCAAATATACAAGACAAACGTGGTACAAAAATAACAAAGTGTATTACTGACAAAATCTAAGTGTGTAGTATACACACTTGTATTCTATACACTTAGATTTTATCAGTAATACACTTTGTTAGTTTTGTACCACGTTTGTATTGTATACAGATATTAGCAGTATCCGAAGAAGTCTCTGACAACAGAGACGTCATATCCCTGCCCATTTCGATACCCTTCCCTTCCTCATCCCTTCACTCAAGCCTATCGTACTTTTTTGTGTGTGAAAACCTGACGACTGGAATCAGAATTTTGCCAAGTGAGTCTATGCAGCCTATTTAATTTGCACAAGTGCATTGGATATTCATAGCACGGTACACGAGGCCTTGATAACGGTGGCAAAGGATGCTGAGCTACATGGAGCGGGAGCTTAGATAACCTTGTACAGCAAGCAACTGTGCGCTTAGAGGGGTCGTTCTCGCCTCACAGTGAGCGTGCCAGCGACACTTCTGCCGTCCTCTCCCTGCCCAAGATTAGCCACCTTGCAAACTCCTGTGCCACAACCGAAGAAAAAGGGGAACAAAGAAACTCAACCTAAAAGTCAGGGGAAACCAATGAGGTTGAGCTAAACGCTTTCTCATATAACAACCAATAAATCTGTTTTCCTTATATATTGTGCACAATTGTGTTTAAAAACACAGGGCCTAAAATACAGGCTTCCTGAAAAACACAAACATAGTTATAAATATTACCAACACATACACAGTTGGTATGTTGGTACATAAAATGACCAAAATCTGACCACTCACGTGTCGGCCTTTTACAGGCCTTCCTCAGTGCTCATATACACACAATTTTACAATACACATCCTGACATATACACAAACATTGTACACAGTAAAAAAGCCTTTTTTTTCTGTGTGGCTTTATGTTAAAATAGTCCATGTGCCTTAAAACATGTCTCCCGGTTCACACCTTGTACATGGTGTCCAGCATTTCAAAATGTGTATAACATCAACAAACTATTTTAGCCTAAAGCCACACAGAATAAAAGGCTTTTATATATATATTTACCTTGTACAATGTTTGTGTATATATCAGGATGTGTATTGTAAAACTGTGTATGTATGAGCACTGTAAAAGGCCGACACGCGTCCGGTCAGATTTTGGTCATTTTATGTACCAACATCAACTGTTACGCGTTGGTAATATTCGTAACTATGTTTGTGCTTTTTAGGAAGCCTGTATTTTAGGCCCTTTGTTTTTTAAATACAATTGTGCACAATATATGAGAAAAACAGATTTATTGGTTGTTGTTATATTAGATCATGGGTTCTCAACAAGGGGGGAATTCCCCCGGGGGGGGGGGATTTTAGGGTTCCAGAGGAGGAACTGGGACCACTATTCTGCAAAGTGTGATGTCCTGTAGATTATGACAATCTGTAAAATTGTAGTTTGTTTTAAATAACTTAGACTATCTTGGGAAGGGGGAATTACATTCTGAACAATGGTGAAAGGGGGGAATGGAGCAAAAAAGGTTGAGAACCACTGTATTAGATAGTGTTTAACTAAACTCCTGTGCCATACAGGATACTCCATGCCCCCGTGCAGTGGGCTGGTATCGCTCCAAATCCCCGGCCCCCCTTGGGCACGGCGGTCAAGGTTACCTCCATGCGGTCGAGAGTCGTGCGACTGCTGCGGACGATACTGTTGCTGTAGGCGCGGAAGCTGCTCTGCTCGGAGAGGGGGCCGTAGCGCTGGGCCAAGAGCTGGCTGCGCAACCGCAGGTACTGCTTGCGGACCGAGGGGTCGTAGCCAGCCTGGGCGTTGTCCCGCAGCAGCTGGCTGCGCCGGCGGATGTACTGCGTGCGGAACTGCGGGAAGTTTGGAGTGCGGTATGCGTTGTACCTGCAATTGGGGGGGGGGGGGTTTGGCGCGTCAGCTCCTGGATTTCCAAGCACCCAGTAGCACCCTGACAAAGCCCTCCCCACTCTTCCTCCTCCCCTAGGGTGGGAGGATCCTGTTGGAACGGGGAGGGGGGATACCGGTTTAAATAAAGAAGAGTTGGTTTTATATGCCGACTTTCTCTCCCATTTAAGGAAGAATCAAACCAGCTTACAATCGCCTTCCCTTCCCCTCCCCACAACAGACACCCTGTGAGGTAAGTGGGGCTGAGAGAGCTCCAAGAGAACTGTGACTAGTTCAAGGTCACCCAGCTGGCTTCATGTGTAGGACTGGGGAAAACCAACCAAGTTCACCAGATTAGAGTCCGTCGCTCATGTGGAGAAGTGGGGAATCAAACCCAGTTCTCCAGATCAGAGTCCACTGCTCCAAATCACCGCTCTTAACCACTACACAATGCTGGCTCTCCACAATAATAGCATCATTCTAGGTTAGCACCCACTGAGGGGAGAGAATCTTTCATACAAGATTCCCTGCAGCACAGTGCCCTATTAATTTATTAGAACACTTAAATCCCACATTTCCTTGTGGTTCAAGTTGGCTGACGATAATAGGTAAAAACATTTTCATGTATTACCACATGTGGACTGCGAGATGGTAATGCAGGACTACAGGTTGAGTGGCCCTTATCCGGACATCTGACATCCAGACTGATCTGAAAACTGGACCTTTTGAGCTGGCATACAGGCATTACTCAGAGGCGCTCAGCAGAGCCATTGATGGTTCAATGTACACAAAATATTGTTTAAAATTACATTCAGGCTACATGCATAAAGTATATATAAAACATAAATCAATTTCATGTTTAGACTTGGGTCCCATCCCCAAGATTTCTCATTTTGTATATGCAAGAATTCCAAAATATGGACTGATCCGAAATACTGTCCACTTCTGGTCCCAGGCAGTCCGGATAAGGGATACTCAACCTGTATGTCTACATGTAGAGATGACTGAAATTCCCTCAGTTGTAAATTACATTGTAAGAAGCAATAACCATCTTCAAGTACTTGAAGGGCTGTCATATAGAGGAGGGTGCTGAGTTGTTTTCTGTTGCCCCAGAAGGTCGGACAAGAACCAACAGGTTGAAATTAAATCAAAAGAGTTTCCGTCTAGACATTAGGAAGAATTTTCTAACAGTTAGAGAGGTCCCTCAGTGGAACAGACTTCCTCGGGAGGTGGTGAGCTCTCCTTCCCTGGAGGTTTTTAAGGCTAGATGGCCATCTGTCAGCAATGCTGATTCTATGACCTTAGGCAGATGATGAGAGGGAGGTTATCTTGGCCATCTTCTGGGCATAGAGGAGGGGTCACTGGGTGTGTGTGGGGGAGAGATAGTTATGAATTTCCTGCATTGTGCAGGGGGTTGGACTAGATGACCCTGGTCGTCCCTTCCAACTATGATTCTATGATCCTAAGCCACACTACTTACAGTGTGATTTACTAGCCCCTGAATTCTTAGCCAGATTTTGTCTCCAAAATCATGATAGAAGAGTGGCCTTTCACCCTATTTGGTCAATTTATTTACACCTTATTTAAGACATACTTCCCGGGAAGGCAGCATGGTATAGCTCGATCTCGGAAGCTAAGCAGGGTCGGGCACTTGGATGGGAGACCACCAAGGTAGCTTGCCTTGAAAGCCCCCTTGCTGAGGTCTCCATAAGCAGGTTGCAACTCGATGGCACTTACATATGTATGTAGGACGTGTTAGTGAGTTTAATTCTTGCAACTGACCGAGTGTACAGTACCCAGAGGATAGCTACGCCAGATGAATCACCCTGGATCAAGAGTGGATCCGTGGACAGCTATGCATCTACAGCACTGAAGTAGCCCCCCCAAAGTGGATCAAGGACCACTCGCCTTCTGAACCCTCCCCCCCAGTAAAAACCACAACTCCTTTTCTGTTCCTTTCCAGCACCAAAGTCATGATGCATACCTATTCTCCAGCTAGTCATGATGCATACCTATTCTCAGAGGAGCATGCCTAATATATTAGGTGCTTAGGAACACAGGCAGGATGATGCTACTGCAGTCATCTTGCTTGTGGGCTTCCTAGAGGCACCTGGTTGGCCACTGTGTGAGCAGACTGCTGGACTTGACGGGCCTTGGTCTGATCCAGCAGGGCTTTCCTTATGTTCAAAGGACTGTGTTTAAGCTGTCCGACACCACCAACCCCATTAGACTTACCTTGCATCTACAGCCAAAACTTGCTGCCACACTGCGGCCATACCCCTCGATGCCACCAGCCGCTCAGGGGAGCTGTTCGGCGGGTGCCTGCAGCAGTGAAAGAATGGGAATCAGTAGTGGAGACTGGCGTGGAAAGAGATTAACCGTGCAATCACATGAATACATGAAGCTGCCTTATACTGAACCAGACCCTTGGTCCATCAAAGTCAATATTGTCTACTCAGACTGGCAGTGGCTCTCCAGGGTCTCAGGCAGAGTACCGGTATTTTTCACATCACCTACTTGCCTAGGCCCTTTAACTGGAGATGTGGGGATTGAATCTAGGACCTTCTGCATGTACAGCAGATGCTCTACCACTGAGCTATGGCCCTTCCTATGCAGAGTAACTCTAAACCCATTTAAATGAATGGCCGATTGGAGGAATTCTCTTTAGGATTACACTAAAAAAGCCTGAAGCAATCTTAACGCCCCATGCATTAGCACGGGTGCCTAAGCAGCACTGTTTTAGGTGCTCAATTTTCTAAACTCTGCAGAGGCCGTGACCAAGGAACGCAAGGGAGGACGCACAACTCACACCCCCACGCTGCAGCAAAAAAAGCTCTCTTGCCATGATTCTGAGAAGCCCCAAGGAATCAATCCGAGCAAAGGATGGGGGGCTCCTGCTCCCAATGGGGTGATTGTGGAGAGACTGTGTGCCCTTCATTGGGACGTCTTTGTGCGTCTGGGAGGGGAGGAAGACGAGCCAGGATGTTGTCTCCACATCCCGGTAGCTGACACAGCAACTGGAACATTCCCCACCCCGTGCTAGATTTCCAACCGGCAGCCCAAGAGAAGTCTCAGTCCAATCCCCACCACGTATTATTGCTGTCCCGATTTCTTGCCAGCCCTGCCAACGGAAGGCCAGAAGCGGGCCCCAGCTTCCAGCTGAGGAAGTTGCCCCTGCAACCGGAGACCCTCCCCCTTGGAAAGTGCAAAGGGACCTCAGGGTTATGGAAGGAAAGCACCTACGGCAAGAGAACTTAAAACAGCAGAACATTTTTGCCCGTTTCCAAATACACGGACTGCAGATCAGGAATAAATTGAGCCAAAGAGGGGTGTGTGGGGGGGAGGGGAAGAAATGGGAGGATGCTCTGGGGGGTCCAGCAATCCGAATAATCCCAGCGGGTGAACGGAGCATGAATAATGGCGACGCCGTGGCCATTTATGCCTGGGAGGTTTCGCCTTGGACTGGCCGCTCTCTTGATGCACACTCCCCCCATCCGAATTCTCAGAACTCAAACATAAGCCCCCTTTGCAGAGAATTTGAGAATTCGGATTTGGGGGGGGGGGCGGGAAATGTGCATCCAGAGAGCGGCAAATCAGTGTCGACACCTCCCGTGCATGAACGGCCAGTCTGTTAAAGTGGGCTGTGTGTGTGTGTGGGGGGGGAGGAACATGCCCGTCCAGGCGAGGGTGGCGTTGGTTTGTTTCCATGGCGACGGGAGGAGGAGATGGGACCAAAGATGACTGCAGTCAGAAAGGATGCTGGTTGGGGGGGGGGGAGGAGAGAGAGATGCTCAAAGGAGACTCGACCGTGGGTCTCCCTTGTAGCGGTAAACAGGGGTTCGTGGGGGGAAATCGAGACCCGAACCATTATTTCAAGAAAACGGTTTATTCCGGCAGCTGCGACCCAGAGGCCCTAATGGGCAGAAATCTCTGAGTCCCGATTATACTGGGGAAGAGATATTTATCCAAATTCAAGATATGACAGCCATCAACATTCAGGGCATATCTGATTGTAATACGGGCAGAGTATAGTAACGGTTTCACCCAGTTCTTAGTAGAAAAGAGCAAGAGTCCAGTAGCACCTTGAAGACGAACAAAAAATATTTTCTGGCAGGGTAGGAGCCACTGTGAACCATCACCCAGTTCTTGTGATGGTTCACTGCAACCCTCCGCGACTCTTGCCCCAATTCCTAGCACACCGACACCCAGGGATGCCCTGCCCAGCAACCAGCTATCCCCTTGCTGTCCTAATCAATGCATTCACGGAAAGGAAAAGAGGTTGTTCCAAATTGCAAAATCAGTGGATCTTCCATGGTCAGGGGAAGTCTACCTTGCTGTCTCACCATGGAGACAACATCACCGGGTGGGGGGGGGAGAAGATGCCCAAATGACAGGATGGGAAGGTGCCAGTTTATGGGGCGCAGGGCTGGGGGGGGGGCAAAGGCCTTCTTTTCCTGGTCTCCGGGGGGGGGGGCAATGGGTTGGGGGGGGAGTGGGGCAGCCCTCTGGGGAGGGGTAAAAAGGAGCTTGGCCTGGGGGGTACCTGCAGCGGCTCCCGGTTTCGGCGTCTCTGCGATGGCCGACGGCAAAGCCCCCCCCCCAAAAAAAAGGAGGCGAGGGGGTGGAGCCTGTGGGATCCGGCTCCAACGCGCATGCGGGCCTTGGAGAGCCGCCCCCCCCCCCGAACGACGGCGCGTTCACACGTGCCAAGCGGGCGGCGGTTGCAGCGTCGCGCGCCGGGGTTTGAGCCTCGCGCCTCCTAACCCCCCTTCCCCCCCCCACCGCATTCGTTTTGCAATTCCAGGGCTGCGAGGCGAAGGGCTCCGGCGCACGTGCAGAGTGCATTTCCCTTTTCTTTTATTATATATATATTTTTAAATATTTTTATAATATAAAACAAAACAAATACGAATAATAACAAAAAATAATAAAAAAGAAAACACAAAAGAGTACCAGTTGTAACTGGACAGAGTTATAAAATTCAGCAAAGCAAAAGCACCCTTTTTGACCCTCCACCCGCCTTACAAAGTGACCCGTCGCCAGGCTTCCGCAGAAGCGTCTAAAACAGTTTTAAAAATTATTAATAGTAATAATTTAAAAAGTAAGTAAACTTGTTTCTATAACTCGCTAACTGAAATAGTAAAATCCATTTTTGCCATTGGTTCTTGTAGGTTATCCGGGCTATGTAACCGTGGTCTTGGTATTTTACACAGCCCGGGTAACCTACAAGAACCAATACACTCTGACCATGAAAGCCTTCGACACCATTTTTGCCAGTTTATCCCAATATGGGATGGCCTTTACCCAAGTTTTTTTAAATCCTTCCATATCATTTCCGTGTAGGAATTCTGTTAATTTGGCCGTCCTCATATACATCGACAATTTCCCTCTCCAGTCACGGATTGAAGGTTTATTCACTTGCTTCCAAACCACTTGCAACAGTGCATTTCCCTTCCTGACAAGGAAGGATCTCACTGTGGATTTGGAGCCACCCTTTTTGACAAGACGCAGCAGGGGAAAGCCCAAACTTTGCTTCCCCCCCCTAACGCGTGGGAAGTTTTGCTGCTCTCCGGATGCACGTTTCCCCCGTCCGAATTCTCAAAACTCTGCAGGGGGGGCCTTATTGTTGAGTTTTGAGATTTTGGATGGGGGAAATGTGCATCTAAAGCACTGGTTCCCCCAGCCCCTGGCAAGGCTGAAAAAAATAAGCTGCCTCATACAAGGTCAGAGACCACAAAGACAATTTCCTTCATTGCCAACAGATATATGGCCTAAAGATGCCAGATATATTTTTAACGATGCCGTAGAGGGCATGGCTACGCTACTAATTTGAACTGAATCTACATCCGTTTAAATCACTGGTTCCCAACTGGGGGTCCGCGAGAACTAAATTAAGGTCTGCGAAACAAAGTTATAAACCCATAATAAATTAATATTTTCAATTAAAAGTTCTCTATTATAAAAATATATATTCAAATATTGTTCTAAGTTTAATGTTTAACTAACAGTTATGATTAAAGTTTATTTTCAAATTCTCTGAATTTTTATTTTGAACCTTGGGGTCCCTGCACCGAACAAAAAAGTCCTAGTGGTCCCTGGTCAAAAAAAGGTTGGGAACCACTGGTCTAAAGAGCGGCAAATCCAAGGCAAAAAAAACCCTCCCGTGCATGAATGGCCTTAGTTAACAGCAAGGAAGGGAGTTGAAAACAGGGAGCCTGGCCCTCCCCCAGCAAGGCCGGCGAGAATCCTTTCCTATTGCCATCTCCAAGAGAGGTTTTGGGGGGTGGGGGGCTTCCTGAGAAAAGATACAGGCCTAGTTAGGGTTCTTGAGGGTTCGGTTATAGGGTTGCCTGCTCCGGGTTGGGAAATACCTGGTGATTTCTGGGGCGGATTTGGGGAGAGGAGGAAACTCAGTGGGGTACAGTGCCATAGAGCCCACCTTCCAAAGTGGCCATTTTTCTCCAGGTGAACTGATCTCTGTCGCCCGGAAATCAGTTGCAATGGCAGATCGCCAGCTAGTACCTGGAGGCTGGCGACCCTACCTGGTTATCATCATCGTCATCATCTCCAGGTATTTCCCAACCTGGAGGGAGCTGGCAACCCTAGGGCCCAGGCTAGCCCAGTCTGGTCAGATCTCAGAAGCTAAGCAGGGCCGGCACTGGTAAGCACTTGGCTGGGAGACCACTAGGGTTGCCAGCTCCAGGTTGGGAAATCCCTGGAGGTTTTGGGGGTGGCGCCTGAGGAGGGGTGTGTGTGGAGAGGGGAGGGATTTCACTGCCATAGAGTCCAATTGCCAAAGCGGCCATTTGCTCCGGGGGAATAGATTTCTGTCGCCTGCCCCATCCCTGCACAAAAAACTATATCTACCAGAATTCCCTCTCCTCGCCAACAAGTAGAGGGGCCTTGCCCTCCCCTACTCCCATCACTGTATAGACCACCCCCATTGCAACCCCACCCCTTGCTGGATCTCTTATTGTGGATTTTGATAATTCACAGTGGGTAGCCGTGTTAGTCTGTCTGCAGTAGTAGAAAAGGGCAAGAGTCCAGTAGCACCTTAAAGACTAACAAAAATATTTTCTGGTAGGGTATGAGCTTTCGTGAGCCACAGCTCACTTCTTCAGATACCTGAAGAATATCTGAAGAAGTGAGCTGTGGCTCATGCAAGCTCATACCCTGTGTGTGTGTTAAGTCGCTTCCGACTCATGGCAACCCTATGAATGAAAGTCCTCCAAAATGTCCTCTCTTTGACAGCCTTGCTCAGGTCCTGCAAATTGGAAGGCCGTGGCTTCCTTTATTGAGTCCATCCATCTCTTGTTAGGTCTTCCTCTTTCCCTGCTGCCCTCGACTTTTCCTAGCATGACTGTCTTTTCCAGTGACTCTTGTCGTCTCATGGCGTGACCAAAATACGACAGCCTCAGTTTAGTCATTTTAGCTTCTAGGGTCAGTTCAGGCTTGATTCGAACACTGATTTGTTTTTTTGGCAGTCCACGGAATCCGTAACATTATACCCTACCGGAAAATATTTTTGTTAGTCTTTAAGGTGCTGCCGGACTCTTGCCCTTTTCTACTACTAGTGGATTTTGAGCCACCTTTTCGACACGCTGCAGCAACGCCCAGCAGGGCAAGCCAAAACCTTGCATGTTCTAGTTCAGAGCAAGGGAAGAAGCCAGCACCCTATTCCCATGACTTTATAGACCCCCCCCCTTGCAAGTTAGAATCCCACCCCTTCCTGGATCTCTTATTGCGGATTTTGAGCCACCCTTTCGACAGCCTGCAGCAACGCCCAGCAGGGCAAGCCAAAACCTTGCATGTTCTAGTTCAGAGCAAGGGAAGAAGCCAGCACCCTATCCCCATGACTTTATAGACCGCCCCCCCTTGCAAGTTAGAATCTCACCCCTTCCTGGATCTCTTATTGTGGATTTTGATAATTCACAGTGGAAAGCTCATACCCTACCAGAAAATATTTTTGTTAGTCTTTAAGGTGCTGCCAGACTCTTGCCCTTTTCCACTACTGTGGATTTTGAGCCACCCTGTCGACAGGCTGCAGCAACGCCCAGCAGGGCAAGCCAAAACCTTGCATGTTCTAGTTCAGAGCAAGGGAGGAAGCCAGCACCCTATCCCCATGACTTTATAGACCGCCCCCCCTTGCAAGTCAGAATCCCACCCCTTCCTGGATCTCTTATTGCGGATTTTGAGCCACCCTTTCGACAGGCTGCAGCGGCGCCTGCAGTCGCCCAGCAAGGAGAGCCCAAACTTTGCATTTCCTAGCGCAGAGCAAGGCAGGAAGCGGAGTTGCAAAGGAGGATCTCCGCCGGGGCCCACCGCCCCAGGCCCCCCCAAACGCACCCCCGGCCCGGGGGACTTACAGGAACCGCCTCCAGTGCTGGGCGTCCCCGCCGAAGGAGCCCAGAGAGCCCCCCTTCCTCCTCTCGGGACCCTGCGCCATGGCGGGGCGAGCCGGGCCACGCCGCCCCGGAGAAGCCAGCTCCACCGGCTCGGCAGCTCTGGGGCCCTTTTTATTGCCACGGGGGGGGTGGAGCGGCTTGGGAAAAAGGGAAGCGGGCTGGGCCCCGGTCCGGAGGCGTTGCGGGGTTATTCCGGAGTCAATGCACCGAGGCTTTCACTCCAGGCAAAAAGGGCACAGGGCGACTACTTCTAGCTCCCCACGTTATTTATTTATTTATTTATTTATTTATATACATTTTTATTAAATTTTAACAAAACATACAGTAAAAAAAAAGAAAAAAATTATTAACAAAAAATTAAGAATTAAAGAAAAAAGTAAAATGCAATAACATTTAAAAAAAGAAAGAAAAAAAAGTTGTAAAAGGGTAGTCTTACTACCACATGTTCAATACAATCATAATCAATCAAAATATCCAATAATACCCTTTCTCCTCCACCCACCAAAAAGTGACCCTCCACCCGACTTCCGAAGAAGTGTCTGGATAGTTATGCTTATCTTTCATCTAAAGTCAAAGTTATTAAACATTGTTTTTCTATAACTCACTAAATAATATCGCAAGATCCATTTTTGCCATCTTATTCCAATATGAGGTGGCCTTAGACTATATTTGTTTAAATTCATCCCTATCTTTTCCATGTAGAAATTCCGTTAATCTGGCCATCCTCATATATAACCACAATTTCTCCAGTCAACAGTTGAAGGCTTATTTACTTGTTTCCATATTTTGGCTATCACAATTGTTGCAGCAGCAAAACTATATTGACAAATAACCCTGTCCTGGTCAGAAATGTTATTTATTGATAAGGTCAGACAAGAGGCGAAGGTTGGGCTGGCGCAGGAAGAATATGGAAACAAGAATATAGCCAAAATATGGAAACAAGTAAATAAGCCTTCAATTGTTGACTGGAGAGAGAAATTGTGGTTATATATGAGGATGGCCAGATTAACGGAATTTCTACATGGAAAAGATAGGGATGAATTTAAACAAATATAGTCTAAGGCCACCTCATATTGGAATAAGATGGGATCTGGGGACCGCTGGGGTGTGTGGTGTGCGTGTGCAGAATTATTGCAAGGGGTCCACGAAACCAGATGTGCACAAAGCAGTGTCGTCATTTTGATCTTTTTTTTCTCATTCTGTATTTTCTCCATCAGCAGATTCTAACAGGGCAGTTACCATCGTATGGGGGGGGGGGTGTCTGCAAAAGGTTAAGAAGGGGTTCTCGAACTTGAAAAGGTTGGGAACCACTGCGAGGTTACAAAGCGGAGCAGCTGTGGGCAACCCCCGGGACAGGATCCGAAGCAGCTGACTATGGCCGTTTATGCATGGGAGGTTTCGCCTTGGATTTGCCATGATCTAGATGCGCACTTTCCCGGTCCAAATTCTCTAAACTCAATAAGCCCCCCACCCCCCATGCAGAGTTTTGAGAATTCAGATGGGGGAAATGTGCCTCTAGAGAGCAGCAAGGCAAAACCTCCCGTGCATAAGCGGCCATTGTTCTTGTTTTTTTTTTAAATTTTTTATTAAGTAAATAAAATAACAAGGATACAAAAGGAAAACAGGGAAAGGGAAAAGTACCAATATCAAACATAGATATTATCTGCAAGTTGGGGGGGAAAAACAATTCTAGCGCAGAACAGGCTGATAACGTCATTATAATGCATTACTTAGGCTGATTATATAAACGGCTTGTACAGAAAATAGTCATTTTCTATATCAGTTGACGCATTGGCACATCTAACAGTTATCATATTATAATATAATATTATAATATAATATTATTATAATATAATCCTACAAAAATCTCGTCCATCGTTTTCTTATTGTGAGCAGCGTGCATTGTTCTCCTCTCCTCCCTTTTACCCTCACAACAGCCCTGTGAGGTAGGCTCGGCGACTGCGCCCAAGGTCACCCAGCCAGCTGCCACGGCCGAGTGGGAGTTCGAACCGGTGACCCCCCCCCATCCTAGTCGGACGCTAACCACTGCACCACGCTGGCTCTGTATGTCATGCTGTGCGTGCTTACTCAAGAGTAAGCCTCACTGTTCAGTGGGGTTTACTTTCCCCTTTCCAGCACCTCCCCTTATTTGCATAAGTGGGGGCGGGGTCTCCTCCCAGCCTTATTTAACTATATTGGCACTTCCGGTTCCCAAGAGTTGGGGGAAATGGTCTTAACAGGAACCGGAAGTGAAGATAGCCCGGCATCCGGGCCCTCATCCCCTAGCAACGGCCCAGCGCGGCGCCTCGCTTTTCGCCCTCCCTTCTCCCGAACGGCCTCCTTTCCCATAATCCCCGCTCCGTGTCGTTGCGACCCTCCTAAGATGGCGTCCTGCTCGAAGGCCTCCTTAGCACCCGCGCAAGATGGCGTCCGAAAAGAGCCAACTCGGCTTCCGTCCTCCGGCCCGCCCAATCGCTTTGCAGCACCGCGCCACGAGGGCGGGGCTTGGTTTGATATCCCGGACGTCGATTGGCCCTCTGGGCGGACGGATGGCTTGAATCGAAGGGCGCCAGAAGACAGAAAAATGTTTTTTTTTTATTTGTATCGTCGGTGAAAGGATGGAGAAAAGTGTAGCAATGGAAGAAGCGGCCGTCGGGTGAGTTAATAGGACTGCACCTTATAGGGCAGGGCAGTTTAATTCCCCCCCCACCGTCCACCCCCTTGGGAAGAGTGGTATCTCCCAAGACAGAGAGGGTGGGATTCCGTGGACTCTCCCATTAGATGGGTTTGGAGGGGTGTTTTTTTAAAATATATTTTTATTGTTTTTCAATAATTGCTATACATCTCATTTGACAATACATCCTATATACCAATCTTTGAGTCAATAAAGAATTAAAAAATTATTAGGTGCATGTCTTCAGTATTAAATATAATTAGTTACAATTGACTTCCCCACCGACTTCCTCCCTCCCTACAAATATCTAGTATCTCCTTTGTATTAATATTTTCTAATCCTTTTAAGTCATTATTGTTAATGTTATGTTAATTAATGTTATGCTTTCCCCTCAATTAATATATTTTGATAAGCAATAATAATGTAATATTGATAATAAAGAGAAAAAAGGAAAAAATCATTTAACAAATAAAAACAGAGAACACAAAATACTGTAACATCATTTCTCCAGTCACTCATCTCTGACATATAAAAAGAATTAGATCTTAAAAACCTTTATATACCCCCAAGTAAAAAATTAAGTTGATATCATTTTTCTTCTACCCCCCCCTTTCCCATATTAAAAGTCAAATTGGTATTCTTCCTGCTTTCTTAACTCTTCTTTTTAATCTTTTTCTTCTGTCTGGAATTTCTGGGTTTGGAGGGGGTTGATGCTTATTTGTGTGGCTTGAAGCAGGGTGCTGTGGCTGCCAACACGCCCTGGAGCAGCCTTGGCCATTTATGCTGCAGCAAGGCAAGACTGGCTCATGCTCACTGTATTGGAAGAAGAGGAAAAGAGTTGATTTTCTCCGCCACTTAAGGGAGACTCAAAGCGGCTTACAATCCCCTTCATAGCCGGGTGGAAAAGCGGAGGTTGATGGATACAGAGATTGCAGGAAATTGGCAGAGAGAGCAGTTAGGCTGGTCGCTGCCCTCAACCATAGGCCTGGCGGAACATCTCTGCCTTGGAGGCCCTGTGCAACCGAGTCTCTCCCTGCCCCCCGATGTACAGCTGCCCTTTTCGGTAGAGCTCCTCAACCGAGATTTTCTGGAAAATATAACCTTTGGAACTCCCCGTTCTGTGGTCTTTGCTAGGCAGCGGAACCAGAAAACCTCCCTTAAGATACAGGATTGGTTGTCAAAAGTAAAAGAGGTTTATGTTTTAGTGAAGCTAACAGCTTACCAAAAAGAATAATGATATTAATAGTGTTGACCTGTTATGGACAAGAACCATTCAAAGAATGGGAATGTCCATTTTATAATAAGAGATAGTTTCGGTTAAGCCAGAAGGGGCTACAGATGCGGGGTTGTAAAGTATTTTATGTGACTTTGAGCACACATGAACACGTGAAAGTATTTTATGTGACTTTGAGCACACATGAACACGTGAAGCTGCCTTATACTGAACCAGACCCTCGGTCCATCAAAGTCCGTATTGTCTACTCAGGCTGGCAGCGGCTCTTCAGGGTCTCAGGCAGGGGTCTTTCACGTCACCTCCTTGCCTAGTCCCTTTATCTGGAGATGCCGGGGATTGAACCTGGGACCTTCTGCATGACAAGCAGATGCTCTACGACTGAACCATGGCCCCTCCCCACTCAGACTGGCAGGGTCTCAGGCTGAGGTCTTTCGCATCACCTCCTTGCCTGCTCCTTTTATCTGGAGATGCTGGGGATTGAACCTGGGACCTTCTGCATGCCAAGCAGATGCTCTACCACCGAGCCTCAGTCCCTCCCCTTTATGTGATTATGTGACTATTTCTTTTTAGTTTATGTATATATTTACTGTTGACTGTCCATATTTATTAATAAAACTTAAAAAGAAGAAGAAGAAACTCCCCATTCTAGCCTCTCTCACTATTCCTATTCCTTATGCCCTCTTTAGGCTCCTGGCTCGGCTGAAGGATGTGCTGGCCGTTGAGGACCACCCCAAAGATGGGGCCAGGGCAGAGTTGCCCACCAAAGTCTTGGCTGAGCAGGCAGTGGTGAGTGGCAGTCCCCTTTTGACCCCCTAGAGCAGGGGTCCCCAATGGGGTGCCCATGGGTACCATGGCATCTGCCGACACCTTTCCTGGCGCCTGCTGATTGTTTTGGGGCAGTGGGTGAGGCCAGGAGGGACTGCTTCCAGCAGGGCTTCTGATTGGCCCTGCAGATTAAAATAGCCGTTCAGCGGCAGCCACCACCAGTGTTGTTTTTATTCTCTCATTTGCTCATCTTTCCCAGTGTATTTTTTAAAAAATGACCCCCTTTCCTGTTTCATTTGGGCTTCTCCTGTGTATGTGCTTGTGGGAGGGAGCTCCGCCTCCAGTGGCAGCCATTTTGCGATTGGCTCCGCCTCCGGTGGTAGCCATTTTGTGATTGCCTCCGCCTCCTGCGGCAGATATTTCGTGGCTGCGCCCACCACCCTGTGCCAGAATTCCAGAGGTGCCCACAGGCTCAAAAAGGTTTGGGAAGCGCTGTCCTAGTGGGTGCTTGCTTTGGCTGTGACAGGCTCAAAGAGGTGGGGGGGACGGACCTCCTTATGTCTCCTGGGTGCTGACGCCTCTCCTCCCTTTGCGGTCTGATTCCCAGAACACCAGAAAGACGCACAAGCTGCTACTCAGCCAGCTGCAAGTGGTCAAGTTCCTCCTGGATTTCCTGGACTCTTCCCTTGGTATCCAAGATGCCTCTCACTTGGGCGTTCGTGAGTATTGCTGCTGCTCCGTGGGTGACCGGTGGCTGGGTGTCTAATCGGATGCAGGGGGGGGTGTCCTTCAGTTAGGGGCACTTTAGCATCTTTTGTATCCGCTAGCAGCCCAATACCCTGACATAGATAGCTCAGTCTAGCCTGATCTCGCCAGATCTCGGAAGCGAAGCAGGGTTGGCCCTGGTTAGTACTTGGATGGGAGACCTCCGTGGATGTCCAGAGTCGCTACGCAGAGGCAGGCAACGGCACACCACATCTGTTCGTCTCTCGCCTTGAAAACTCTGCGGCAGGGTGTCAAATTCATTCGTTACGAGGGCTGGATATGGCATAAATGTCACTTAGTCGGGCCGGGCCGTGTGTTCCACAAAATTTAATGCCAGGTACCGGAGATCCTCAGTGTTATAGAGAAAGCAGGCAAAGCCAGTTAATGATATTGTTTTTTTTACTTCATTTTTTACTTAACATACACACGTGCTTAAAACAGTATTTTCTTTCATTTGACTGTCTCTGATAATCGACACATTGGCAGTGAGGTGGGGATGGCCGCCTCAGCCGGCTCGCGGGTCGGATAAGAGCTCTCAAGGGACCAGATCCAGCCCACGGGCTGTATGTTTGACACCTCTAGTGTAGCTTGTATTGCTTCATGGAGGAGAGGACTATCCATGGCTACTAGTCAAAATGGATACTAGTCATGATGCCTATCTATTCTCTCTAGTATCCGAGGAGCATGCCTATTATTTTGGGTGCGGTGGAACACGGGCAGGATAAATGCTGCTGCAGTCGTCTTGTTAGAACAGACTGCTGGACTTGGTGGGCCTGGGTCTGATCCAGCAGGGCTTTCCTTATGTTCTTACAAAAGTACTCTGTGGCTCCACTTGGACTTAACCAGACTGTACTGAAACTCAGAGTGGTAAAGCTGCAGTACTGCAGTCCAAGCTCTGCTCACGACCTGAGTTCGATCCTGACGGAAGTCGGTTTCAGGTAGCCGGCTGAAGGTCGACTCAGCCTTCTGTCCTTCCGGGATCGGTAAAACGAGTACCCAGATTGCTGGGGGTCAAGGGAAGACGACCGGGGAAGGCACTGGCAAACCACCCCGTAAGCAAAGTCTGCCTAGGAAACGTTGGGACGTGATGTCACCCCATGGGTCAGGAATGACCCGGTGCTTGCACAGGGGACCTTTACCTTTACTGAAACACTGGAGACTGTTCCTTTAGCAGTCAGCTGCAGACACCTATTGTACAGGGCTAGGGTATCCTGTTCTGGTTAAAAGGAACCATCAGCCTTGTTTGTCATGAGACCGGTTTCCTGACTGGGGCCAAGGATTCCCGGGTCCCACTTCTGGCACTGAGCCTTTTTCTCCCTTAGCTTGTTCGGTGTTGATGTTTTAATTATATATATATATATACGTATGTAGTTATGGTTTTAATTGCAATAATTTTATACTGTTAGCTGCCCCGAACCTGGCTTTAGTCGGGAAGGGTGGAATAGAAGTATTAATAATAATAATAATAATAATAGTAATGGTATTACTTTACTCTGCTGTGGTTAGACCTCACCTAGAGTACTGAGTTCAGTCTTGGGCACCGCAATTTAAGAAAGATGTAGACGAACTGGAACGTGTCCAGAGGAGGGCAACAAAGATGGTGAGGGGTCTGGAGACCAAGTCCTATGAGGAAAGGTTGATGGAGCTGGGTATGTTCAGCCTGCAGAGGAGAAGACTGAGAGGGGATGTGATAACCATCTTCAAGTACTTGAAGGGCTGTCATATAGAGGAGGGTGCCGAGTTGTTTTCTGTTGCTCCAGAAGGTTGAACCAGAACCAGCAGGTTGAAATTAAATCAAAAGAGTTTCTTTCTAGAAATTAGGAAGAAATTTCTAACAGTTAGAGTGGTTCCTCAGTGGAACAAACAGGCTTCCTTGGGAGGTGGTGAGCTCTCCTTCCCTGGAGGTTTTGAAGCAGAGACTAGATGGCCATCTGTCAGCAATGCTGATTCTATGACCTTAGGCAGATCATGAGAGGGAGGGCACCTTGGCCATCTTCTGGGCATGGAGTAGGGGGTCGCTGGGGGTGTGGGGGGGAGGTAGTTGTGTATTTCCTGCATTGTGGAGGGGGTTGGACTAGATGACCCTGGCGGTCCCTTCCAATTCTATGATTCTAATAATAAGCTTCTTATTTGCAGGGAAAGAGATGACCGAAGCCAAGCAGCAGTGGAAGGCCCTCAAGGCTGAGTACCAGGACAAGGTGGAGGCCATCAAGGAGGCCGTGCCGCAAACCCTGGCCAGACTCAAGGAGGCTCACCGCAGGGCTGAGCTCTTGGAAGAGGCGCTGGGGCGCTACCGGGCCAAGGTCTGTTCCTGCTTCCGGGCGGTGGTGGGGGATAGTGCTGAGACCCCCCCAGTGTCTGGTTGTTAAAACAAATGGGCAGTTTCCTGGATACTAGCCCTCCCTTAAATTGGGGATCTCCAGCGCGGTTCCCGTGGGCCACCAAGAAGCAGTGCACATGCAAGGGAACGTTTTAAAATGATACGTTCATTTAAAAAGGTATCCTGTTAAACAGAGTATCTGCCTGAAATGTTGAAGAGTCACTCTTAGACTACACCAGCGCTAATCTGGTGAATGGGGTTGGTTTCCCCACTCCTCCATACGAAGCCAGCATTGGTGGCCTTGGGATAGTCACTCTCTCTCAGCCCCACCTACCTCACGTGTCTGTTGTGGGGAGGGGAAGGGAAGGCGATTGGAAGCCAGGATTGATTCTTCCTTAAGTGGTAGAGAAAGTCGGCATATAAAAAACCAAGTCTTCTTCTTCTCCTTCTTCTGTCTCAGTGAACCATACTTTTCAGATCTTGGAGCTCTTCATGTTGGAGATTTTACAGAGGCAATGCGGTGCAGAAAGCCAGCGTGGTGTAGTGGTTAAGAGCGGTGGTTTGGAGCGGTGGAGTCTGACCTGGAGAACCGGGTTTGATTTCCCCACTCCTCCACATGAGCGGCGGAGGCTAATCTGGTGAACTGGATTTGTTTCCCCACTCCTACACACAAAGCCAGCTGGGTGACCCTGGGCTAGTCACAGTTCTCTCAGAGCTCTCTCAGCCCCATCTACCTCACAGGGTGTCTGTTGTGGAGAGGGGAAGGTGCTTGTCAGCTAGTTTGATTCTTCCTTAAGCGGTAGAGAAAGTCGGCATATAAAAACCAACTCCTCCTCCTCATCTTAGTGGATTCTCGGTTGTACATTAGCCTGGCCCGGTGGTTTTTGTTCCACCTGTCCTTGTTGAATGAATGAATGAATTTATTTTTACAGCCTTAGCCAGAACAGCTGTGCGTGTTTCAACTTTGCGTTTCCTTTGCAGAAACAGGAAATGGAGGAGAAGGTGAAGAGGGCTCAAGGCCGGCCTCTCGAGGAGCAGGTGAGTGGCATCTGGGGAGATGAGGCAGTTTGGGGGGGACGGCGGGCAGGCAGTGGGTCCTTCGGCCTGACCCGGCCTGCTCTTCCCCCGGCAGGAGCGTTTGCGGAAGCTGCAGGAGCAGTTGGAAGGCCGGGTGGCAGAAGTGCAGGGCAGGCTGCAGAGGCACCTGGAGGAGCTGCGGCACCTGCAGGGGGAGCTGGAGGAGCAGGAGCGCCAGGCTGGGGATTGGCGGGGGAAGGTGCAGACGTGAGTGTTTGGGGGGCGCGGGGGCCGCTCGAGGTCAGAGGCTGGAATGTAAAGCGCCATGCACAAAATCACAGGTGCGCTCTAGGTTTGCCAGGTCCCTGATACAAAATAAGCATAAACAGGTTGCCAAGGCATAGACAGGAAGTGGTTTTGCTCCCTAGGCATAGACAAAAAGTGGCTTTGTTCCCTAGGCATAGACAGGAAGTAGTTTTGCTCCCTAGGCTGGATGTCTTGAGAGCATTGTGGATCCTTGGGGTGGCTACTGAAAAGACCCTGACATGCTTCAAGGCCAACATAGCCTCCCTGTATTAAGGGCCCTGGTGTAGGGGCTTCTCAATTTGTCTGAAAAGGATAAGAAGATCCATCTCTACATTGACTCACTGATCGCTCCACCGTAAGGGATCTTGAGTGCCCACCCCCAGAATTCTCTTTTCCTCCTGGTTTGTTTCTCCCCCACCCCCAAGGATCTCTGATTTCCGGTGCTTTCTGGAGACGCTGCAAGGCGTCAAACTGACCCGCGCGATGGAGAGCGACCTGGAGCTCGAGCTGACCTCTCCCTCCCAGCCCGTGACCGCCGAGCCCCGTTGCCTGAAGCTGCGCCTACACTGGAGGGAGGACGGCAACATTGTGTTGCAAGTGAGTGCGCACATGTGTGTTGGGCGGGGGGT